>NC_140595.1:33641272-34113902 GCF_964204655.1 Triturus cristatus | reverse complement strand
GGTACAATCCAGGGGGACCCCGAAGGGTTCGGGAAGCCCCCGTTTAGTCTGGTAGGAGGGTTTAGGACCACGCCACGAGGCCGGGTCCAACAGGCATCCCCCCCAGCTGAAGGCAGGGACAGTCACCCATCGTCTTGGGTGTTCTCTTCGCCGAGGCGGAAGAAGCGGGACAGGCCGTCGGCATTGGCGTGGTCGTTGCCGGGCCGATGGTCTACAGTGAAGTCCATCCCCTGCAGCGAGATGGACCATCGCAACAACTTCGGGTTCTCGCCTCTCATCTGCATTAACCACCGCAAGGGTCGGTGGTCGGTTTGGACCCGAAAGTGGGTGCCGAAGAGGTAGGGCCGGAGTTTCTTGAGGGCCCACACCACGGCAAAGGCCTCCCGTTCAATGGTGCTCCATCTCTGCTCCCGAGGCAGCAGGCACCGGCTGATGAAGGCCACTGGCTGGTCAATCCCCTCAGAGTTCACTTGGGACAAGACAGCCCCGACTCCGTACTCCGAGGCATCCGTCTGTACCACAAACTTTTTGCTGTAGTCGGGGGCTTGTAGCACGGGGGCGGTACACATCGCTGTCTTGAGGGTCTCGAAGGCCGCCTGACAGAGGGGCGTCCAGTGCACCTTCTTTGGTTGCTTCTTTGATGTGAGCTCCGTGAGGGGGCCCACAATGCTTCCATAGTTCTGAATGAACCGCCTGTAATAGCCCGTGAGTCCCAGGAAGGCCCTCACAGCGGTTTGGGTGGTTGGGGGCTCCCAGGCCACGATGGCATCGATCTTTGGCTGGAGGGGAGCCACATGGCCGCTCCCCACTTGATGTCCCAGAGAGGTTACGGATCCTTGGCCTATCTGACACTTGCTGGCTTTTACGGTGAGTCCGGCCCTTTGGAGGGCAGTCAGGACCTCCCCGAGGTGCCTTAGGTGCTCGGCCCAGTGGCTGCTGAACACTGCAATATCGTCCAGGTAGGCGGCGCTGAACGCTTCTAGGCCGGCCAGTACCTTATTCACCAGTCTTTGGAAGGTCGCCGGGGCATTTTTCATGCCGAAGGGCATCACTCGGAAGTGGTAATGGCCATCGGAGTGGAGAAAGCGGAACGCTCTTGGGCGCCTGGGGTGAGCCCGATCTGCCAGTATCCGGCGGTGAGGTCAAAGGTGCTAAGGTAGCGGGCTGCCCCTAGGCGGTCGATCAGTTCATCTGCCCGAGGAATGGGATGGGCATCGGTTTTGGTGACGGCATTCAATCCCCGATAGTCCACACAAAACCGGATCTCCGGGGTGGTGCCGGGGGCGGCAGCTTTCGGCACCAGGACCACAGGGCTGGCCCAGGGACTGTCGGAGGGTTCGATGACCCCCAGGGCCAACATCTTGGCGACCTCGGCTTGGATGCAGGCCCGTACCCGTTCGGGGACCCGGTAGGCTCGGTGTCGCACGGGGGGGGGGCTGTCCCCAGTGTCGACGTCGTGGACGCACCATCGGGTGACTCCGGGAGTGAGAGAGAAGAGAGCAGCAAAGTGATGCAGCAGTCCTTGACAATCTTGGCGCTGCTCTGGAGTCAGGGTGGCGGAGAGGACTCCCCCCTCTACGGAGCCGTCCTTTTCTGAGGTTTTCAGGAGGTCGGGCAGGGGCTCGGAGTCGTCTTCGGCCCCCATCGTCTGTAGCCATCAGCAGGCTAAGTTCCGTTCGGGCAAAGTGGGGTTTGAGCCTGTTGGCGTGGAGGACCCGGAGGGGGTTCCTGGGGGACTCCAGGTCGACCAGGTAGGTAACGGGGCTCTTCTTCTCGACCACCTTGAAGGGCCCAGTCCACTTGTCTTGGAGGGCACAGGGGTCGACGGGCGACATGAGCCAGACCTGCTGTCCTGGCTCAAACTCGATGAGGGAGGCGTTCTGGTCATACCAGCGTTTCATTTCCTCCTGGCTGGCCTCGAGGTTGGCTTCGGCCAGTTCCCTGAATTTCCGGGTTTGGTTTCGTAGGGTCAGGAGGTACCGGTAGACGTCGGGGGGAGCATCTTGGACGGTGGTCTCCCAGCCTTCTTTGACCAGGCTGAGGGGGCCTCGGACAGGGTGTCCGTACAAGAGTTCGAAGGGGCTGAACCCCAGAGACTTTTGCGGGACCTCCTGATAGGCAAACAGGAGGCAGGGCAGCAGGACGTCCCATTTGCGTCTCAGGGGCTCCTCCAGGCCTTTGATCATTCCCTTCAATGTCCGATTAAATCGTTCGACTAGTCCGTTCCCCTGGGGGTGGTACGGGGTGGTGAACTTGTAGGTGACCCCGCATTGTTGCCACAGGGACCTCATATTCTTGGAGATAAAGTTTGTGCCCCGGTCGCTCACAACCTCCCGGGGGAAACCTACTCTAGAGAAGATTCCCATCAAGGCCCGGCACACCACGGGGGCCGTCACTGTTCGGAGAGGGATGGCCTCGGGGTATCGGGTGGCATGATCGACCAGGACGAGGATGAAGCGATGTCCTTGGGAGGTTCGGGGGTCCAGGGGCCCCACGATGTCGATCCCCACTCGCTCGAACGGGGTGTTTACTATTGGAAAGGGCTGGAGAGGGGCTTTGACTCTTCCCCCACTCTTCCCGCTGGCTTGGCAGGTCGGGCAGGTTCGGCAATGATTGTCCACGTCCTTCCGCATTCGGGGCCAGTAGAAGTGAGTCACCAGGCGGCTGTATGTTTTGTCTTGTCCCATGTGCCCGGCGAGGGGCACATCATGTGCCAGATTGAGGAGGAAGTCCCGGAATCGGAGGGGGACCACCAGCACTCGGCTGGCCCCCAATTCTGCGGTCTTCTGCTCGCTGTAGAGGAGGTCATTGTCCCAATAGACCCAATGGATCCCCGTCTGATCTCCGGCGGCCTGGGCGGCTGCTTGCTGTCGGGTCCCTTCGAGGGAGGGGCAGGTCTTCTGTTCTTGGCGGAACTGCTCCCTTGTGGGGCCACCTTCTTGGCGCCATTGGGCGAGTTCGGGAATGTCGCCGAGCGCGGCGACCTCGTCCGGGGCGAGTTCTGGCTGCCCGGACTCGGCGTTGGCTTCTTCTTTGACGGAGGGAGGTGGTGGCTCGGGCCACTCCGGCTCTTCGGGGGGAGCAGCTACGCTCGGTTGGATGGCCCGGGCGGTCGTGGACCGGGTGGTTGCGCAGGCCCACTCGGGCAGTCCCAGCATCCCCAGATGCTCGCGGCGCTCGACGTGGGCCCAGGGGGAACTTTCCAGGTCGTTCCCAAGGAGGCAGTCTACGGGGGCGTCGTCGCGGCCGGTCACCTTCAGCATGCCCGACACTCCCCCCCACTCGAAGGGGATCCGGGCCATCTGGCACAAGCTCTCGGTGTTGTCTGCCGACCGGACGGGGCACAGTACATTAGGCATGATCTGTTCGGGGGTCACCAAGTGGCAGCGGACGGCTGTCACGCTGGCTCCAGTGTCGCGGAGGGCTTCGGCCCGGCGTCCATTAATGGTGACCCACTGTTGGTACTTCTGGGTGTTGCTCGGGATGGGAGCCCGGGGCACCATGTCCCGGCTGCCCAGGCATACCAAGGTCATGGCAGCGGGTTCCCACTCGGTTGGCCCGGCGTCGTAGTTCTCTTCCTCTTCTCCCCCTTCCCCCAGGGCAGCGGCCACCAACTGGCGGGGGGGTGGCCCGGTGATCCCAGCTCGTCGGTTCACAGGGCAGGTTGGGTCACTGGCATAGTGCCCTGGCTGTTGGCAGTTGTAGCACGTTACCGTCGGTCGAGGTCCTGGTCGGGCTAGGGGGGCCCCTCTTCGGGCGAGAGTCGGGGACGTGCGGTTCGGGGGTGGTCCCCGGGGAGGACTCCGGGGCGGCCCTGCTGGGAAGTCTCTGTTCCTGTTCGATCCTCCTCCTCCGCCACGCTGGCGGGGGGGCCCTGTGGTGTTCCGTTGGTACTCCCCCATCGAGTTCCGAGGGACCCGGGTGTTCACCCATCGATCGGCCTCGGCGGCGAGCTTCCGCGGCTCGGTCAGCTTGCTGTCGAGGAGGTGCGGTCTCAGCTCGATGAAGCAGTTGTTGGAGAGGTGTTCCCATACAATGAGGTCCAACAGCTGTTCGTAGGAGGTGACCTTGCTGCCCTTGATCCAGCCTTCCAGGGCTCTGCTGAAAAAGTCTACGTATTCCACCCAGGTGGTCCCGTGAGCTTCTTGCAGTCCCGGAAGCGCTGGCGGTACATCTCTGAGGTGAGACCATAGCGGGTGAGCAGGGCCTCCTTCATATGGTCATAAGATGTCATCACTGCGTCTGGGAGCTGTAGCAGGGTGTCTCTGCCTTCGCTGAGGAACCGTCCCCATAGGCCGGCACCCCAATCTTTTTGGGGTACCCGATGGGCGGTCATGGCGACCTCGTAGGCCTTGAACCATTTTTGGATGTCGTCGTTCTTGTAGTACTCTTTGACGACATCATTGGGGATATGTACTTTCGCCTCGGCCGGCGGGCGGGTGTCCCGGTTTCCAGGGGGCCGGTCTCCCCATTCTTGGATTTAATTTCAAGTTCTTTAAGGCCCCGCTCATGCTCGAGGGTTAGCCTCCTCTCTTCCAGTTCTCGGTGCCGCTTTTTCTCCTCTATTTCTTCTTGCAGCCGCAGTTGTTCTAGGGCCAATTTCTTTTCGGCTAGTAGGAGTTCGCCGTCCAGGCGGAGTCGGGCGAGCTCCAACTCGTGGGTCCTGACCCTCTCCCGTTCTCATATCTCTTCCGGGGAGAGGCCGGTCTCCATGCTGGTTCATCTCCCATCTGCCGGTGCTGCGGTTGGTTGCTGGTGCACGTTTGGCACCGGGTTTTCTTCGGTTTGGGGGGAGGCCGCTTCGGACTCTGCCCAGGCCTTTAGGGCTTTTTGCAGGTCCTCTTTTGTGTTTAATCCGGTGGTCGCGATGCCTTTGTCTTTACAAAACTGTTTTAGCTCCTTATGGGTATATTCCTCCAACTGTTCTTGTTGGAACTCCGCGGTTGGGGTGGTCTCTTGGTTGCTCATGGTCACTCTGTGTCTGGGTAGGTAGTGGGTGAGTTACTCGCTGTACGATTTGCGTCGGGCTCGGATCGCACCGCTGGCCACCAATGTTAGAAGGGCGCTCTCCAGGGAGTCAGAGGGTGTCGGACTGACCACCCCGAGAGCCACCGTTCCGTAGGAAAGTAGCTGAGCGCCGCTGAGAAGCCTCCTGGGCGAGGTCCTTCCCCTATGATCGTACCAGCCAAGCACCTCCACCACCACAAAGGGACACAACAAGGGTATCAATTCTCACAAGTCTTTATCGGTAGTAAAAGGCAGGTTTCTGTGGTAATATTTACAGGCGGATCGAGGGATCCCAAAGAGTCTCGGGGTCGTTCAGGGACGGGGTAGCGGGACATTCTCAGTACCAGCCTGGTACGGGAACACCCGGCGCTCAGCTCTCAATCCTCGAGCTGGGGGGGTTCCGGGAGCCGGGACGTCGTCCGCAGGGCTCGGAGGGTTGCCTTGATGAGGTCGAGCCGCGACGAGGTCAGCAGGGCTCTGATGGTTACTTCTGCGAGGTCGAGCCGCAATGAGGTCAGCAGGGCTCCGATGGTTACTTCTTCGAGGTCGAGCCGCGACGCAGTCAGCAGGGCTCGAGTTCCAAGTTCCAGGCAATGAGTCTCTCTCCGTAGGGTCAGCCGCGATCCGATCAGCAGGGCTCTCGACTCCAGGATACAACTGCCGTCCTGGTTTCGGGCTGCCCCAGATATAGGTCTGGAGCCCTTTGATGTCCGGACCCTCGCGCCTGGGGAGGTCGGAGGGGCCGAGAGCAGAGCGTCCAGACACCCAGCAGGGGGTGGAGCCAGTGCCCAGGGAGGCCGGAGGGCGATCGCAACCAGGCGTCGGGGGACGGCTGGAGGCCCCATCGAAACTCTCCTCCTTCGGAATCTGTGGAGTGGCCACTCGACCCCCTCCGGTCAGGTCTTGGCGCCTTGAGGTCAGCGCTTCGCGGGGACCGAGGCCGGGGGTGGGTCGCGTCGCGACGGCTGGAGGGTAGCGGGGTACAATCCAGGGGAACCCCGATGGGTTCGGGTAGCCCCCGTTTAGTCTGGTAGGAGGGTTCGGGACCACGCCACGAGGCCGGGTCCAACACCTCCACTTCTCCACCCCTCCTCTGTCAGGTCCCCACAAGTCTTACCTTCTGCTTGTGGAGAGATCCCACGGGGAGGATGTGGACAACCACCTCCTGCGCCCTTCTCTACCCGGAAGGACCACCTCCTGCGCGGTTTGAGGTACTAAAGGAAGAGAACCTGACTCTGAGCCGTTGCACAAGTTACGCAACCCACGGTAGCGTTGGTGAGGGAGCAGGTGGTGTGGAGGACAAAGTAAGCACGACTCCGTGCCGTCGCACGAGTCGCGAAGGAAAGGTAAAGCGCTCCTGCGCTGGTGTGAGGGACAAAGTAAGCGCGACTCCGTGCCGTCGCACAAGTCGCGAAGGAAGGGTCAAACGCTCCTGCGCTGGTGTGAGGGACAAAGTAAGCGCGACTCCGTGCCGTTGCACGAGTCGCTGACGTTGGGAGCTTTGGGCGCCCTTGCGCGGTCCGGACAGCGAGTCCGGGTGCTGATGGAGCCTTCACGTACGCTCCTGCGAAGCTCCGTGGAAGTATACGAAGCGCCGATGTGGGCGTCTTTGGGCCTGAAATGCAGATCTTGCCGGAAGTGTCGGCCGGCAGGTGACGTCAGCTGTTTCAGTCTCCAACAGCTAGACGGCACTTCTCCACCCCTCCACCCCTCCACCCCTCCACCCCTCCACCCCTCCACCCCTCCACCCCTCCACCCCTCCACTTCTCCACCCCTCCACTTCTTCACCCCTCCACTTCTCCACCCCTCCACTCTCCACCCCTCCACTCCTCCACTTCTCCACCCCTCCACCCCTCCACCCCTCCACCCCTCCACCCCTCCACCCCTCCACTTCTCCACCTCTCCACCCCTCCACTTCTCCACCTCTCCACCCCTCCACTTCTCCACCTCTCCACCCCTCCACCCCTCCACCCCTCCACTTCTCCACCCCTCCACTTCTTCACCCCTCCACTTCTCCACCCCTCCACTTCTCCACCCCTCCACCCCTCCACCCCTCCACCCCTCCACCCCTCCACCCCTCCACTTCTCCACTTCTCCACCCCTCCACTTCTCCACTTCTCCACCCCTCCACCCCTCCACTTCTCCACCCCTCCACCCCTCCACCCCTCCACTTCTCCACCCCTCCACTTCTACACCCCTCCACCCCTCCACCCCTCCACCCCTCCACCCCTCCACCCCTCCACCCCTCCACTTCTCCACTTCTCCACCCCTCCACCCCTCCACCCCTCCACCCCTCCACTTCTCCACTTCTCCACCCCTCCACCCCTCCACCCCTCCACCCCTCCACCCCTCCACCCCTCCACCCCTCCACCCCTACACCCCTCCACCCCTCCACCCCTCCACCCCTCCACCCCTCCACCCCTCCACCCCTCCACCCCTCCACCCCTCCACCCCTCCACTTCTCCACTTCTCCACTTCATGTGGGTGAAAACTGCACACAGGGCCGCACTGGGATTCCTAAAATGGATCTGCTCTAGCTGGCATTCTATGCGCTCGTGTACGATCTCAATACTGAAACCCGGAGCACTTTACCCTGCGGGACAGAGAGTGGACATGCGCACGAGAGGTCCCTGCACAGCCGCACTCCGCCGACAGCGCTATAATACATGCACACAGGTCGGTCCCGCAGACCTGGCCCGCTTGTGTAATGAGACTGTGCCCTACACGACAGCAGGTCAGACTGAACGACGACAAGGAACGGGCTGCACCAAAAGACCAAGAGGGCCTTTGGCAAGAGAGCAAAGGAAGCTGCCCCAGAAGAAGGAAAAAATAGCAGCACCCCCGGGAAAATGCCTGGTACCAGTAAGGCCACTCGGCCATGATTTGACACGAGGAAACCTACGATCAATCCCGGCTTCCCCGTCTGACCAACGAGTGATCGTAGGCAATTTCTTTATTTCACTTACCACCTTCTACTTTAGGTTCACGTTTGAAAGCATCCTAACCACTCAATGTTAGATGACGCTGTACACCCCCTCTCCAATGTTTGAACAAACTGTAACAGACGCATCAAGTACAGTACATGAGACCTGCCTGGACTCTCGATTCATCAATTGCACCGCGTCAGAGCTGTGTGGGTGGGGAAGGGGAGCAATTGATGTTTCAAATTCATGTTCGGAAACGTAAATATTGTAAGAGGTCACAATGCGATGAAAGAGTCCATTGTACTGAATGAAGTGCCCCGCGCCCGCAGATAAAAGTCAGCATTTTAAAGAAGTATTTTTAACCTATTGTTACATGGCCATCCGCATGTGGTGTGCTGCTGGGGCGGCCTAGTGAGGCGACGGAGGGGCTCTCACGTGAACCTACCTCCGGGGCTGCAGGTCAGAAGGGGATGCCTTTGTCGGGCTCTCTCTGTGACGGACAGTGGCAGGATGGGCTTGAGGTACAGAGATAGAGCAGTTAGCGTAATTACTGGATACCAAGCCCTAAAGAAAGGTGGGAAACGCTGGGTACCCTGATGCTTTAGATCTGGGATCCCCAAAATTGAACAAGCACGGTCCGCTTTCACTTTCGTCCGTAGCATTGGGATTTCTTGTCTTTATGGGGCCATGTGTTTGAAACACATGGCCCCATACAGATAAGAAATCTTTTGCGACGCAACGGAAAGCAGGCGAGCCCGTCCAAGTGGGCCGTCTGAAAAAGCCAAAAGTACACGTCATAAAAAGCTCTTTTCCAATGGCTGGCCACCGTTTAGCATAAACGGTGACGCCGGCCAATGGAAAAGAGGGGCGGGGAATAAAGCCCTTTACAGAAGTTACTTAAAATCATTATATCTCGCCGAGAGAGCTGCGTATGTGCGTAGCTACGCCAGCCGAGACCTAAAAACTACTCTACAAGTGAGACTTCTTTTAGCATGCAGCAGAAGAGGCAGCAGCAGCCGCCTGCAGCCTGAGCCTCTCCCCTTCAGTAAGTTGTTATTGTTAGGAGACACACAGGATTGCTACTGATGTTGGAAAGCACCGAACACTTTACTCTCACAGTACTTTAACCAACTCCATCTATTTCAAAGGTCAGCTGTTGCGCTGCGTTCTTCCTAAAGCCACATCTGCACAGTATTCAGCACTAAAGAGTACTACTTGACTAACATCAACTGGGCACTCGAGACATGCCTGGGCACTGCCAAGTACCATACACGCGCTGCCGTGACGTATCTATGCATTTTTTAGTGCCTTCTTAAAATGTCAGAAACTACATGAGAGAACACGGAGAGGTGTGCATATGTTGAAAGAAGTTTGTTAGAGGGTGAAAACAATCAGGAACTCTACAATTACTCCCCTTTAGTCTCAATGGCAAATATAAAGGCAGCTGTGTACTGCGGTAAGTTCTTTCAAATTCCAGTTCGCCAGTTATAAATGGTTCTTAGTTAAGAGACAATGAAAAATGTTGCGGAAGTCTGACCACATAGGCAGAGCAAAAACAAGCATTGGCATAGCCAATAGGTCTCGCCTTTGGGACCTTAGAAGTGTTTAGCCATGCAACAGTTGCATAACTAAATACTTATAAGGTCCCAAAAGCGAGACCTATTGGCTATGCAAAGCGGCCGTGTGGCCTCAAAAGTGAAAGTGATCGCAATCGCGATCAAACATCAAAGCGGCCGCGAAAGTGAAAGTAATCGCTGTAAAGCATGGCACGCGCGCCCGCGCACATGCACTGTAGCTCTAGGCTGGCCTGGTAGCACTTTTTGGAGCCCTCTCAATCAGTCTCGCCAGACCAGCGCATGCTCTGGGTCAGGCGAGACCTAACAAGGGCACTACAGCTGTTGGAGAAAAAAGACACCATAACCAGTTTCAAGATGCAACTGGAATTTTCTGTGTGGAATTTCAGCCAAATGTACCAATTGTGACCAGTAGTAGCCATTTGTCACTGGCTCACAGGAACTTCAGTCAGAGCCAACATCATATTGCCTCTAAGAAAAATGTGCAGCAAAAAACATTAGGTTTCATACAAAAAGCTGCAGAAGCGTTGGATAGTGAACATGTCTGAAACAGGAGCGCCGCTTTAATGTTAGAAAGCGGGGTTCGTAATCCGGCTCACACTACTGAAGACCACAGGCAGGGAGAGTTTTAGGAAATCGGAGTAGAATTGCTTGCCATGGCAGAAGTCTGCCACGTTACTGATAAGAGACGATTCAGACAAATAAAACAAGAACAACAAGCATTGGCAATGCCAATAGGTCTAGCTTTAAATGAATACTGTATAGTAATGTGAAGCATTGCAAGTAGATAGCATGGGAATGGATATGTATTTGTGCGGAAGCAAAGAAATGTACAACAATACTGATGTGGGTGTAGCCCAGCCCACACTGGACAATCAGAAGACAGTAAATAAGAGTGACAATGAAGCCAACAAATGGTACCCAATGGCAAGCCCATACAACATCTCTTGCAAGCGAGAGCACATGAAGTGCATGTGTTGTTGCAGGCGAGACCTAAAAATGAAAAACTAGAACTGGCTTTTCTGTCTTTTCATCTGTTTTTCTAAGATGAACAGTGTCGGATGAAAGGAGATATTCATTGCAATATGTTTATTTTTGATGCAGTAGGTCATTACAGGAATGATAGAATCTCTGCTAGTTTGTACACCCTCTGAGGTACTACATTTTAAATCTGATTCGCATCAAACTGATTCTAATACTTTTATGGCAAGAAACAACTAACTGCTTTTTGGTACTGAATCTTGCTCCAGAAATTGTGTTTTTTTATGTCTGCAACCAGGCTATCTCTTTCATACGATGCAGTAGGAGACCAAGGGTTTGTGGGATGTGCAACAATTTTACCATGTAATATAAGTAATAAAATACCCTCTGCCATGCGTTAAAAGGATATTGCAAGTCACCATGGTGTTCCAGGATCTTATAACAGTACTGTAAGACCTTACATCAGAACTCTGTTCAATACAGTAAAACATGGACATGGCGGGCGCGTGAGCCTGTAGCTCCGCACTGGCCCGTACTCATCCTGTTACCCTGGCGGCAGACGGGATTCCAGAACTCACCCATGGGCTGCTTTGAGAGGCAGAGACACCCAGTAGGAGACTGAAGATCCGCCCGCTGCTGCTCGCACACTAGCACAGCCGACCTGCCCAGATCAAAATGGGGGCATAGATCTTTGGCGACTGATGGGAGACGAGGCCTGAGATGACGTGGGCTATTGCAGAGAAGTGGAGCAGGGGACCCCCACCCCCCTCTACAGACCTCCCCGCAACCCCCTGACAGACCCCCCCGCAGCCCCTCGACAGACCCCCCACAGCCCCCCGACAGACCCCCCACACCCTCCCCCCACAGACCCCCCCACAGACCCCCGACAGACCCCCCACACCCTCCCCCCCACAGACCCGCCCACTCCCTTCCCCCACCCCCCCACCCCCCCCCCACCCCCCCACAGACCACCCCCACACCCTTCCCCCACCCCCCCCACAGACCCTACCACAGACCCCACCACAGACCCCCACCACACCACCCAACCTACCACCCCCCACAGACCACCCCCCAAGACACCCCCAGACCTCCCCCACACACCCCCCCAGACCACCCCCCAGACCTTCCCCCAGACCTTCCCCCCCAGACCTCCCCCAGACCTTACCCCCCAGACCTCCCCCCAGACCTCCCCCCAGACCTCCCCCCCAGACCTCCCCCCAGACCTTCCCCCAGACCTTCCCCCCCAGACCTTACCCCCCAGACCTACCCCCCCACACCCTCTCCCCACAGACCCCCCCACAGCCTCCCGACAGACCCCCCACACCCTCCCCCCACAGACCCCCCCACTCCCTTCCCCCACCCTGCCACAGACCACCCCCACACCCTTCCCCACACCCCCCACAGATCCCCACCACAGACCCCCACCACACCACCCAACCGACCACCCCCCACAGACCACCCCCCAAGACACCCCAGACCTCCCCCACACACCACCCCCAGACCACCCCACCGGATACCCCCCAGACACCCCCCAAACACCCCCCAGACCTTCCCCCCCGACCTTCCCCCAGACCTCCCCCGGACCTTCCCCCCCAGACTTCCCCCCAGACCTCCCCCAGACCTTCCCCCCCAGACCTCCCCCCAGACGTCCCCCCAGACCTACCCCCCCAGACTTCCCCCCAGACCTCCCCCAGACTTCCCCCCAGACCTCCCCCAGACCTTCCCCCCAGACCTCCCCCCAGACCTTCCCCCCAGACCTCCCCAAAGACCTTCCTCCCAGACCTCCCCCCAGACACCCCACCTCCCCCCAGAGACCCCCCAGACACCCCCTCAGAGACCCCCGACAGACACCCCCACACCCACAGACCACCCCCACACCCTTCCCTCCACCCCCCCACAGACCCCCACCACAGACCCCCACCACACCACACCACCCAACCTACCACCCCCCAAGACACCCCCAGACACCCCCCACACACCCCCCCAGACACCCCCCACACACCCCCCCAGACACCCTGCCAGACCACCCCACCAGATACCCCCCAGACCACCCCCCAGGCCTTCACCCCAGACCTTCCCCCCCGACCTTCCCCCAGACCTTCCCCCCGACCTTCCCCCCGACCTTCCCCCAGACCTTCCCCCCAGACCTTCCCCCCAGACCTTCCCCCCAGACCTTCCCCCCCAGACCTCCCCCAGACCTTCCCCCCAGACCTACCCCCCAGACTTCCCCCCCAGACCTCCCACAGACCTTCCCCCCAGACCTTCCCCCAGACCTCCCCCCAGACCTTCCCCCCAGCCACCCCACCTCCCCCCAGAGACCCCCCAGACACCCCCCCAGACCACCCCCCAGACCTTTCCCCCAGACCTTCCCCCCAGACCTTCCCCCCCAGACCTCCCCCCAGACCTACCCCCCCAGACTTCCCCCCAGACCTTCCCCCAGACCTCCCCCCAGACCTTTCCACTCAGACTTCCCCCCAGACCTTCCCCCCCAGACCTTCCCCCCCAGACTTCCCCCCAGACCTTCCCCCCCAGACCTCCCCCCAGACCTACCCCCCCAGACTTCCCCCCAGACCTCCCCCAGACTTCCCCCCAGACCTCCCCCAGACCTTCCCCCAGACCTCCCCCCCAGACCTCCCCCCCAGACACCCCACCTCCCCCCAGAGACCCCCGAGACACCCCCCACAGACCCCCCCACTCCCTTCCCCCACACCCCCACAGACCACCCCCACACCCTTCCCCCCACCCCCCTACAGACCCCCACCACAGACACCCACCACACCACACAACCTACCACCCCCCAAGACACCCCCAGACACCCCCCACACACCCCCCCAGACACCCCCCAGACCACCCCCCAGACCACCCCACCAGATACCCCCCAGACACCCCCCAGACACCCCCCCAGACCACCCCCCAGACCTTCCCCCCCAGACCTCCCCAGACCTTCCCCCCAGACCTCCCCCCAGACTTCCCGCCAGACCTCCCCCAGGCCTTCCCCCCCAGACCTACCCCCCCAGACTTCCCCTCAGACCTCCCCCCAGACCTTCCCCCCCAGACTTCCCCCCAGACCTCCCCCAGACCTTCCCCCCAGACCTCCGCCCAGACCTACCCCCCCAGACTTCCCCCCAGCCCTCCCCCCAGACCTTTCCACTCAGACTTCCCCCCAGACCTTCCCCCCCAGACCTCCCCCCCCAGACCTCCCCCCAGACCTTCCCCCCCAGATTTCCCCCCAGACCTTCCCCCCCAGACCTCCCCCCCAGACACCCCACCTCCCCCCAGAGACCCCCCCAGACACCCCCCCAGAGACCCCTGACAGACCCCCCTGCACCCTCCCCCCCACAGACCCCCCCACTCCCTTCCCCCACCCCCCCACAGACCACCCCCACACCCTTCCCCCCACCCCCCTACAGACCCCCACCACAGACCCCCACCACACCACACAACCTACCACCCCCCAAGACACCCCCAGACACCCCCCACACACCCCCCAGACACCCCCCAGACCAGCCCCCAGACCACCCCCCACACCACCCCCCAGACCACCCCACCAGATACCCCCCAGACACCCCTCCAGACCTTCCCCCCCAGACCTTCCCCCCCAGACCTCCCCAGACCTTCCCCCCAGACCTCCCCCCAGACTTCCCCCCAGACCTCCCCCAGACCTTCCCCCCCAGACCTCCCCCCAGACCTACCCCCCCAGACTTCCCCCCAGACCTCCCCCCAGACCTTCCCCCCAGACTTCCCCCCCAGACCTCCCCCAGACCTTCCCCCCAGACCTCCCCCCAGACTTTCCCCCAGACCTCCCCCAGACTTCCCCCCAGACCTCCCCCAGACTTCCCCCCAGACCTCCCCCAGACCTTCCCCCCAGACCTCCCCCAGATCTCCCCCCCAGACACCCCCCCCAGAGACCCCCCGACAGACCCACCACACCCTCCCCCCACAGACCCCCCCACTCACTTCCCCCACCCCACCCACAGACAACCCCCACACCCTTCCCCCCACCCCCCCACAGACCCCCACCACAGACCCCCACCACACCACCCAACCTACCACCCCCCAACACACCCCCAGACACCCCCCACCCCCCCCAGACACCCCCCAGACACCCCCAGACCACCCCACCAGATACCCCCCAGACCACCCCCCAGACCTTCCCCCCCAGACCTTCCCCCCTGACCTTCCCCCAGACCTCCCCAGACCTTCCCTCCCAGACCTTCCCCCCAGACCTTCCCCCAGTCCTTCCCCCCAGACCTTCCCCCCAGACCTCCCCCAGACCTTCCCCCCCAGACCTCCCCCCCAGACCTTCCCCCCCAGACCTCCCCCCCAGACCTCCCCCCAGACCTCCCCCAGACCTTCCCCCCAGACCTCCCCCAGACCTTCCCCCCAGACCTCCCCCCAGACACCCCACCTCCCCCCAGAGACCCCCCAGACACCCCCCCAGACCACCCCCCAGACCTTCCCCCCCGAGACCTTCCCCCCCAGACCTCCCCAGACCTTACCCCCAGACCTTCCCCCCCAGATTTCCCCCCAGACCTCCCCCAGACCTTCCCCCCAGACCTCCCCCCAGACTTCCCCCCAGACCTCCCCCAGACCTTTCCCCTCAGACTTCCCCCCAGACCTTCCCCCAGACCTTCCCCCCCAGTCTTTCCCCCAGACCTTCCTCCCCAACCTACCCCCCCAGACTTCCCCCAGACCTCCCCCAGACCTTCCCCCCAGACCTTCCCCCCAGACCTTCCCCCAGACCTCCCCCCCAGACACCCCACCTCCCCCCAGAGACCCCCCAGACCCCCCCAGAGACCCCCGACAGACCCCCCGCACCCTCCCCCCCACAGACCCCCCCACTCCCTTCCCCCACCCCCCACAGACCACCCCCACACCCTTCCCCCCACCCCCTACAGAGCCCCACCACAGACCCCCACCACACCACCCAACCTACCACCCCCAAGACACCCCCAGACACCCCCACACACCCCCCAGACACCCCCCAGACCACCCCCCAGACCACCCCCCAGACCACCCCACCAGATACCCCCCAGACACCCCCCAGACACCCCCCCAGACCTTCCCCCCAGACCTTCCCCCCAGACCTTCCCACCCAGACCTTCCCCCCCAGACCTCCCCCAGACCTCCCCCAGACCTTCCCCCCCAGACCTCCCCCCAGACCTTCCCCCCCAGACCTCCCCCAGACCTTCCCCCCAGACCTCCTCCCCTACCTTCCCCCAGACCTCCCCCCCAGACCTCCCCCCCAGACCTTCCCCCCAGACCTTCCCCCCCAGACCTACCCCCCCAGACTTCCCCCCAGAACTCCCCCAGACATTCCTCCCAGAACTCCCCCAGACCTTCCCCCCAGACCTCCCCCCCAGACCTTCCCCCAGACCTCCCCCCAGACCTTCCCCCCAGACACCCCACCTCCCCCCAGAGACCCCCCCAGACACCCCCCAGACCACCCCCCAGACCTTCCTCCCCAGACCTTCCCCCCCAGACCTCCCCCAGACCTTCCCCCCCAGATTTCCCCCCAGACCTCCCCCAGACCTTTCCCCTCAGACTTCCCCCCAGACCTTCCCCCCAGACCTCCCCCCCCAGTCTTCCCCCCAGACCTCCCCCCAGACCTACCCCCCCAGACTTCCCCCAGACCTCCCCCAGACTTCCCCCCAGACCTCCCCCAGACCTTCCCCCAGACCTCCCCCCAGACCTTCCCCCAGACCTCTCCCCCCAGACACCCCACCTCCCCCCAGAGACCCCCCCAGACCCCCCCCAGAGACCCACGACAGACCCCCCGCACCCTCCCCCCCACAGACCCCCCCACTCCCTTCCCCCACCCCCCCACCCCCCCCCCCACCCCCCCACAGACCACCCCCACACCCTTCCCCCACCCCCCCCACAGACCCTACCACAGACCCCACCACAGACCCCCACCACACCACCCAACCTACCACCCCCCACAGACCACCCCCCAAGACACCCCCAGACCTCCCCCACACACCCCCCCAGACCACCCCCCAGACCTTCCCCCAGACCTTCCCCCCCAGACCTCCCCCAGACCTTACCCCCCAGACCTCCCCCCAGACCTCCCCCAGACCTCCCCCCCAGACCTCCCCCCAGACCTTCCCCCAGACCTTCCCCCCCAGACCTTACCCCCCAGACCTACCCCCCCACACCCTCTCCCCACAGACCCCCCCACAGCCTCCCGACAGACCCCCCACACCCTCCCCCCACAGACCCCCCCACTCCCTTCCCCCACCCTGCCACAGACCACCCCCACACCCTTCCCCACACCCCCCACAGATCCCCACCACAGACCCCCACCACACCACCCAACCGACCACCCCCCACAGACCACCCCCCAAGACACCCCAGACCTCCCCCACACACCACCCCCAGACCACCCCACCGGATACCCCCCAGACACCCCCCAAACACCCCCCAGACCTTCCCCCCCGACCTTCCCCCAGACCTCCCCCGGACCTTCCCCCCCAGACTTCCCCCCAGACCTCCCCCAGACCTTCCCCCCCAGACCTCCCCCCAGACGTCCCCCCAGACCTACCCCCCCAGACTTCCCCCCAGACCTCCCCCAGACTTCCCCCCAGACCTCCCCCAGACCTTCCCCCCAGACCTCCCCCCAGACCTTCCCCCCAGACCTCCCCAAAGACCTTCCTCCCAGACCTCCCCCCAGACACCCCACCTCCCCCCAGAGACCCCCCAGACACCCCCTCAGAGACCCCCGACAGACACCCCCACACCCACAGACCACCCCCACACCCTTCCCTCCACCCCCCCACAGACCCCCACCACAGACCCCCACCACACCACACCACCCAACCTACCACCCCCCAAGACACCCCCAGACACCCCCCACACACCCCCCCACACACCCCCCCAGACACCCTGCCAGACCACCCCACCAGATACCCCCCAGACCACCCCCCAGGCCTTCACCCCAGACCTTCCCCCCCGACCTTCCCCCAGACCTTCCCCCCGACCTTCCCCCCGACCTTCCCCCAGACCTTCCCCCCAGACCTTCCCCCCAGACCTTCCCCCCAGACCTTCCCCCCAGACCTTCCCCCCCAGACCTCCCCCAGACCTTCCCCCCAGACCTACCCCCCAGACTTCCCCCCCAGACCTCCCACAGACCTTCCCCCCAGACCTCCCCCCCAGACCTTCCCTCAGACCTCCCCCCAGACCTTCCCCCCCAGCCACCCCACCTCCCCCCAGAGACCCCCCAGACACCCCCCCAGACCACCCCCCAGACCTTTCCCCCAGACCTTCCCCCCCAGACCTCCCCCCAGACCTACCCCCCCAGACTTCCCCCCAGACCTTCCCCCAGACCTCCCCCCAGACCTTTCCACTCAGACTTCCCCCCAGACCTTCCCCCCCAGACCTTCCCCCCCAGACTTCCCCCCAGACCTTCCCCCCCAGACCTCCCCCCAGACCTACCCCCCCAGACTTCCCCCCCAGACCTCCCCCAGACTTCCCCCCAGACCTCCCCCAGACCTTCCCCCAGACCTCCCCCCCAGACCTCCCCCCAGACACCCCACCTCCCCCCAGAGACCCCCGAGACACCCCCCACAGACCCCCCCACTCCCTTCCCCCACACCCCCACAGACCACCCCCACACCCTTCCCCCCACCCCCCTACAGACCCCCACCACAGACCCCCACCACACCACACAACCTACCACCCCCCAAGACACCCCCAGACACCCCCCACACACCCCCCCAGACACCCCCCAGACCACCCCCCAGACCACCCCACCAGATACCCCCCAGACACCCCCCAGACACCCCCCCAGACCACCCCCCAGACCTTCCCCCCCAGACCTCCCCAGACCTTCCCCCCAGACCTCCCCCCAGACTTCCCGCCAGACCTCCCCCAGGCCTTCCCCCCCAGACCTACCCCCCCAGACTTCCCCTCAGACCTCCCCCCAGACCTTCCCCCCCAGACTTCCCCCCAGACCTCCCCCAGACCTTCCCCCCAGACCTCCGCCCAGACCTACCCCCCCAGACTTCCCCCCAGCCCTCCCCCCAGACCTTTCCACTCAGACTTCCCCCCAGACCTTCCCCCCCAGACCTCCCCCCCCAGACCTCCCCCCAGACCTTCCCCCCCAGATTTCCCCCCAGACCTTCCCCCCCAGACCTCCCCCCCAGACACCCCACCTCCCCCCAGAGACCCCCCCAGACACCCCCCCAGAGACCCCTGACAGACCCCCCTGCACCCTCCCCCCCACAGACCCCCCCACTCCCTTCCCCCACCCCCCCACAGACCACCCCCACACCCTTCCCCCCACCCCCCTACAGACCCCCACCACAGACCCCCACCACACCACACAACCTACCACCCCCCAAGACACCCCCAGACACCCCCCACACACCCCCCAGACACCCCCCAGACCAGCCCCCAGACCACCCCCCACACCACCCCCCAGACCACCCCACCAGATACCCCCCAGACACCCCTCCAGACCTTCCCCCCCAGACCTTCCCCCCCAGACCTCCCCAGACCTTCCCCCCAGACCTCCCCCCAGACCTCCCCCCAGACCTCCCCCAGACCTTCCCCCCCAGACCTCCCCCCAGACCTACCCCCCCAGACTTCCCCCCAGACCTCCCCCCAGACCTTCCCCCCAGACTTCCCCCCAGACCTCCCCCAGACCTTCCCCCCAGACCTCCCCCCAGACTTTCCCCCAGACCTCCCCCAGACTTTCCCCCAGACCTCCCCCAGACTTCCCCCCAGACCTCCCCCAGACCTTCCCCCCAGACCTCCCCCAGATCTCCCCCCAGAAACCCCCCCAGACACCCCCCCCAGAGACCCCCCGACAGACCCACCACACCCTCCCCCCACAGACCCCCCCACTCACTTCCCCCACCCCACCCACAGACAACCCCCACACCCTTCCCCCCACCCCCCCACAGACCCCCACCACAGACCCCCACCACACCACCCAACCTACCACCCCCCAACACACCCCCAGACACCCCCCACCCCCCCCCAGACACCCCCCAGACACCCCCAGACCACCCCACCAGATACCCCCCAGACCACCCCCCAGACCTTCCCCCCCAGACCTTCCCCCCTGACCTTCCCCCAGACCTCCCCAGACCTTCCCTCCCAGACCTTCCCCCCAGACCTTCCCCCAGTCCTTCCCCCCAGACCTTCCCCCCCAGACCTCCCCCAGACCTTCCCCCCCAGACCTCCCCCCCAGACCTTCCCCCCCAGACCTCCCCCCCAGACCTCCCCCCAGACCTCCCCCAGACCTTCCCCCCAGACCTCCCCCCAGACACCCCACCTCCCCCCAGAGACCCCCCAGACACCCCCCCAGACCACCCCCCAGACCTTCCCCCCCGAGACCTTCCCCCCCGAGACCTTCCCCCCCAGACCTCCCCAGACCTTACCCCCAGACCTTCCCCCCCAGACCTCCCCCAGACCTTCCCCCCAGACCTCCCCCCAGACTTCCCCCCAGACCTCCCCCAGACCTTTCCCCTCAGACTTCCCCCAGACCTTCCCCCAGACCTTCCCCCCCAGTCTTTCCCCCAGACCTTCCTCCCCAACCTACCCCCCCAGACTTCCCCCAGACCTCCCCCAGACTTCCCCCCAGACCTTCCCCCCAGACCTTCCCCCAGACCTCCCCCCCAGACACCCCACCTCCCCCCAGAGACCCCCCCAGACCCCCCCAGAGACCCCCGACAGACCCCCCGCACCCTCCCCCCCACAGACCCCCCCACTCCCTTCCCCCACCCCCCACAGACCACCCCCACACCCTTCCCCCCACCCCCTACAGAGCCCCACCACAGACCCCCACCACACCACCCAACCTACCACCCCCAAGACACCCCCAGACACCCCCACACACCCCCCAGACACCCCCCAGACCACCCCCCAGACCACCCCCCAGACCACCCCACCAGATACCCCCCAGACACCCCCCAGACCACCCCCCAGACCTTCCCCCCAGACCTTCCCACCCAGACCTTCCCCCCCAGACCTCCCCCAGACCTCCCCCAGACCTTCCCCCCCAGACCTCCCCCCAGACCTCCCCCCCCAGACACCCCACCTCCCCCCAGACCTCCCCCCAGACCTTCCCCCCCAGACCTCCCCCAGACCTCCCCCCCAGACCTCCTCCCCTACCTTCCCCCAGACCTCCCCCCCAGACCTCCCCCCCAGACCTTCCCCCCAGACCTTCCCCCCCAGACCTACCCCCCCAGACTTCCCCCCAGAACTCCCCCAGACATTCCTCCCAGAACTCCCCCAGACCTTCCCCCCAGACCTCCCCCCCAGACCTTCCCCCAGACCTCCCCCCAGACCTTCCCCCCCAGACACCCCACCTCCCCCCAGAGACCCCCCCAGACACCCCCCAGACCACCCCCCAGACCTTCCTCCCCAGACCTTCCCCCCCAGACCTCCCCAGACCTTCCCCCCCAGACCTCCCCCAGACCTTCCCCCCCAGATTTCCCCCCAGACCTCCCCCAGACCTTTCCCCTCAGACTTCCCCCCAGACCTTCCCCCCCAGACCTCCCCCCCCAGTCTTCCCCCCAGACCTATCCCCAGACCTACCCCCCCAGACTTCCCCCAGACCTCCCCCAGACTTCCCCCCAGACCTCCCCCAGACCTTCCCCCAGACCTCCCCCCAGACCTTCCCCCAGACCTCTCCCCCCAGACACCCCACCTCCCCCCAGAGACCCCCCCAGACCCCCCCCAGAGACCCACGACAGACCCCCGCACCCTCCCCCCCACAGACCCCCCCACTCCCTTCCCCCACCCCCCCACAGACCACACCCTTCCCCCCACCCCCCTACAGACCCCCACCACAGACCCCCACCACACCACCCAACCTACCACCCCCAAGACACCCCCAGACCTCCCCCAGACCTCCCCCAGACCTTCCCCCAGACCTCCCCCCAGACCTCCCCCCAGACACCCCACCTCCCCCAGACCTCCCCCCAGACCTTCCCCCCCAGACCTCCCCCAGACCTTCCTCCCCAGACCTCCCCCCGACCTTCCCCCCAGACCTCCCCCCCAGACCTTCCCCCCAGACCTACCCCCCCAGACTTACCCCCAGACCTTCCCCCCCAGACCTCCCCAGACCTTCCCCCCAGACCTCCCCCAGACCTTCCCCCCCAGATTTCCCCCCAGACCTCCCCCCAGACCTACCCCCCAGACCTACCCCCAGACCTCCCCCAGACCTTTCCCCTCAGACTTCCCCCCAGACCTTCCCCCCCCAGACCTCCCCCCAGACCTTCCCCCCCAGTCTTCCCCCCCAGACCTTCCCCCCAGACCTCCCCCCAGACTTCCCCCCAGACTTCCCCCAGACCTCCCCCAGACTTCCCCCCCAGACCTCCCCCAGACCTTCCCCCAGACCTTCCCCCAGACCTCCCCCCAGACCTTCCCCCAGACCTCCCCCCCAGACCTCCCCCCCAGACCTCCCCCCAGACACCCCACCTCCCCCCAGAGACCCCCCCAGACCCCCCCAGAGACCCCCGACAGACCCCCCGCACCCTCCCCCCCACAGACCCCCCCCCACTCCCTTCCCCCACCCCCCCCCACAGACCACCCCCACACCCTTCCCCCCCACCCCCCTACAGACCCCCACCACAGACCCCACCACACCACCCAACCTACCACCCCAAGACACCCCCAGACACCCCCCACACACCCCCCCAGACACCCCCCAGACCACCCCCAGACCACCCCACCAGACACCCCCCAGACACCCCCCCAGACACCCCCCAGACCTTCCCCCCAGACCTCCCCAGACCTTCGCCCCCAGACCTCCCCCCCCCCCCAGACCTCCCCCCCCAGACCTCCCCCCCCTCCCCGATGCTGACCGCGAGTCTCGGTGTACTATTGTGCGCCCGGACGAGAGATCTGCAATTTTGGTGATGACGAGACTCTGCACCGGAATGCCTGGATCAGCACCGACAGAGGAGTGGTGAGGCCCGGTGGCTGCAGGCATTGTGGGTCAGTGGGTGCCCCTGCTGGGGGCTGGCGGCTGTCTCGGGGGCTCGCTGAAGTGACCTGAGAGCCGGTCTGTGCTCGTGTGAACTGGGAAGGAACCCCTGGGCGGTGTGAGGCCCAAACTATGGAGCTGTGTCTAGTGGCCCCAGTTGTGACTCTCCTGCTGGCCGAGGAGGCCTCAGGGGAATCCTAGGTGCGGAAAGTCTGGGCTTTGGGTGATGGCCTAAGAGCGCTGCTGTGGTAGCCACTGACTAGACTAAAACTTTGCAAATAAACAAATAAATAAACCTTGTTCTTTTATGTAGTCATGGAACTCCTCGATGACTTGCAATATTGTTATAATGTACAGAACGGGTGCTTCATCGCTTAAATAAAGAGAAATCTGGACTTTACTGACAGAGCTGTGGGTTGGAGGCACATTGAGGCAAATTTTGGAATTGCCATCACCTTGAGGCTTTCGGGAAAAAAGTATTAAAAAGAATGGAAGAAAACACTGAACTGCAAAGACCCAGGGGGCCTGCAAGCACATTATTGGACTGGAGGCTGGGTGTGAACTGGGGAGCCATAGAGAGTCATGCAGAGTTAACTAATGCCCCCCTGTTGAGAGCCAAATGGGAAATAGTCATTAGATGTGGAAAGGTGATGTCGCCCGCTCTGAACTAGCTGCAAAAACCTTGAAATCGGATAAGTATCCTAATCAAATAAAGATTGGTACTTATGCGAATAGAAATGTATGGGCTTATTCATGTTTTTCAAAAATAAGAATTTTTGCATCTATTCTTTATGAAGGAGATACAATGAGACAATTGCTCCCTACACATGCAAATTCAAGGGAGCATTTTTTTTTCCAAGGAAGCCATCCTTCATTTTCTAAGTTTAGTAACATATACAGCCTACTGGCTCCTTAATAGAGACTTGCCTTACAACATAAGTGCACAGTGCTCCAATTGCTTACATTTTCATGTTAAATGCTTGCTAAAAAATAGCCATAAATAAACATATATTACTTGAAATTGAACTTGTCGACTGCATTGGCCATGTGCCGAGGATTGTTGTAACATCGGTAGTAATTTCGGTCGTCCATGGGAATGATGTCAATGTCTGAAAAGACGAAGCAGTTGTAATCGTAGTCCTTCAAAGCCTCTGCATAGCCCACGTTCATCAGCTTCGCTCGGTTAAACGTTGCGTTACCGTACTGAAATTTTAAAAATGTATTACATTTAAAACATGTTTGAGGTATTGTACTACATTCTTATTCCATAGAACAAGTTAGTTACCTTCGGTAGCCCCTTTTCTGGTAGCCCCTTTTCTGGTAGAAAATATATCTAGCTGCAGATTCCTTACCCTAGAATTTTCCCCAGGTGTCAGACTGGATCTGGAAGATTACTGGATCTGGAAGATTTTTCGGCGGGCAGTTGTAGTTGCCACAAGGAAGGCTGTTTTCAAGGTGAGAAACCTGAGGGGACAATTGTGTAGAGGATGCCACTGTCTTGTCCCTTGACGCAAGGATGGCCTTAGACTCTGTCGAATGGCCATTCCTTTTTGCAGCCCTCCAACATCAGGGGTTTGGGCCTATATTCTGCTCATGGGCTCGCCTACTATACACTAATGCTCTCGCACATGTAGTAGCCAACGGACATATCTCCCATGAATTGTCCCTGCGACGTGGAATGCGGCAAGGCTGTCCGCTGTCGCCGCTCCTTTTTGCGCTAGTCTTAGAGCTGCTGGCTGCTTGGATCAGAGGAGACCCAATAATCTGCGGCCTCTGCTGGACAGGGGATGGGAAGATCGAATATCCCTCTACGCGGATGACATTCTGCTACATATAGCATCCCCCACACGCTCCATTCATAGGCTACTGAACATATGTGAAAGGTACAGCACGGTCTACGGGTACACGATCAACTGGGAAAAGTCAGTACTATAAATTCTACACAGGCCTTCTCCAAAATTACCAAAGAACTGCACAGTTAAGGTGGTAACTGATAGCTTTAAATACTTGGGGAATCACGTCCGACTTCCTAGAGCGAAACCTCCAAGAACCAGTGCTTAGGCTGAGGCGAGATGTCAAACACTGGAAAACATTGCCGCTCACCCTACTGGGTCGAGCGGCATTACCCAGATTTATCTATGCCCTTCACAACACACCCTTTCGTGTCCCTGCGTCTTATTTTAGAGCGATAGACTCAGAAGTCAATAATCTCCTATGG
The DNA here is from genome assembly GCF_964204655.1 of Triturus cristatus. NCBI lineage: Eukaryota > Metazoa > Chordata > Amphibia > Caudata > Salamandridae > Triturus > Triturus cristatus. The sequence goes on along the minus strand of NC_140595.1, from coordinate 34,089,260 downwards.
GATGGAAAGCCGGCCAGGATAGCTGCGGTAAAACTAATTAGGAGTTGGTACGATGGCGGTATCGCACTACCCAAGGTGCAGGCGTACTACTGGGCCGCTCAGTTAGCAGTGATTAATCAGTGGATCCACTCGCCCCACACCGAGCATGCGTACCGACTGGATAGACATACCCTAGAAGCGGGGGGTGGGGTAAACGAGTGCTCTATAATAAAAAGAGAAAATCAGACCTTCTGGGACCAGCTGCACATACGGTTCACGTGTGGCATACAGTAACACAACACTGGATGGACTGACAAACTGACAAAACAAACCCCATTTTGGGACACTGGCAAGCTAGGCACACTGGGCAAGAGTAAGGGGTTCCAAAAATGGGATACAATATGGATCTCGCAACTGGGCGGCCTCTGGAAAGGGGGGAAAGTTGTCACTTTTGCCCACTTACAAGAACAATACGAAATGGCCCCACCGAGATGTTCCGATACATGCAGGTCAAGCAGGTGCTAGAAGCAGACATTCCATCAGATGAAACCCTTCCTGAAGCCTCTCCCTTAGAAGACCGATTATTAACGGACTACATGGAAAAAAAAGCGATCTCCCTCACATACCGGAAAATCATTAACAACCAACTAGACCCGCTGCTAAAGCTCCGAGTTAAATGGCAGAACGAGGTGGGCGAGCTGGACGACACTGACGGGCAGGAGGCGATAGAATCGCCCAAGGTAGTGGCAGTTTCCTCCAGGTTACGCCTCATACAACTTAAAATACTACATAGGACCGACTTTACTAGGGTGACACTATGCAAAATCACTGACCAACACTGTATACGTCAATGTAATGACATAGGCAGTTAGGCACCTTCTACCACACACTGTGGGACTGCCTGGTTATTAAACTTCACTGGACAGCAGTTATGAACACCATCACTGAGGTTAGCTCCAACCCGGCCCCACCTGAGCCCAAACGATGTCTCCTGAATATATGGGAACCAACAGACATGAACGACTTGTGCAACACTTGGTATGATGATAGCTAAACGAAATATAGCCCATAAATGGGGGGCAGAGAATGCCCCGGTTCTCGAAGATTGGTGCAGAGATATGGACATGATCATGGTGACAGAAAAACCCACATATGTTCACAGAGGATGCCCTATAAAATGGGAGAGAGTGTGGGGTAAATGTAATACCTATAGAGGAGGTATATGCACCCCCTCCCCCCAAGCAATGGACCCGGTGTCAGATGAGGATGTGTAACACAGAAATTATATCTGTATTGTACAACACACAATGGCGGCCAAATGTATGCAGCATCTATATTACAGAGTAAAGTATTGTAAATTGTAATCATACTAATCTGTCAATGAGAAATGTTAAAACTGCAGGTCTTTTCTATTCAATAAACATTGTTTAAATGAAAAAAAAACGACTTGCGCGAGTACATCCTCGACACGCTAGGAGGTAAACCTCAAAAGAAGTTGACAAGATGTAGAAAAAAGGCCTCTCAAAAAGTGACAGAGGGAAGCTCTTTTCCGGATCAGCGCTGGCTGGTGCTGAAATCAAAGACTGATGTCAGCGCACCTGTGTGGCGTGTATATAGGTACAGTGACGTCACATCCGGCACACGCTAATGATGATGGATGCAGAGCCAATCGATGTCAACGACTGCCCGCAGAGGTAATGCTCACGAAAAATCTTCCGGATCCAGTCTGACGCCTGGGAAAAATTCTAATTTAAGGAATCTGCGTCTAGAAGTCTCTATCAGATATCCCCTTACAATGCTGTGTTCATTTCTACCCTGAAACCAATTCCAGACACTGTAATAAGCTAACAGATCTAAAAAAAAATTGAGAAATTGTTCTACATGGTGACAGCCATGTTCCACAATGGAAGACTAGACTATACAGAGAGCTGGTCAGGTTACACATCTCAACCTCTCTCGAACCCATGCAAGAGATCTGGTCGGCCATCTTTGGTCAGGAAGGATGCTTCATACAAGATTAAAGAAGTGGACACCCTCTGCTATTACCTGCAAGTTTATAATCTGAAGGAACCATTTCTTTTTTATGAAACTTGTATTAAAACAATTCCACTAATAAATGTCCCTATGCATTTTGATTTTATTCATGTGGGATTTTCTTTGTAACCATTCGTATGTAAACAGCTTCATGTAGTAGGAAACTCTTCCCATTAAAACTGCTCTTATCCCCACTGAGTCGTGTATGCTGTATATAAAACGGCATCATAAATAGATAAATTAAATTAATAAACAAATAAAATTGTAATAAGCGAGTAGTGGGTGGTCTATGTTCAGGACAGCCTATTATTTCTCTGACTTATTCTATTTGATTTTTAACTTTTTAAGAATAAATCAGAAATAATGCCTACAACATTTTCCCACTGAATAGCATTTGTTTTGCATAGCGGAATCACATACATACATTTTAAGAGTGATGATAAAGGAATGATACTTTTTATCTGGAGCCTGTAGGTATGAGCCAGTGTGATCAAGAGACTGGCAGCCCGGATGAGAACAATGCGAGTCAAAGATCGCTTGCACCCACCACACGCTGCATCCCCGGTAAGCACTTGCGCTTCAGTTCTTCTAGTATCTATCGATTGTCTGGTGTACACTTGTGTTCAAAGCAGGCTCAAATGGGGATAGGGTCTGCCAGAGGATTCTGGGAAGCCGTGCTCTTCTTCCATAGTGGCTCCCATTCCAAGCACACAAATTAAGTAGACTGTTCCACTGGTACGACTGAGGATGATCTCAAATGATGGGTAGACCTCTCGGAAGGGATCTTCGTCAGCAATGGTACTGAGTCCATCTTGAAATCATATGTTAGGGGGATCTGAATCAAGGGTGGGCATAGTGGGCGTAGTGGGACTACGTGGAGCAGCGCGTAGTGTGGCAAAATCTACGCACACTCGTGCACTCCGCGTAGTCCCACTACGCGCTGCCCGCCCTAATTTAAAAATAATTGAAATAAGTTTAAAAGTAAATATAAACCTCTTACCTTAAGCGCGGCGTCCCGGGGCAAATGCGCATGCACGGACGCCCGCGCATGCGCATTCCTCGCGAGAAATGCGCATGCGCGGGCGTCCGTGCATGCGCATTTGCGTGAAGAAGTTACCATCAGCAAGAAGAGGGAGCCCCGGGACGCCGCGGTTAAGGTAAGAGGTTTATATTTAGTTTTAAACTTATTTTAATTATTTTTAAATTAGGGCGGGCGGGAGGTGGGTGGCGGGCAGCTCTGCTTCGCTACGGTGTGTGTGTAGCGCTGCCTGCTTCGCCTACTTCGTAAATGACGAAGCAGGCAGCGCTACGTGCACTCCGTGGGCGATGCGTAGCACGACGCCCAGGGTTAATCTGAATACAGGAACAGTAGAGGTAGCAAGAACTACTACTGGTTTAGAAAAGTAGTGGTGCTGCAGCTTTTTTCTGGAATAAGCAAGAAGAATTGGGATTTGATGACCGATATTGCTAGGTTTCCAGAATATGGGTCTGTTATTTATCTATTTCTTCTATGCTAGAATTTTTATATAGCACTTCCTCAAACTAAGGTATGCACTTTACATTTAATTTTCTTCAAGTACCAAAAAACAAAAAACCACCAACAGAATATTCTAACTCGAGCTACTTGTACACTGTCAAGATAACTGCAACTTACCTGTTCGATGACATACACCCGGTAGTCGGCCTGCTGTCTCTGCATGAACTGGTGCATATAGAAGAGCCAGATGGTAAGGTGCGACTCCCGCCGGCGGAAAGGGATGATGATGGCGATACGCTGTCGAGCCTCACAGTCTGCAGGTTGAAAATGGCCTCCCGTATGGACATTTGGATAGGCAAAACCAACGTCTTCAAGCGAGATTACCAAGGTCACGTTGATGTTTAGTGGACCAACTGTGATTCAAAGAGATATAAATGTGAGGAAAAACAAATTAAAGGAAAAGAAAAGAAAAAAAGAACTTGCTTTCAACCAGAGATAAGGCACTATTTTAAAATTGAGAGGCTGTTGGTAATCAGCCATTCTTTACACAGGATTATCTACAACTTTCAGGTTTATATTTAGTGTGTACTGTGATTACGTAATATTCATGAAATTTGGTTTTTTACAGCCTTTTAATTTTCACTTTATTTTTATGTAAAAATTGTATTTTTTTATCTTTTACAGCTTTTTATTGACTTTTCCCATTTTTTACACACTACTGGTTTAACATTCACTTTTTGCATAATTTGATATTGAAGGATAAGGGCATCATCGATCTGTGGGAAAGTGTAAAGATTGTGTGTCCTTCACATAGATAGTATACTGAGGGGTATATTCCCAAGAACGTATGATAACTACTGCAAGAGTGGCGTAACGCAACTTTCAATATCGCAGCCTAATGCGGGAAAATAACCTTGTGTCAACGTGGAATTCACAACACGGCGGTACCATGCAATAGTCTGCCGAAAACGCAGACAATGTCCGTGATACAACCATCCAACGGAGATAAAAACACAAACCACAACACCAGAAAACCTGCGATGAGCCCTTCCGCGGTGAGTAAAGCAGGGATAACCAGCGCGAGGGAAGCTATACTCGCACGCAATGAATGAACAAGCACAAGAACAGCATACGGAAAATGCCACTGAACAAAATACAGCAACAGGGGAGTACTACGGATGCACCCTGGCCAAGTGCAGAGGACAACATGCACACCACAACATCCAAGCACCCTGGAAGGATAGAACCGACTGGCACACCGCATGAAAGAGACCAGTGGCAGACAAATCAGAGCCGCAGGAGCAACACACCCACTGTGCAGCATACGCACATAAGCAGAAGTGCACCTCGACATTGGCAACATCCCGGTACAAACAGCAACCCCTCTACAACTGAACACAGGACACAACTGGATCGGCAAATGTGCACAACCAAGCAAATCACATCTGTAACCCCAGGGAAATGTAACATGACAATGCACAATTCCAACCTGTAACCTGCAAATATGTTTTATTCACACATGCAGTGCAATTGGTCATCTCCTATTGTCCCATGATTGCCACGGACGTACACAATGTGACGTGCTCATGAGAAGTAGGTGTCAATGATGTAGTTCCTATGGGCCATTCCTGCCGCAGCTGCAGTGGGACGTGGGCCACCAGGTCCATCACCATCACCATCGTCCGGTACCTCTGGAACTGGGATCCATGGGGCCCTGGTGCGAACACAGATGTTGTGCAGCACACAACATGCAACGATCATCTTGCACACGATGTCCGGGCTGTGCAGAAGCTTTCCACCTGTGCCGTCCAGGCACCTGAAACGTGACTTCAACACGCCAAATGTGCGTTCAGCGATGCCCCTGGTGTGCATGTGGGCCGCATTGTACTGCCTCTGGGCGGGAGTGTTCGGGTCCCGGAGGGGTGTCATCATCCAAGGGCAGAGTGCATATCCTTGATCACCTGTGACAGTGCAGGGAGAAAAGAATCGATACTTGGTTTGTCAGGATGTAATGGCAGGCCCACTAATACAGTGACGCCTGTGCTCACTTTGTGTGGAGTGAGTGTAAGCCAGCCGTCAGGGAGTAGCTGGTGCTGGCAACTACACCAACAGTCATCAGGCACTCAGACATGCAATGTCAGAACCACAAGGGGATATGACTCGAGTCTCACAGGGCCAGTGGCCCCAGATGCACAGCGGCGGACACAGGCCCACTGTCACGGGACGCTGACCTGCAGGAGATTGGGGCAGGGTCATGAGGGCAGAGCAGTGCCTCACATGTGTCATGGCTGCATTCCGCATCTCCACATGTCCAGCCGTTGTGTGGCTGTGGTGCCATGAAATGTCTGTATTGGGTGCAGGGGTAGCCCAGGATGACCATGGAGTGGTGTAGTCATGTCTGGTAGGTGGTCGTGTAGTCTGACTTGTCGAATGTGGCTTGGTTACGTGTGCATCCCCACAGAAGTGCTTTGTGCGTTGGTGGCTGTAGTATGTGTGGTGTGTTGATTTGGTACTTACCAACGAGCAGTCCCGTTCCATATGTGCCATCCTGGAAGCGCTGGTTGATGATGGTCTGTCGGAAGATGAAGGAATCGTGTACACTGCCTGGGTAGTTGGCGACGACATTGGTGAAGAGTCCCCGGTGGTTCACTATTGCCTGCACATTGATGGAATGCGTGTGCTTTCTGTTGCGGTAGTGGTGTGCAGTATCCGCAGGGGGCACAAGTGGTACATGTGTTCAGTCAATTGCCCCCAACATGGCCGGGAAGCCTTGCTTTGTCTCCAGCTGTTCCTGCGCAGTGTTGGGGAAGTGAAGGTACTGAGGTATGAAGCGGAGGATGGCATCCAGGACAGGTGTGATGAACTTTGATAGGGCTGGCTGTGAGACTCCTCCGACTCTGTCAGTCGTTGGTTGGAATGTCCCAGAGGCCAACAGGTGCAGCACAGCCAATAGCTTTGTCTGCGGTGGGATGTTGGTTCTTTGCTGTGTTGGGATCGTCAGCCTGTGGGCGATGTGGGTCATGATGCGGAGAATGGTTATCCTTTCGAGCCGGTAGTGGGCAATGACTTCTGCGGGCGTTAGGTCTGTGAGAGTGGTGTGTTTTCGGTAAGTCCGCTGTCTTACTCTACGCTGCCTCTGTGGTGGTCTGGGGGTGGGGGAGCGGGTCTGGGTCCTGGGGGTGGTGGCGGGCCTGGGGGTGGTGGCAGTGGGTGTTGTGGCCCTGTTGGGGCTCCGAGCTGCATGATGAGTAGCTCCATGACGTCGTTTGTTCTTCGGGTGTGGCTGTGTGCGGGGCTCCGTTGCCTACTGCAGGGAGCCGTCCGTCTTTACACCTGCTTGAGGCAAGTGTTAAATACCTGCGGCCACCGTGGCTTATCGAACTGTTTTTGGTTTGCTTTGCAGTTCTGTCAGTTCGTTGTGAAAGTGGTGTTTCTTTTCGTGTGTTTTTGCACGGGAACGCCTACTCTGCATCTCATTAGAGTTAGTTGGTGGTGTCCGCCGTGGTGTAAGATTTTTGGGCCATTTATCGCGGGAATACAGGCATTGTCTGCAGTTTGCACCTGCTTGTGAATGGGGTGTTAAATCTATCTCCACTTTTTTGCGTTAAGGTGGAGATAAATCGGAGTTGTCTCCTTGTGAATATGGCCCTTTATCTTCAGAATTTTAAACAAAGATGGAAAACCATCTGGTTATGAGGTATAGACATTACAGAGAGGTCCATGAAGAAAAAAAAACAACTTGACTTTTTGTCAAGATAAACTCTATCCACAATCTTTCCAGGGATCGATTTTTCGAGTCTGTGGAACTTGCAGAAATAATTTAAGTGAGCCCTCATCTACCTATGCTTCACCATCTATTCATGATTTCCTTTGTGCAGCAACGTTTCTTCAACAGAGCCTCGAGGTGGATACAACCTAACTTTCTGCAAAAATGTTCAATGTTAGCAATTTTCGTAGGTTACAACATTTTGGTGAAGATTTGTAAACTCTTCAAAATCTCTTAAGGGCAAAAATAAAAATCAGCATAGGAATTTTTCAAAAAACACGGTTATTACATAGAACTTTTTTGTGTGTGTTTTTTTGTGTGGCTGACCTGTAAGAATTTAATATTGAGATGTACACTTTGCACTGCTTCTAATGGTTACGCTTTTTAAAACAACTTCGCAGAGCTTTCAGATGAAGTCCTTTGAAACCTTACGCACCTCTATTTTAAACCTCAATCATGACATCCACTTAGTCACATTCCTGGAAACTGTTATGTTATGTTAACTTTTAATTTGTATAGCGCATAATCACCGGCAGGTCTCTTGGCGTTTTGAGAAGGAAGCCAGGCCCACCAGCAATTACAGATGCAATGCTTAGAGGGATTTTGATGTGGTATCTAGAGCCTCCCTTAACAGCACAGTTATGAGTTGTTTCCTGAAAGGGAGGAGTGCGGGTTCCTTGCGGAGCTTTTCGGGCAAGCGGTTCCATAGCTGGGGAATTAAAACAGAAAAGGCTCTACCGCCTTTGGAAGTGGATTTGAACTGAAGATGGACCAGGAGGCCTGCCTCGGACGATCATAGAATACGTCCTGGCACATAGTGCCCTAGGCGTTGCTTGATGTAGACTGGAGTCTGGACGTGAACAGCTTTGTGAGCAATGCAGAGGCCTTTGAACTTAGCTCTCTGTTTGATGGGGAGCCAGTGAAGATGTTGCAGCAGTGGAGTAGCGTGGGCTCATCTGGTTCCGGTGGCTAAAGATGTGCTCCTCACCCCACCCTACCCCCCCATAACCCCCAACCCACCCCCCCACCAGAGCTTTTAATATAGGTTTAAAGCCTCACCTAGCAGGCTCTACTGGCCATTGAAGGCCCTCTCCAGCGTTCGGCTCGGGCCTTTAACAAGGGAGCAGGCCTTTAATGGCCGGTAGAGATCACTAAGAGGGCTTTAAGGCTATTAGAACATTCCGCCCCTACAGGGCAAAATGTTCTAATTGATGAAAACAAAGGCCTCTCAGAGCCCGAGGGGGTTTAAATCCCCTCGGTCTCCGAGAGGCCTTTGTTCACAGCAGCAGCATTGGAACGTTGCTCTGTGGGCTTCTACAGGCCCGTAGAAGCCCGGAGCACTCCAATGTATTCGATGGAGTACTCCACATTCCAATGTTCTAATACATAGTCTTGTGTTGACATAGCAAAACTGAGCCCATCTTACATATTCCCAGTGAGTGCCCAACCATGTGGTACTACTCCAAAGCAGTTCACACTGGGTGAGTGAGTGAGTGAGTAAGTGGGTGGCTGAGTGGGTGGGTGGGTGGTTGGGTGAGTAGGTGGGTGGATGAGTGGGTGAGTAGGTGGGTGGATGAGTGGGTGAGTTATGGATGAGTGGCTGGGTGGGATGAATGATTGGGTGTGTGAGTGGGTGGTTGGTTGGTTGGGTGGATGGTTGGGTGGATGGTTGGGTGTGTGAGTGAGTGAGTGAGAGAGTGCATTGGGTTGCCCCACACAGGCCAGTGCAATTATTGTTCCAACTATGTTTGGCCTGACACCCAAGAGAAGGTAAAGGAGAGCATTGAATACATGAAAAAGCAGTAGTGAGCTCTGAGAGGAGGCCTATTTCCTTCACACATGCACTAGTTTTTGATGCCAACTTACGGTGTTTTGTGAATGCTTAGTTGCAACCAGCCATTTTTATCTGTGTCATAGAAGTGGAGGCCTCCTGGCACATTCATGTAGAGTTCTGCTTCTACACACTAACCCACATCCTAGCACTAACATCACAAGTGTATGTTGTGCATGTTCAAGTATGCAGCCTGCATGTTACATGCATTGTGTATATAAGTGAACCAGAGTAATAAAGTCCTGTGGGATTCATTTTGGACAGAGTAGATGTTGTTTTCCCCGGGCAATAAATGTTCCTGAAGCTAAAGCTAGGAGACCTAGGCACTAAGTGGGGAAAGAGGAGGCAATGCTTGTGTAGAAATTAGATTAGGCGTTTTTCTCAGAGGAGCTGATGATTTGTCTTCCTAAAGCGCTGCCATTTGGTAGATGGTGGGGCTGTTCAAGCTAAAAGGGATTCCTCAGGTGAAGCCAGACTTTGTCTTTCCCTGATCAGCCTTCAGTGTTGCTTGCACTAGCCAGGTGCAGAAAGCCTTCACCTCTTTATTCCTTTGTTGTGGGTGCTCCATGCTGGACGCTAGCCTACTGTGAGGAGCATCACTCCACGCAAACACTATGTCTGGAGAGTGCAGACAGTGAAGCCAAATCCCGTCTGCTTCGACTATATAAAAGGGAGTGCTCCACCGAACACCCAGAGGACTGCTGAGCAGCCAGGGATGGTGTTGCCAGACAGCCATCTTCCCAGATGTGTGGGGACATCATCTGAGTCCTGTTCTACAAGAGCGAATGACCTGTCCTTATGCACCGTGGAAGTCAGCCTCCATTTTAAAGAGAGAAGGAACCTGTGAACCCTGCAGGCGGAGTGACCGGCAGGAGGAGCGCGACGCACCATAACTCCGCTGGTCTGCAGAAGTGGAGGACTGAACAGAGTGATTTGTGTGTCCCAATGTGGGCAGGCCCCAGACTCTCCAGTGCAAATCCTGGTGTAAATCATTACAATGCAGTGTGATCTGAGCCACTAAAGCCGATCTGTGAAGTTGTGGTGTGACCGGGGCCTCAGCGCCTGAAGTGTGAAACTATGATATGGCCCGGAGCTGGTCCACCGGCACCCAGTCGGTGCATGACCCAAAGCTGCTGTTTGACCCGAGACCTTGGGGTGCCTTATGCTGTGGTCCACCAACCAATCATTGCATATGGCTGGGTCCAAACTGGGGTGGCGTAGTGGGCAAAAGAACGATGGATTTAACCCAGATCTCTTGACTGGGGGATGAATGTTTGAATCATTCAGCATTCCGTCCATCATTTGTTGCAGTTACACCAACCAATCAAGCAGGACTGTGTGAGGCCTCAACAATCTGGACCCAAACAGTGCAAGTGGGGCAGCACCAAGCACTGGCAAAACCAGCGATGAAAAACTTCAGCCCTCTCATGAGGAGCACATAGACATGCACAGAAAATAGATCTTCCTTGCACATGCTTGAGACATTTTGAATAGAAGATACAATGGTAAACAACCAGGGTTTAGAAGCAAGATTATTTACAATAAAAAAGAAAAATCTGTACCTGTAGGTTTACACTGATGTTTAGGATTAGGCTTTTAAAATTCAAAAATATATGCAACAGTGCTCTGTGAAAGACGTCACAGTTGCTGCTTTACATGAATATGCCTTGAAAGTTTTCCTATTATGTATGTACATTTTCATTTACATACATAATTAAAAATTGGTCATGCAAAGGCGGCTTTAATTAGCAAGAATAAATCTCTGGCAAGTGTGGCATACTTCATTGTAAGATGTGTGAATACACACAAAGACAAAGTTGTGTAGCTGTTTCCACATCTTTCAGGTCATCCCGGCACTGGACACCTGCTGATAGTTCCTAAGAGAAGATTTACTACCATCCAATATTACACCGTATTCACTAATATGAGCGAGGACATCTTTTTATGAATGTAGACCTCAGTTTTTGGTTCATATAAAAAGATGATATGCACATGCTCTTCAGGTTTCAGTGATCACTGTACAAGAACATTATTTATTATGAAGATAGATACTTTGGGAATTGGAGTAGAATCTTTCGTTGGGAATGGTCACGGTCACAATTTTTTAAACAGCGTCACGTCCGCCATATTTAAAGAGCCGTTTGTAGTCGATTAGCCTGGTGATGGGTTCACTCAAGCCAGATCGTACTCCTGGAAAGACTTAGGTTTTGAGACCCTCAATCTTAATTCACCTCTGCGTTCTCACCCTAGTTTAACTCGGCCCTCTGAAACTGGTAGCAATTGTCACTTTTAGACTAGAGTATGTTTCTTGCGCCTATGTCTTGAGGAGTCATCGTGATCTCTTATGTGAATAGTATGTCATTGGCTTTCAGTGTAATTTGAGGTAGCCCATCAGAAGCCTTTTTATCTCTTTAATGGAGGGGCAAATTTGATTTCAATAAGGTATTAAATCTGCCTATATAGACTCTATGTTGGGAGAACTAGAAACAGGACTAGTGTGTTGCCCGTCTGTAGAATCCAGAATCTGTGGCGGAGAAAAGGGGGGTTGTGTTCTTTTGTTTTACACATTCAAATATGGAGACCATTTTTATGATATGGGGTTTGGACTAATTTTTGACAGAGACAATATTGAGACACCACATTTAAATTGTTAGGCATGGTTTGGCAAATGCTTGGTTACACAAATCCTTAATTTACACATCAAAGATTTAGGTCAACAACATCATTCCATCAAGTGGCGTCGTAAACAGGATAAACCATACTCACTCCAACTCTGTTCATCTTGAAAAGGCGTTCCACAAACCAGTACTAGATTGGAACTAGGACATATTGCACGAACCAAGCAGGAAAAATACATGTTCAAACATTACAAATGCAAAAGATTGCAAAATCTCTAACTTGGGGAGAATTCTTGAAAAAGACAGATAAATCCCTTGCAATGTTTATTATTGAAATACAAATTGAAAGCAACACCACTCAAAAAATGTTTAATAAAATTGTTATTGAAGTTGTAAATTTTGAAAATGATTTTGCAAGGGTCAAAAAGTAGAGATTAGGGATAAATATAAATTTTTGTTATATCCGTTATAAACTGTAAAGGAACTTTTTGGCAAGAGTTACAAGAGGATGATGTGCCTTGCAGACTACATGAAGACCCTTTACAAGCAATTACAAACTGGTGAATCATGTTCCTTCTCTGGTGCATTTCACCAAGTGATCCCCTTGATGTGCATTACAGCCTACCTCTTGCTGCACACAAAACACCCACAAAAAAAAGTTCTATAGAGGCATTTGTGTGATCAAAAATTGTCCATAATGTGTAAAGTCTACATAGAAACCAGGAAGTATACAAAAAGAAACAATACCATGGGTGTTCTGTACAACTCTAGTTGTTTATAAAGATCAGTTGATCAAAAGGTGTTCAGTCGGTCCTAATTCAAAGAAACCCTATCAAATAACAACAAAACAAAACCAGCAGGTGAGCTATGGTAACAGAGTCCAACACGGTCACGTTATGGTATGTCGGTGTCCATGGGTGACTGTATGTTGAGTGGTCTGTGTGCATGAATGCCTGTATATCTCTTGAAAATTGGGAAGTCGTTGCCAGTACAGTTGTTCCATTGCACGGATTCTCTCGGATTCTGGGTTTGTCCATGTGTTTTGTGTACTGATGGCTGGGCACAACTACTGTGTGTACGCTGTACAGAAACAAACCAATGGCTTGGTCAGTTTTTGATTCTTGAGCTGTGGACCACTACATGCTTATGGCACGTGTTTCCTTTGGTGGTGTATAGACTTACGAATGTGCGGTGAATCCTCGGGACACACTGGTAATTTGCTTTCGTCTGCATTGGCGGCCTGGAGATGACCTTGGGTTGATGTCCACCAGGAAACCGGGGTATTGCTGAAATTTGTGTCATCTGCGGGGAAAGTAAGCATGGTATTGTAACAAAGTTTTATGCCTACACAATGATGAGAGAAGTACAGACACGGAGATTTAAAGAGTCAATTCAACGTAGAGAAAACAATATCTTTCTTCTCCCAATCCTGTGTATCCAACAATCTCCAACAACAGGCGTTCCAGAATGTTCCTTCGGTGGATGAGGTCATCATGGGTTTTGAGGTGTAATTGACATCATTTACTAGATGGCTCTATTAATGTGCATGCCAGTGCCAGAATATATGTTTTGATTCCAGTGGCGGCTGGCATCTACAGGGGGCGGGGGGAGGAGTCTGGTGCGCACATATAAAATAAAAAATAAATAAAGGAGGAAACCAGGTTTTTCTAAATCAATTATTTTAGATTGTCTAACTTTAGAAAACGTAGCTCATATTCCGTGGCGGGTGTATTTAAATTCCTCTTTTAGTTTCCTATTAATTAATATGTAAATTTGGGATGACCCGTCTAAGGTCTTGTCACTGAGTAAGACATTGATTGAAGGTGCTTTCCTTAAGCATAGGGCTGGTTGTTGTACGCGATTAAAGATGATGAAATCGACAGTGGGCACGTACACGTCTCTTTCTTTAGACGAGGGATACCAACAGTATTTGTCCAGAGATACTATTAATCGACATCGATACGTGTTTGGCATTGTTCACCTTCTGGTAGCCTTTCCCCAACGAACTAGCGCCCAACGGAGTCGACTTTCTGCCCCTGCGATGGTGTGAGTAAGCAGAGCACGTTGCCCTTTATGCTACGAGTCTATACTCAAACTATAGGCATTATTATCTTAAACCCATCTTTGTTGCCCAGAACATCAGAAATAATAAAGTATCTATGAACCTTTGCTTGCTTTAAATGATGAATTAGTGTGTTTTAATGTTGATCTTTTTTTACCTGAATGCAATTAGTTTAAGGAAAAGTATCATGTGTTAGTTTTAATTGACTCCCAGAATTTAGAAAATCATGTGCCAATGTTGGACTGCCGAAACATACATGCTACACAGAATTATGGATTTTAGCTTTTTCTTACTATATTCAATTGTATCTCATGTTTTTAGCAAATTTTTGTGTACTTTACTGGCTGTTTTTAACTTGCTGAATAAAGTTTATACTGACTGTCTCCATTACACATGCAGTGAATATTTTTCCATCATTTTTCTTGTTTTATTTAGCATAATTGAACTTTTCTCAACTCAGTGAAAATTCACCTTCAGGGGAACATGTCTGCATACACTGGTGTTCAGAAGGATTTTTCTGCAAGAACTTTCTTGCTCATGCTCAAAGTGCTTTTAGGCAAGGAATTATTCCAGTTAACTCTCTTTTTTCAGGGTCCGTTTTCCTACCCATAAATGAAAGTTCACAAGCTTTGTACACAAGGACAATTCAACACACTTCTTTGCAGTTTCTGTTTAATAATCGTATATATAGAAATTGGCCTATGAGATAGGGGACAGTGACAATTCATTAATAAAAGGTTTCAAGGGGGGATCAGCTACAGGGTGATAAAAAGGTGCCTGTGGTTAGTCTAAGGAGGGGAGCTTTTTGAGTGGTCCTGAATGCATGAAGGGCAGATACTGCGTAAAAGTTTGCAGGTACCTATTAAAGGGAATGCTCTATCATGAGCAATTCTGGAAGAGACAGTGAGGATACGTGAGGCGTAATGTCTCGTGTTATAAAACCCATGGCGAGAAGTTTGCATAGCACCATGCATTGGGATTATCTGTGAGACGGTTTAGCAGAGTTCTCGTTTTTAGGTTGAGCCTGCAACAGCGCATGCGATCTCACTTGCAAGACGTATTGTTTTACAATTAAGGGATTGAGGCCCGCCTATTGCGTACCATTTGTTGGCTTCAGTGTCACTCTTCTTTGCTACCTCATAATTGGCCAGCACAGGCAAAGCGTTGCTTCCGTTCCTTTCTGTGGAGCATGGACTAAATGCAGATTGATTCAACTCAATTAGTGCCTGTCACCTGTTCGTGCTGTGATTGAAGTCCCGTCCCGTCCTTTCCCATCTCATCTCCGTGTTACTTCCCTGTCGGTTGCTCATTCCCACCACCCCTGTTCCTCCCCTGTTCCTCCCCTGCCCTGCCCATCCCCTGTTCCTTCCCTGCCCCTCCCCTGTACCTCCCTTGCCCCTCCCCTGTACCTCCCTTGCCCCTCCCCTGTACCTCCCTTGCATCTCCCTTGCCCCTCCCCTGTCATCCCCTGCCCCTCCCCTGTACCTCCCATTCCCCCTCCCCTGCCCCTCCCTTCCCCCTCCCCTGCCCCTCCCTTTCCCTGTGCCTCCCTCATGCCGCCCATCGCCTCCCCTAATTGCTTACCCCTCCCCTGTACCTCCCATTCCCCCTCCCCTGCCCCTCCCTTCCCCTGTGCCTCCCCTGCCCCTCCCTTCCCCTGTGCCTCTCTCATGCCGCCCGTCGCCTCCCCTCGCATTGCTTACCCCACCCGCATTTTTTTCAACATATTTCACAGCAGTGAGGGTTGCTGTGCAATAAAGCTTTCAAAAAGCGCTATGACGCAGTCAACCCTGGCTGCATCATAGCCCTTTTTATCTGGACTTTAAGCCATGTTGCACATTAGCTGGTGCTGCTGTCCAACTCGTCAAAAAACATTGACAAAGCCAATAGATCCAGCATTGATGAGACCCATTGGCTTTCCCAATGCTTGTTGAGTACAGTGGGTCGTATTTAGTGTGCACCAAAGTATTTTAGCACCTCATCCGGGGTAATAAGCACAAGAGGAATGCAAATACATTAAAAAACACGTCAGAGCCATTTAAGGTTATTTCTTTGTGGGCACCGATGCTGAGATGCTGAGAATGGCATGCCTAGTTGGCGGCTGGAGCTTTTTGCAGTTTTTTCCGCAAAGAACTGTGTATATGGATCAAGAGTTCATATTACATAGGACCATCTTATAAACAGCACAGTACAGCGAGCTAGGGTGTAGGGAAATCTTGACCTTCCCAGGAATAAACAAATTAAGTAAGCATTGGCAAAGTCAATGAGTCTAGCTTGCATTTTAAGTTTTGACATAACATTTAAAAAGTCTTTGCAGTGGTTTCTGTGTACACTGATACACATAGTATGAGAAAAAGAAGTTACTATGTGATGATTCAGTATACTTGTGAGATGTAAAATATTCCCATGAGTACTGCGATGCAGGCACTCCATAGGCGGTGGAAAAATACACCCAACCGGCAATACCAGGAGGTGAGAGTAACACAACTCTAGTTGAATCCAAAGTCCACTCTATGTATATTTTAAAGCCTTGGTAACAATAGGTCTGCTGACAGCCGTGCTGTCGTCAGTCTTGAAAATGGACAATGTGCTACAAGTGACTTCCACTGAAACACACTAAAGCATTCCTTCCCACTCCTTTTCCTGCTGCCACAGGTTGACGTTTAGGAGCCACACCTGCATGTGTTTTGTAGCAGTCTATTGAAAGATGGAACATTCATCAACAGACAATCACTGTTTTATGGCTCATGTACAGCATCCTTCGGGTGTTAATGCAGCGGCCATCTTTGAGTGTAGTGAAGTACTATACTGGAGTGCAGAACGGCTTACATACCGCACTAATTCTCAACTGAAAGAGATTAACAGACAACGCCAAACCTACCATGTTATCCGGATGCTCCCTAAATATTCAGATGTGGACACCCTGAAGTGGGCTTCAAAGTGTGTTGTCTGACTGTTTCCACACAATGCACCAGACCCTCTCCTTTGCCAGCTATGCTGATGTCAGAAGTCATCCCACCTCCACCTTCCCATTTGCCAACAGCTCCAGGTGCACAGCCTTATACAAACCTGACTGTTGTCGAAACATGCGCTTCATTCTGGAATTTAACATAGATATGCTGCAACTCCCTAAGCATGGCTGGGTGCCCTACAAATTCTCATTACAGAGGTGTTTATCCATCGACAGGGCAGAAGCCCTCGGGAGGGGTGTGTGTGTTTGGTCTTCAAGAAAGTCAACATAAGGGCCGGCTCTAGGGTGGTGCGACCGGTGCCACCGCACCAGGGTCTGTCTTCAGAAGGCACATTGTTTGCACGTTTATTTTGGTTTTAAAAGCACCTGCTGCCGCGTGCCTTGCCTCTAGCAATTTCCAAGCAACAATAAAAATGTCAAGATAACGCCGGTGATTCATTTTCCTCATGAAGAGAGATCAGAGTTTTGACTAGTTGAGGTTTTCACTGATCATAAAAGAGGTTTATTATGCCTGCGGCAAAGAACGTGTACCATGCAAATCACAAAGTGCATAGAATGTAAATAGGTCAGTGGGTTACCGCTTTTCTAAGAGGCATCCTTTAATTAACTTGCAGTTATAAGTTAAAATCCTAATATAGAACAGTGAATTATTAACTGTCTTCAAAGAACTGAAAAAAACACTGCAACGTATAGATTAGAGCATATATTAGTGTTGCAAAAAGGGTTAATTTGGGTAGAAATCGATTCTTATTTTGAAAGAGAACCCCCAACTATGGTGTTCCGTTTTAATGCGGAGTTTGTGCTTCCCCCAGACCACGCACTCTTCAACCATGCTACCTACCAGTATGAATGACATGTAACTTCTACACCTTGTATTCCTCTGGTTTATGTAACATTTCCTATAAGCTGATTTGTACACGTATGATTGATTGTCTCTGTGTAATGTGTGAATGATGCAAAGTGCTCTGACACCCTCCACTGGTATGAGCCATACAACTAATTAAATGCACCTGAAAGAGAGGGGTTTGGGAGATTTGAGGGGCACTGTTCAAAAGTGAGTGGGGATGGTGGGGCCCCAACAAACATTGTCGCACAGATACCCACCAGCGCTAAAGCTGGCCCTAAACAACAAAGCACCCTCCTGTCAGTCACTCACACACAAAGGTATCATTCAAATGTCTACTGCCTACCAGTGAGCCTCTTTAATAAAAAATGAGGGTAAAGTCAGGTATTTAAGAGAGTGACCCCGTGTTAAGGTGAATTAATATTTTTTAGAGGGTTTTCCAGGTTTGAAAAAGAGGGTGAGCGCATTAAAGTCAACGGAGACATTTTGTTTTTCAGACAGGTGAAGAAAGTAGCGAAACCTACAAGATGCCGATGAGTTGGCCAGTATGCTACTTCTAAAATGTGAATGCAAACTGCACAAATCCATATTTTTTTCTCCCAAAATATCCCATCAGGGTCCCCAAGTGCGGCTCTCAGTGCTCCAGTTACCTTATCTGCATTTCCCATGCCCCATAGAACTGCCCCTTGGTCTATGTCATCCTGTCCATTGTCTGATGTCTTGCTCAAGTGGCTGCCTTATCCTGTCCCACTGAATCATTCGTCCGGCCCCACTTTCCCTCTCACCATCATGGACTTCGATTCACCAAAATGCCAGTGGTAGCAGAAGTGACATCACTCGCCCATTGACACACACACATACTTACACATACACACAAATTCGCACATATACACTCTATCACACAAACGCATTGTCACCTGCGAGTTTGCACACAACATATATTTAAAACCTTTTTTACTCACCTTAGATGCCATTGAAGGGCATATTTCAGGTTATAGAACTCCATGTTTATTAAACCATTTGTGAATAATATATTTTATTTATTCACTATTAGTGTAGTAAAGAAATGACACAAAACAAAGAGAGTGGAGCTCTAGCTGCCCCTGTGTTCCTGGCACTGAATTTGCCACCACTGAGACCAGGAGTTGAAAAGGCAGTGCTAGGGGTACCAAAGTGATAGCCAAGGGTCGCATCTGTGACCCCTGGAAACCCCTTAATGACGTCCATGCTCACCATGCCATAGTATGCATGTCTCTTTGCCCCAGCTCCATGTCTCTATGCCCTAGTACCTATCTCTCGATACCCTAGCGTCATCCCTCTATGCCACAGCACCCATCCCTCTATCCCACAGCGCCCATCCCTCTATCCCCCAGAAACCATTCCTCTATCCCCCAGTGCCCATCTTCTATGGCTCAGCGCCCATCTCTCTATGGCTCAGAGCCCATCTCTCTATACCCCAGCATCATCCCTCTATGCCCCAGCGCCCATCCCTCTATCCCCCAGCAACCATTCCTCTATCCCCCAGTGCCCATCTTCTATGGCTCAGCGCCCATCTCTCTATGGCTCAGAGCCCATCTCTCTAAACCCCAGCATCATCCCTCTATGCCACAGCACCCATCCCTCTATCCCACAGCAACCATTCTTCTATCCCCCAGTGCCCATCTTCTATGGCTCAGCGCCCATCTCTCTATGGCTCAGAGCCCATCTCGCTATACCCCAGCATCATCCCTCTATGCCACAGCACCCATCCCTCTATCCCACAGCGCCCATCCCTCTATCCCCCAGCAACCATTCCTCTATCCCTCAGTGCCCATCTTCTATGGCTCAGCGCTCATCTCTCTATGGCTCAGAGCACATCCCTCTATACCCCAGCACCCATCCCTCTATCCCCCAGCGCCCATCCCTCTATCCCCCAGCGCCCATCCCTCTATGCCCCAGCGCCCATCTGTCTATGCCACAGCGCCCAGCTGTCTATGCCCCAGCGCCCAGCTGCCTGTGCTCCACCGCCCATCCCTCTATGCCCCACCGCCCATCTCTCTATGCCCCACCGCCCATCCCTTTTTGCCCCACAGGCCATCTCTCCTTGCCCCACTGCACATCTCTTCATGCCCCATCTCTCTATAATAATGCCCCCAGCATCTATGTCTCTTTGCCCCAGCCTCCCTGTCTCTTTGCCCCAGCCTCCATATCTTATAGTGTATGCAGGGGGTACTTTATCCAATATATTTTACTAGGCAGGAAGTAAGTTTGCCTATATTTAGGAATTTTAAACAGGTAGAAATTGTCTAGGTGAGTTCCTCATGTAAGGTCGAGATTCTGACAGCACTTACTTTGACATTCAAGGTTTTCACACAGAACATCTGGTGTTCTCTATCTACAGTTTACTTTGCAATTTCTTACAAGCTCTGAAAAGGGCCAAGTCCATCAGCAGAGACAAAAGGGTACGCTCACTCCCGTTTCCCGCAGCTGTGCAAACAAGGCCATCGACCTGCTCTCTCCAAGTGCATTGTTCCTGCTGGTTGTACTGTTTGCTCGCGCGGTCTGTCTGCTGGCGCCATCTTGATGGACAGGAAAAAAAGTGAGCGGAACCCACATCCACCGAGTACGCTCCATATCTACTAACCACACACCCATTTTAACCTTATCATCAAAGGTTTGCAGCCCAGACTAAGGGCAAAGGACACTTCTTTCAGTGTTAGTTTTTGGAAGCACTTCTAAAAGAAGCCCTTATGACTCCAGAGGGGCGCTCTGCAGAGGCCGCTAGATTTATTTTCTCGAGTGGGATCCTACTTGTGAGCGATCTGCTATGCACCACGGTGAACAGCCTCCCCTGCCTTGTACTTATCGTCAGATGTGGATGTCGGAGCTGTGATTCGGCGAAGAGGCCCGATTGGCCTCTGGATGAAAGTTCTCCAGTTCTCGGAACTTGGACTCCTGGTGATGGTCTTGAAAGACTTTAGAGATGGTCGAGTTGATTCTTCTGTTCGAATTGAGGCTCAGACTTGAGTTAGCGGCTGTTGCGACGAGGCCTAGACCATGAGCTTCCTTCTACCAGTCCAGTGTGAAGCTGGGCTTGATGTGAATGGACAAGCGTTTCTTCCGTGCCTTGTTGAGGAGGTATATTCTGGTCAATTTCAGTCTTTTCAGTCCACATTTTGTTGATGATGTTGGGCATCTCTTTTGGATAGAGGTGTTATCAATATCGTACTCCAGGGTGATAGTGGAGGAACCAGCCAGTAGCATGAGCACTGATGTCTAAAATGTTCTTTCTTTGGTGTCTCTTTTTAGGGTCCATAGTTTGGCTCCAAAAGCAATTTGGCCTGCACTACTTGACTGATGTGTTGCAAGAAACCCGAAGCTGTATGTACATGTGAGGCTGGGGGTGGCGTTTGTTGAGGCTTTACATTTCTCAATTACTTTTTGGATTTGTTTAGACCACTTTAGAATTTTAGTTTAGATGATTTGCAGATATGCCTGTCCAACCTTGAGGAGGCCTTCCCGATGAATGCAATGCTTTAGAGATTTCAGTTCTCCTGTGACTTGTCTACAGTCCTCGGCAAACCAGGCTACTTTGTCGAATATCTTTTTTAAATCTTCAACTCTGCCCGCTGGTATGACTAGTCACTTTGGATGTTATCAAAACAAGGATTCTTGGGTAGCAAGTTAACCAAGACGCCTTTAAGGGTTATTTCGTTCTCCAGGTTCAGTGCTTTCTGCAGGATTTCAGCAACAGTTTTTCATTCCTCCAGTTTGAGCATCTGGTTTTATTTAAATCTTACCTTGGAGACAGCATCCCATGCGCCGTCCAGCCCCTGTATTTCCAGGACATCATTGGAATGGCTCCTGTATTTCTAGGACATCATTGGAAACCGCTTCTATATTTCTAGGACATCACTGGAAATGGCTCCTGTATTTCTAGGACATCATTGGAAACCACTTCTATATTATTAGGATATCACTGGAAATGGCGCCTGTATTTCTAGGTTATAACTGGAAATGGCTCCTGTATTTCTAGGTTATCACTGGAAATGGCTCCTGTATTTCTAGTTTATCAACGGAAATGGCTCCTGTATTTCTAGCTTATCACTGGAAATGGCTCCTGTATTTCTAGCTTATCAATTGAAATTGCTCCTGTATTTCTAGGTTATCATTGGAAATGGCTCTTGTTTTTCTAGGTTATCATTGGAAATTGCTCCTGTATTTCGAGGTTATCACTGGAAATGGCTCCTGTATTTTTAGCTTATCACTGGAAATGGCTCTTGTTTTTCTAGGTTATCATTGGAAATTTCTCCTGTATTTCGAGGTTATCACTGGAAATGGCTCCTGTATTTTTAGCTTATCACTGGAAATTGCTCCTGTATTTCTAGGTTATCACTGGAAATGGCTCCTGTTTTTCTAGGTTATCATTGGAAATGGCTCCTGTATTTCTAGGATATCATTGGAAATAGCTCCTGTATTTCTAGTACATCATTGGAAATTCTGCCCTCAATGTCAAGATGGAGCGTACCATGATCATTCGACCCATGATCATTCTCCATTTTCCAGGACAGACTTTCCTTTTCAGATCTGCCCAGGTCTTCGGCTCTGTAGAGGATGTGATTGATGACTGTTTGTGTTCCTCATTTGTTTTAAGTTGGGATTTGGGTTTCATCGTTTTCGAGTGATTCTAGAGCAGACGTCAGTCCTTTGCATGCACAGAATTTTTTAGGCGGTTACATTTGTGCCCCTTGTGTGTGAGAACTTGTGGCAAATTGGGAGGATGCCTAAGGTAGGGTCGTTCCTGTGGTGGCCCATCTTACAGTAGAAGTGCCTACATATGAGAATCATGGCCTCCCTGATGGTGTTGAGGAGTTCTAAATATCCTGCCTTCCTTTTATACTGAACATGGACATTTATCATTCTCAGAATGGTGCTGTCTAATGGTGGGACACATTTTGTATTTTCAAATAGGTGCCCCAGCTCCTTTATTAATTGCAGGTTTCAACTCTGCAGGCAACATGCATTTCACCGCTATTTCTTGTGCCGTCAGCTGGGTACCACAAATTGTGTCATTGATCTATCCCGGATTTCCCAAGGTGATGCTATCCATATTTCCTGCATTGCTAAAATTTCATGATCAGTTACAAACTACACAAGGTCAATATCTTCTGATTTGTTGGGGGTTTGGGAGGGAGGAGGAATGCTGGCCACATTTCATGACGGGACTAAACTTTGCTTTACCCAAACAGCCCTGGCTATCCTGGGCATCTGAAGGTCGGCTGCTTGTCCATCCTGCTCAGACTTTGTTCAAATCCTACTTCCTGCACTATGCCTCATGGACTTTTTTTGGTTGCTCGACCAGTTCCAGAGGCTTGACATTGGTAGAGTGAGTCTCATGTGGGGTTGTCTTTTCTCTGTGGTCTGGTGAGTGAGAAGACATAACTCACACCTGAGAGAACTCACACAAACACTGATCCAAG
The DNA here is from genome assembly GCF_964204655.1 of Triturus cristatus. NCBI lineage: Eukaryota > Metazoa > Chordata > Amphibia > Caudata > Salamandridae > Triturus > Triturus cristatus. The sequence goes on along the minus strand of NC_140595.1, from coordinate 34,066,219 downwards.
TTAGGAAAGAGTTGAAGACGCAGCTCTTTAAATAATGCTACATCACAATGCAGTCACCGCCCACAAACCACCTACCTCTACTATCACTCACTGACTGTATGCTTGTCTTCGAACCTGTACAGTTCTCCGCTGGCTTTTTGGTTGTGTTTGCACTATAGAAATACCACAGAAACTAAGATACACTGGAAAGAAATATCTTAATATTCTACTGTAACATTTATATGTTTTAAATATTTTAATTCAATTTAGGGACTTTCACAACAGAAATGCTAAATGATAGGAACCAATTAAACCCAGTCCTCTGCCAGCAGCCTACGTTCAGTTAGAGGAGCTCGAACATGTGAATACAGAACAGAACCACTGATCAGGGTCAGAAGCATCACCAGCTCCAGCACATAGGGTTGAGACATAGCCATCTGTTCTCAGACATCAACAACTCCATTCCCTGAAGGAAAAAAAGGCTTAGAGGGACGACCGCAAGCCAATGGCTTTCCTCAGGTGTCCCCCTATCCATAATCGGAGAACGACTTTGTGCTGGGTAGAAACTGCCAAAGGTAGGTACAGTGGGTGAATCGTTCACATCGCTGTTCTGGGACCTCGCGAGAGCACTGGGTGTCTGGGTGTGCGTAAGCCCTCATCAGATCAACTGAGCACCATGCCTGATCCAGGCGTGTCCAGAATCTGCATACAAAAATAGGTCTCTGGTGGTGTCCAGAACAAATTAGTTCTAGGTGGAGGGCGAAGGGTTGTAACCAATACAAGCAAGCCCTCTTAGGGACAAATAGGTGCCAGGGGGTGACCAGGTGCATAGAAGCGCCCGACTACCAAATGGGTGCCAGGTGAAGTCCAGATGGGTGAGCTTTCATCATTACAAATTGGTGCCACCGTGTATTCAGATGTGTGCAACTCTTCATGAGAACACTTAGATGCCAGGTGAGGTTCTATTGGGTGTATAAGCCATCCTGAGAAGAAATGGGTGCCGGGTGGGCTCCAGTTGTGAGCAAGTGTGCCAGAGAAGTGCACATGTGGAAGCCCAATGACACCACATATTGAGCAGAGCCTGGATGTTTTCGAACTGCCACGAGAGACTGTGGTGGAGACTGGCTTGGCAAGTGCGGTGGTGCCACTTACCTGACACCAAGGAACACAAGAGTAACTTTTGAACCCAGAGATCACCATAAAAAACCTGACAAACGCTGACGTAGGACTTTATCACTTAATGGATTGTTGATTATTCCCAGGAACACAGTAGTAAGTACAAGGTACAGGGTTTTGTCATTTTAGTTGCTCCTGTGTCATCCCTTTTATGAAGGTAATAGCTTTTCCCACAGCCGGCGGATTGAGGAATCAAGTTTTCTTCCTTGTTCCTCGTTCCCCCAAGGGCCGAGCAACTGTCGCTGCCACCTCACAGGCCCATGCAAGACAGGCCTTTGAACATGTACAGCCATCCAAAATAAATTACCTTTGGCAGCGGTGATTTCAATATGCACAATCTCTAAGGATTACTGCAATGTAGCTAATTTACAATCATTAGCTTTGTAATGTCTTCTAAAGGTACCACTATTGTAAGGACCAGGCCACAACAAGCCAGGACGCTGGGAGTCCACAAAGTAAACACAGGTAGGTGGAAACAATGCAACTGGAGAAAGGGGGGGGCGTGTTGGAAGACCAGATGGAAGGGACTTAACCAAGCTAGACAACAGAGGTAATCCTGTAGCTAAAGAACAAAGCAGGCCATTCCACTCCAGGTACAGCAGAAGAACATCCCTACAAAAGCACCAAAGTAACATTGCACCCAGTGAGGCTCTTACGAGTCTTTGTGACTCAACCCTGAAACACCCAACTCTTAAGCGGTCACAGGCCTTTCTATTGGTACTAATTGCATATCAACAGTCCTTAAATATTCACCTTTTTGGGGTTCTAGGCCACTTTAAGGGGCGTAGTCATTCTTACATGCTTTTGTAGAATGCCAGGGGGTTGGGTAGTGATGGGCCCACCCGTCTCAACAAAAGATATTAACAATGGGTTGAAAAATTTATATTACAGAGTAAAGTATTGCCTCGCCAGCCAGGCAATGAAGCGCACTTCCTTTAAGGCGGATGTGCACGTGTGATCAAAACAAATACATCATTCGCAGCGCAAGAGCGCCAACGACTGACGTGGGTGGGCCCACTGACCCCTTGTTGTACGCTGCGGTCGGTGAGAACAAAGTGGGGATGGCAGCAAAACAGATCAGTGGATTGAGACACCTGAACCCCCAAACCATTTACGTATGTCATTATTTATTTTTAATTTATGATTTTTAAAACTGTCTCTTTGCCACACCCAAAAGAACCAAAGTCTCTGTTATTATCAGTCAGATCCATACAATTAAAAACAAGGTGGATGCTTCTCCTGGTATTTACCCTGGGTGACTTCCCTATATGAATCAGACTTTTGTATAGGGTGCTATTTGTCATTTTATGGTTCTCTCAGAGAAGTGTTTTTTTTTTTTCCAGGTGTATGCATGTTGGTTGGGGTATTGAGAGCCGGCCTCTGGTTGCTGTAGGAAAGGAGAGGTACGTTCATCTGAGCACGGTCAGTGATTCATTTCTTTTATTAGTATATCTAGATCACGAGTCCACTCTTCGATAGTAGTGCCTCCCTAATTCCAGGTGAAGGCCTGCTCGCCATCAAAGCGGGTTTTTAGAGCGTGTGGGTTGTCCTACGATGAAGCGTGACACCTGGTGATGGGTGAGGACATCTCATCACATTTTTGTAGATGCCCGATATTGGATACTATGTTTAGTAGAACCCTGAGGGGTAGGTAGCCAAAAAATAAAATCTCGGGTAGCTCTTTTTGTGTGAAAACTTTGTGTTTGGAGGCCAGCTCACCCTTGAGACCCTCAGCCTCTAGTTTTCTACCTTCGAGACATTCTAGGGGTGTATGCGTTTGTGAGTGGTTCATTACCAACTCCCCTTATAGGTCTCAAGGAGGAGCCATTGGACCTAGTTTTGGTTCTTTCCCTAATTTGTTAGACAAGAGGTGTAGGTACGTCTCAAAGATTGGCCAGGAAAGCAGTTTAAGTCTGGTGTAGTTTAGTTATAAGATCTACCTTACTTTTTCCTTGTTTCCGAGTTATGGTGGCCCGGGTCTTTGAACACCAAGGACCCAGTTCAGGCCTTTCTGTAACAGCTTCTTGGGGATGACTCCATCCCGTAATCAACAGCGCTTTTGTACCTTCCATGGGCGCCTAGCTAGATTGAAATGGCTTGTTGATCTACAAGCTCTGGTACATTATTTGCCTCATTTCCGGGTCAGGGCCAGTGTAAGGACTGAGACGCTCGATGTAAGGTCCCCCAATGCCCATACAGAGGAACACGCATGTGAAGGGTTGTGGAGGGCTAGTTTAGGGAACACACGCACACGCCAGGGTTTGGCCTCAGAGTCTCTTTGTACAACTCTGCTTCGGATGTTCAACAGAAGCAATTTTATGTCCCGCCAGGTGTGACTGGTGGACTTGATGTGAGATCCGGATCTCGCGGGCTGTAGGCACAGTTCATGCACAGATCCAAGGCTCCTGGCGCCAGTTCCCGACCTAGCGCAATGTTTGCTTGAGACAAAGAGAGTCGCTTGTGTTGCAGCCCTCATGTGTAAACCAGATTAGCCACAGCAACAACCCTCATGCAACTCCTTTGTGCACTTCCGCATCTGTCTTGGCTGAGTTTTAAGATGGCCGCATAATAATCAGGTTTCATGTTAATCTTTCTGTAGACACAAGGCAAGGCTTTACAGTCTCTGCAGATATGAACACACACAACTTTTTTGTGTCTCACACGTCCCCACCCAGCCTCTTCCACGAATAAGCAATAATTCTCCTAGGCATTGCTGCCACTTTTTAACCACCCTTTTGCATCATTAATTTTGGAGCGGAGAATCTGTGCGTCAGTGTTTGCACGCCCTGCGGTCTGCCAGCACTCGATGCAGGAGCTGTGCTTCCCTCACCCAGCCAATAGGGAAGGTTTCCAGCTTCTACTGTCCAATGGGCTTTGCTGACTACAAGAGGGTACCTCCAAGTTTTTCTTGCTGCTTGACATCCCAGTTCTGGAATGTAGGAGTGTGCAAAATTTGCGTAATTTCCTTTTGCGTTATTAGACAAAATGTCCGAAAAATGCAAAATAAAGTGAAACGCAAGTATGACATTTAGCGCTATATTTTGGCACAAAATGAACCCTGAAGTCACTGCTACAAATAGCACAAAAACACAAGTGCTAGAAATAACAGCCGCTTGCGTTCTGTTAATCTGTGTTGTACCTATGCTCCTGCAAAATAATTTTTACCTGAATAGCCTTAAAATGATGTGAAATTGCGTTCCTGGAGAGCTTCAACTCTCTACATGTCCGCCAATCGGGCTTCAGTCCCAAGCACTCCACGGAATTGGCCCTATTGGAAGTCTCCGAAAGGATAAAGATGACATTGGATGCTGGTAACAACGCGGTGTTGATCCTATTGCATCTTTCAGCAGCGTTTAATGCCATCTCCCACTCTGTCTTTCTGCAGCACCTTCTCGAGATCGGAATTTCCCACAAGGCACTGCCCTGGTTTAGATCTTTCCTGACAGATGGGGAAACAACTAGTAGCCATGGGACAATTGTCTTAAGACAAGAGATCAGTGGCTTGTGGCATTCCGCAGTGCTCGCCGCTCATCCCTGGGTAATTTTATGTCTATCTGGTTCCTCTGATATCCCTGACAGCCTCCTACGGAGCTGCTACCACGTCATATGCGGATGACACACAATTGATCCTATCTCTTGAGAAGAACTCATTTGAGCTGAACTTCAAGACCTGCTTTAGCCAATATTATCTGTTGGATGGAAAATAAGTATCTAAAATGGATAAAACCGAAATTCTCTTGTTCAGAAAGACCAACCCGTTCTCCTTTACGTAGTGGTTGCCTAACTCCGTCCTCCCAGCCCCTGCAACAGTCGAAGTGGCAAAAAATCTGGAAGTTAAATTCAACACCGCTCTCTCCTTCCCCGCAAGTTCTTGCAGTGACTAGTATGTGTTTCACTCTGATTAAATCACAAAAAATATTTATTTGACTTACTTCCTCTAGCTGCAATTAAAACTGTTGCCTTTGCTGTAATAACTTCAAGACTTGACTATTGTAACTCCCTTTATGCAAGTTAGTTTCAAGAAGCTACTTCACAAACTTCAGATGGTACAGCATGCGGCGACCAGAGTTCGGCATCTGAAGCAGCATGAAGACTGCACTGGCCACCAGTTCATAAGAGGGTCTTATTCAAGGTCCTCGTTCTGGTGTTCAGAGCCTTTCACTCCAGTGGCCCTAAATACCTCAATGCCCGACTCTGCCACCACAGGACTCTGAGGATGCCGAGATCGTCTACTGCCAACCTTCTAAAACTTCCACATTTCAGACTCAAATCCCAGGGCGGGAAGTTCCTTATGGTTTTGGGTGCCAAAGCCTGGAACCAACTTCCAGGTCCGCTTCGATTTATAGACAATGAAGCCAGTTTTAAAAAGACTCTGAAGCCTTAGCTCTTCCTTGCAGCCGACACTCTTTGTTATTCTTTAATCTAGTTGGGGAACCTGTTTTTCTCCTTTGTTGTATCAAGTACAGGTTTTAAGTTGGCATCCAAGGCAGCACCAGGATGCTCTTTTATGAGTGACAACGCACTATACAAATGCTTTATTCATTCATTCATTAATAATACATTCATTCTACAGAAGATTATCACCAGCTCTAGCACTGTTGTAGCCGGGCTCCCACGGCAAGGGAATCCACTAGATGACCTCATTGACACATGTAGTATTAAGGAAGCATCGAAATCAGCATCCTTACAACACACATGCACATGGCAAAAGAGTCCATTCAATAACACACTTCTTCCCTTACATTAATTTCAAATGCAGCACTTACCCCACACATTCAATGACAAATATACATTAAACACAACATTACATCTCTCCTTTCAACACTGAACAATATACCTGCCCCTCATTCTGCTTCCAACAACAAAACACATCACAGGATATACATGACAATATCCGACGCATACACCCAAAGAATCCACGCCACATATGGGGGGATCCCTCCTGGTGGAAATAGACCATCTTTACCGGCACTCTCTGGTCCCCTGGGAGGAGCTTAGCCTACATTTCTTCAGGCATGCAGTTGATTCAGGGCCCCCAGTTGGTAATCTTCCCCAAAATATTTCCCCAAATAAACGATTGTGCCCCAATATCCCCTTGACATTAAACACACAAATGTCATACTGTAGATATTAGAACTGTTTGGTCCCATAAAATTTGATGCATCATCGGCTAGTGTAGTACAATGATCTGAGATGCACTACTCAACTACGGTAAGTGTGTGCACAGTAACTACACCAAGCTTGTAAACCCAAGGCTGCAACCTAGCTCAACAACATACAATATTCAGAGCCAAAGACATGCAACAGTTGTAATGGTAATGTTCCAAATCTCCCAGCTACAGCAACACCAACAAAAGTAAAAAGTTATTTCTTCACCCCAACCACTCGCTAGTGATATCCCAACAAGGTCGCCTGGTTGTTTGATGGACAGCACACGTCGCACCCATGACCGATCATTCTGGAAGTCTCTGCACATTGACTTACCTTTCCACAGAGACCAAGGATTTCGGAGAGGGTTGGGGAAAGGGTGACAGTATGAAACGGAATAAACAACGCCCCTACACTGTAGCGTATCCCAAGTCACCTCGGAGTTTCATGACCTTATAAAGGAAATCGGCCAGTGGTCTTGTTCGTCTATATGATCAAATAACTCTCGGTGGATTGCAATATATGCTTTTCTTATATGGTAGATAGTATTTTAGGATATGTATGTCAAGTCAACGCATCACATCCATGGCAGTAGAATCATGAACCCTACGAGGACATACTTAAAAACACCATCAGCTAGATTTACTTTTTACTTTTTTTTTTATTTTACAGAGTTTTATATAGCGGGAACTTGACCCGAATCGGGTATCAGAGCGCTTTGCATAGCATCGGTTGCATTACATGAGGACAAGTGATTTGCCCAGAATCACAGGATGTTCAGCGTCATTGCCGAGACTCGTACCCAGTTCCCCAGATTCAAGGTCGACCGCCCTAGCCCTTAGGCCAACTCCTCTCCCCAAAGATGTTCTGTTCCAGCGATCAATACACTTAGAAATACAACTGCCGACGCATAATTAACTTTAGATCGGTCAGCAGTCCGATTCATTAAACCACAGGGGCTGCTCAGTGCAACACAGAAGCTAGAAGGAGCTAGCTAGGTATAACTACTGCTAGCCTTAGCTTTGCCCAGTGGCACCTCCACTGGCCACAAACACATGAATACATTTCATCCAATCCTGACACCCACTCATTTTACTAGCTGTTTGTTCTTACATGGTTATGTTAATCTTCAAACGGGATACTATCCTCAATAACTTCATTATGGAAGCCAAGAACAACTCAAATGAAGGGACCTTCAGGAGGCAACCTGGAGCTCCCGGGTAGGGTGTTCCAGTCTAGCCTTCTTTGGACCAGTGGTAAATCCTCCGATTAACAAATGCCCCTTTAACGCCCTCATCACAATATGGGGCCGTATTACACAAAGTGCCGCGGGGGTGCAACAGAAGTTTGCGCCTGCTTGGCGCACCCCCGGGGCAGTTTGGTATTGCAGAATGGGCTGAAGACGCTTGCGAGGCCCCTTCTGCCGACAGTGCTGGTGCACATAAAGCGCCAGCGCTATCTTCAGGGGACATTCCCTCGTTTGCATGGGGGCGTGCACAATGCACAAGAGGAAATCCTTTTGCCTCTGCACTTCGTGCCATATTAGAGATGCGGGCGCACAGGCAAAGAAGCTCTCAGGAGGCACACTGACAGTGCACCGCCTAAAAGGTTGCACGCTGTCAGTGCGACCCCTGAGAGCAGCCCTCTGGAGGGGTGAAGGGGGACCCCCAGACCTTCCCTTGCAGGCGAGTTCAGTCACTGAGTGCACTCACCTGCAAGGGATCTCCAATCCCCCTCAAAAGAGCAGGTAAGTGCCGCCAGCGCTGTGAAAACACAGAGCAGCTTCAAAGCAGCGGGTCTGCTTTTCGCATGAATACGCTGCCCTGGGGGCTGCACAAGTTCGCGGCTGTCCTGGGGGCAGCGCATTCACTATAATACGGCACAGTTTCCTTCATTGCGCTGGGCGCATCCTTTAAGAGGTGCGCCCAGCGCAAAGAAGGAAGATGCGCCGCATATATAATGTGGCTCCTGGTGTGCAGTCCGCTCAAGCATGGAAAAGCCTGCATTTATTCCAAGCAGAGGACATGCCTGCTGCAGGTCACAAACGCCCAGAGGTGTGTTACGACAATATGCACACAGGTGAGTTTGGTTCACACCTGGAAAGCTATACATTGGCAGGCTCCATTGATTGTCTAAGTTATTTGATAGGGATTAAGAAACTTCAAATGCTGCTCCCACTCACGAGAAAGGAATGAATATATTTTAATAAAGTGTATGATAGCATGGCCAAATAGTATGCTTCACTAGAAGGGGAAGGTTCTGCAAAAAGAAATGAGAGAAGAAACATAAAACCACATGCCATTGTAATTTGGACTTGCAAGTTGGCTTATTACTAAGCTGGGGCAACATGACCTTCGCGGGAGACAACCAGCTCCCTGGTACACTAAACACCAAGTTTTGATTATATATTATGCAGAGTATTTAATACTGCGGGTAGCCTATGTTTAAGATTTTATGCAGAGGAAGGAAGTGAGGTGCCAGGAGACTCACTGATCAGGACAATATCAAACAACTTTAATCAATGGGAACCAGTACTCCAAGGGCACCAGCGTACGCCAGGTGTGATCCCTGGCAAACCACAATGAAAAAAATTATATTATCGAAACACAGCCTTATGAGGCTCTCCATTTCATCTTTTGCCAGGTACACAAAACAACAAGCATTGGCATAGCCAATAGGTCTCGCCTTTGGAACCTTATAAGTGTTTAGCCATGCAACAGTTGATGTTGTTGAACCAATGATATTGTGCTGCATAACTAAATACTTATAAGGTCCCAAAAGCGAGACCTATTGGCTATGCCAATGCTTGTTCCTTTAGGGAGCATATTGCTCTTGCCTAGTGCATAATTTGAATTGAGTGGCATCCAGTTGTTTATAGCAGGTCAAATTGGATTGTAGTTGAAGGCAGTGTGAATTTCTCTCCGTGGGGCAGTATGGTGTTCAGTGAGGGAGCGGATGTAGCACTGGGGGCAGAGCTGCAGAATTTAGACCTAGGGAACCAGGTTCAGCCTTCATGAGCAGTCCCCCAGACCACTCTCCTGAGGGAGCACATTCCCATGCTAGACCTTAGAAGGCCCCGCAAAACCAGAGAAGCCCTGGTGTCTTAGCCCTAGCAGGTGGACCCTAGCAGTGGCAAGTGTGGGTTCACCTTGAAGGCTTGCCCACCACAATCCATACTGACGTTCACCTCTAGTCTTGCGGGCCGGCCTACGAAGTAGCAGACCCTAGAGCAACAGTGACTCTGTCACTGAGGTCAAGGGACCCCTAAGAAGAGCTGGCTCTAGGGCGGTGCGACCGGTGTGACCGCAACGGGTGCTGACTTTGAGTGGGGGCGTTGTATATTATGGTTTTAAAAGCACTTGCTGCCTCCTTCCTGGCCTACATCAATTTTCGGCAATAATAAAAATGTCATGATAACTCCGGTGAATAAACGTCTTCCTAGAGCGAGATCGGAGTTTTGTCTGGTGGAAGTTTTTACTTATGGAAAGATAGCGCAGAGGGTTAATGTTCCTGCTGCTAAGAACATGTACCATGCCCATCACAAAGTGCACATATTGTAAATAGGTCAGTGGGTTACTGCTTTTGTCAGTAAGATCATTTTGCTACTTGCAGTTTATAAGTTAAAATCCTAACAAAGAACAGTGAGCTAATAACTTTCATCTTAGAGCTGCATACAAACTGCAAGGTAAAAACCAGAGCTTTATGGATCTTTTCCCTAAGCCTTTGATTATCGTAATGTTGCAAAAAGTGTTCATTTGGATAGAAATCAATAAGGATTATTAAAGTGAACCTTCAATCATGGTATTAAGTTTTAAATTCTGAGTTTGTGTTTCTCCAAATCAATCACTATTAAACTATACTGCCAACTAATATGGTTGTAATGTGACTCCTACACCTTGTAGTCCTTTGTCTTATGTAACATTTCCTATTTAGTGATATACACACGTAAAATTGATTGTCTCTGTGTATATTGCTGACGTCCGAAAATCCATGGCACGGAAACAAATGGCTTGTGCTTCCACTTTTAAGCATATTTGGGACATTCTGTGATTAGAAACATATCCCACTTTGTGAATTTATTTTAATGTCAACAACTCATATTAATCGTTAAATAATCATGTGTATCCATTGGTTGAATTACATAACATAATAAACTGTAACTTGTCAGTGAAATGCCAAACAAATACTAAAGATTGGGATGTTTGGTCAATCCTGGCCACACCTCTAACTCCGCTCACTGATCCAATCCTCCGGTTATTCCCGCCCTCTGATTCTCCACCCACAGTTCCCCTACATTTTTTCCCCCACTTCGACCACTGGTCTTCGGGCAAAGCTGTGTAGGCACATGCAGAAACAATTGCTACTTTTGTTTTTAAAAGACACACAAGCGCAAACACAGAAGCAGGGAAAAGCAAGCCAACATGCAACATATCCAAAATCAAACACAAAGCCAGGAAGGCATCTATATATATACTTTCACATGCCCATCCAGAAAACCACAAGTGATCCGCAGAGCACAAGCACTAGTATGTGCATTTACAGGCACCATGAACAACAGACATAATCACATGCAGGGACAGAAATGCATCTGAAGTCAGAAGCAGAGATAGGTCCAACACCACACAGAAACACTCACAGGCAAGGGCAGATACAGGTCCGAGCAGAATCACAGACAAAAGCAATCAATCCAGTATGGATAAATGCACACCCATGGATCAGTGGACGCTTGCTGGAGTAGAGACTATTGCAGGGACAGTCATGGGCAGGGAATGTCAGCTACATGCAAAAGTAGATGGGTGTAGCCAAAGCCCATTCTCAAATACGTGTGTGCGTGTTTGTCTGTGTGTCGGTGCCTGCGTGTGTTTGCCTGTGTGTTTCTGTGCCTGTGTGTGCCTGCCTGTACTTGTGTGCATGTGTGTGCCTGTGCGTGTCTGTGCCAGTGCCTGTCTGTACGTGTGTGCGTCTGTGTGTATGTGTGTGCATCTTTGCCTGCGTGTGCGTCTGTGCCTGTGTCTGTCTGCATGTGTGTGTGGTTGTGCGCGTGCCTGTGTGTCTGTGCCTGTGTTTATTTGTCTGTGCCTGTGTGTGTCTGTGCTTGTCTGTATGTGTGTGTGTGTGTGTGTCTGTGCCTGTGCGTGTGTGTGTCTGTGCATGTGTCTGTCTGTATGTGTGCGTGCCTGTGCCTCTCTGTATGTGTGTGTGTGTCTGTGCCTGTGTGTGTGTGTGTGCATGTGTCTGTCTGTCTGTATGTGTGTCTGTGCGTGCGTGCCTGTGTGTGTGCCTGTGCGTGTGTCTGCCTGTACGTGTGCTGCCCCTGTTGACAGTATCCCGAGCCACCTTTCGTTTCACGTGAGAGCTGATCCGTCATGGAAGTCTCTGGGCATGTTTTCTTTGGACTTACTCCCATCCTGTGCTTATGTCACAACATCCAAAACAATGTGACTGTGGGAGTGGTTGTATTAAAAGCAAATACCTCAATTAAGGGCCTTGGCATTAAAACAACCACAATACTGTTCCTATGGATTCGAGGCTGGCAGTCGCAGCTTGAGGTAGGCACACACATTTTTTTCAAATTGTAAGGAAGAGGCTGTTTTTAAAGCGACATGAAGAAGGTGTCGCATACGGTTATACGTTTCCCCACCGAGAGCAGTGAGTCCTGTTTACCTCACGGTCAACAATGCTTAGAGATGAAAGATATTCCTCTTAGTTCCTATTAGTTACATTTTGAAACTTTTTGTGCTATGGCTGGACGGTAGTGTTGGCAATGTTTTCCAACTTGCAATCGGGTGGTACAGCTGTGCAGCTGCTGAAAACCTCAATTATTTTCAATGGTTAGTGAAATTTTGAAGACACCTCAAATTGAAATCGAATTAAGACAATAAGGCTACATACAATTCACTTTTCTTAGGCCTGGGTGAAATTTTAATTAGGCCGGCAGGAAGTGGGATAAGGGAGGGGGTAGGGCACGTCGCGCAGACTAAGGCGGAGAGAGGCACGCAGGCAGGCAAATGGTGTGCACTTTCGCGGCCGCTTTGATGTTCTCAGTGGCCGCGCGGCTCACTGAGAACATCAAAGCGGCCGCGAAAGTGATCACGCAAGCTGCCAAATGGTGCGTGCACCCGGCGCACATGCACTGTAGCTGGAGGCCTGAAAAGCCACTAGTTTGCACTTCCAAAACCCGGCTTACTAAAACTCTCGCCAGAGCAGCGCTAAAGCGCTGGCTCAGGCGAGACCTAAAAAGTACCTTCTTGCTGGTCACAACCTGCAGCTGCAACGCAACATCACTGAAATTCCTCTATCTGACACAGGAACAAAGTGACTATTTCATTCCATTTGAGCAACCAAGTTCCTCCCTTTGCTCACTCGACTGTGCAAGGGTGGAAAGAGCAAGCAGTCAAGGGGACGCCTACTTTTACATTTATCTTTCAAGTGTTTTGTTGCTAATACCCCAGGATAATGGAGGTAAATGAAATGTTAAACTAAATCGTGTTGCCTGCTGATTTTAGTGATTCACTGTCCATTAAAACTCTATTTTATACACTCGTCAAACAGAGGGATCCATGTCGATGTGTACGGCGGCGTCTTAGTTACATAGGCCCCGCCTCTTGGGGAGGTTTCTTCGATACGCTTATTAAGACAACCCTCTTTTACTGCCCCAACTTTTCCATCCCTCTTGAAGCACCGCTTGGGATTTAGGACAGCAGTCATAATGTAAACCAGATCTCAACTAAAAATTAAATATCAGAATTTTGGATAATAAAGCAAGGTTCAGATGCTTCAGAAGTGCATATAGAAGGATATGAATAAACAAAAAAAATCATAGTTAGAGGGCACTTTTCAAAATGTAAGACTAAAAATAAGTTTGCCTTTATTTTCTTTATTAGGCACATATATGGCATGGAGTGGAGATATTCACAAAGGCCCTCTGATACACATATACGCTCTCCTTTCTGTATTAACGGATGTACTGTAGTTCAAATTTCGCCAGCAAAGGGATTCTCCCACTAAAACACACTTTTTGGGAGAGATCTTTCCTGCACAATCTACTTGGTGAACTTTTCTTAAATCTAATTTACATTTTGCAACTTTTATTAAGGTTATAAGACCTACAAAATTGTTAAGAAAAAAAAGAATCCCCAAAGCTAGCAGAACAAAGAGTCCATAACTGTGCATTCGCTTGGTTTGCTTATTTGCTAAGGGTGGTGACACATTAGGCGGTTCTTTTAGACGCCTCGGCACATATCATTACCCAGAGAGGGTTTGAGATGAGCAGCATCTTTCAGGTTTCTCTAGTCAATGATACAGCTTCTCAGTAAACGTGATTGACAGCCGCTGACGTTTCTAAAAGGGGCGACTGTGTAATTTGTGGCCCAATTTAATGCAGTTGCAAGTTTTGAAACATTGAATAAGAAATTAATGGCCCTGACAGAATTTGATCATGGCAATACACACAAAACGCAATTATAAATTAATTTAGATACAAATTCTCAAGCTGTAAGATTTAGAGTAGTATTTTCATAAACGTAGTAGTGATTTAAACAAAAATAAACAAATAAAAGCCTTCTAAAAACAAAGCGGTTTTATATTTTTTATTTGAGCCCCATGGTAGCCACACAGACACACAGTAGCCACAGTACAACAGCTGGTAGTCTGTTACGACAGTACACAATAAATAAATTGTTCCAAATGTCAGCAAAGCCAATAAAATTTGTATAGGCGTGTCATCCATTCTGTGAAAAAGTGTTTAATCTTTAAACTAGAAAACAATAGTTTTTTTTTCTCCATCAACTTTTAATAGAATTTGCTGGATATGGGCTGTGATTTTTTGGCCGTGATGTGTGCCGCATAATCCATTACACTGTTCTTTTTTTTTTTGTTTACTTAGGTATGTGCATCTTAAGATCGAGCCAAGTGTAAAGGGCTGGCACAAAGTTTGCATATTCTCACGAATATGGCACCTAGATCAAATTTGCCTTTATTCAATGAGAACATGGGATTTTAGAAGGACCACGGCCCGATGCTTACACACCTCACCTTCCTCAATCCTTTAACAAAACTGAAAGAACAGACGATGTCACGCATTATTTCAAATAGTGCAGCTCTGGAAAAACCCGCTGCCTGTTCTAACGAATGACTATCCCGAATTGTAATGCCTTAAAAAGCCTAATTATTGGCGCAAAAAGCGAACCGTGTTCTACCCAAAAATTAAATCCAGCCAATCAAATTAGCTTCAGAGCTTTATAAGCACTTCCCTTATTTTATCTACAACTGCCCTCTGGACACATTAAACAGAGGGAATCTGTTACGCTTAGTACAACACATTCCACCACTGAAAAATCTGAGATCGGCCGAGCGCTCTCTACAGTAAAATTCACTCAAACTCCGGGAAAAGGGACATCAGAGACCACAATCCCTGAATGGGGGATCCAATGGCATCGGGGACGCCATCCTGAGAGAAGCCCATACCTTTGACGAATGGGGCACTGAGCTTCAAAAGATACATCCGACAAAATACCCGCAGGGACTACTTATGGAGAATCCAGCAGTTCTTCGCGGAAGCCTGCCGAAGGGTGCATGACGTGCAACCCATGACTGGCGACCAAGCTCCACAAAATCATCTCAATCCTTGGTAGTGTACTGTGGAAGCATCCAAAGAAATGTTAGATGCCAATCAACAGCCCAGAGTTGCGAGGGTTGGAACCCGCTGCCCAGCTCTCAGAGCGGCACTCGACAACCCTTTTCCTAGCACTATGCAAAATCGCCTTCCGCGACTTCTAACCTACGGATTGGAAAACAGTTAACCCCTTCAGCGCTGCGCGGATTCCTCCGCGGTGCTGAAGGGTTCGAGCGCGGGCGGGGCCATGACGGAACGGTTCCGTCATGAGCACAGCTCAACCGATGCTCATGACGGAACCGTTCCGTCATGAGCATGGAAGGGGTTAAAGAAAAGGAGCTCTGAATCACCTCATGGAATGTGGCAGGCCTCACCTCTACCCTGACATCAAAATCTGGTTGAGAATTTCTTCAAAACAGTGACATCATATGTCTGCAGGATATGTGGGCATTAAACCCCATAGTGCTATATGGTTTCCATGAGCTCTTTCAGCCGGCCACACGTTCAAACTTATTCGGCAGCCCATCGGGTGGCGTTTCAATCTTCATAAAGCAATCAGTTAAAATTCAGGTATCCCCATGCACCCTAAACCATGGGGGGCTGCAAGTCGGATCAATAAAAGGGCCAAGATTTGGTCAGAAGGCTTTCCCTCTGCTCCTAATCAACTGTTACTTCAACCCTGAAAATGCAATGGTCTCTCTTTGTACAAGCTTAAAAGAAATTCTTGTGTCCTATCCCTCACATGAAGTAGGGATTGCGGGGGATTTTAATACCAAGTCCCCGGGCAAATACCCCAAGATGGTACAAATGGGCAAGGTACGGCAACAAGTCAACGAGCTACTTGTCTCATTCAACTTAAAGTCAGCGGACTAAGCCATGACCACCCCACAAACACGCCTTGTCACATATTTAAAGGTATCTCAACAATTTATTACATCTTTATGCCCCCCCCCCTCCCTCCTTGGCAGACAACCTTCGGCATTTTGAAATAACAAATCGAGAAGAAAGTGATTATAATCCCCTAGTCTTAACCCTGGGCCTAGGTCATCCCACAGCAGACAAATTCCTGGGGTTAGGCACTTCAACTGGAGTAGAAATAAAGACTCTAGTCAGGAGAATCCAAAGGCGACCTTCTCATTTCACACAGGTGGTCAAATGGCTCGGAAACAGAAATAACAGCTATAAGAACCGACTTGGGGGGTAATTTTTAACACAATAGGATACAATGGGCAAAAAACTATTCAATTCCATCCCGGGGCGCAGGTGTCGTTCACAATCCGTAAAGCCACCGAGATGCTACCTATAAAAACAGCTGCCGGACCGGGACACCAATCCTTCATGGAAGGACCTATCTGGTTATGTAAAATCAGCACCACAAGCAAATATTTAAAGGCAGTAAAAGACTCGCGGAAAGCACATAAAAAAGTCATATGGAAACTTCAGATAGCGGACAACAAGAAAAGGAGTGGCCAAAGATGTTCAGGGTGCTTAAGGAAAGATCAGCTTGCCCAATAAGGGAAAACGCAGTTTCTGAATCAGATTGAGAGAAACATGTAACCGGACTTTTTTCCGCTCATCACAAAACAGACAATAAGGGATCCACCCTGCAGCCAATAGGAGACCCACAAGATTTAACTTCATCTTCCCAAATTGTAAAACTGATTAAGGATATAAAAAAGCGACAGAGCGCCTGGTCCAAGCGGTCTCCCAGCCGGCATCTTTAAATGCGCATCAGAGGACTGGCATTCTCTTCTGACCCCGCTTTTCAACTCAGTCTACAGCTTGGGTCATATTCCAGAAGCTTTCAGAGGTTCCACCCTATGTCCGATATTTAAAAAAGGCCATTCCTTAAAGCCATGTCAATATCGGCTAATACCTTTGCTAGACTTCAAGGCAAAAGCATATGCCCGAATTCTGTTGAAGAATCTGGAAAGCTGGGTAACGAGCTTCTCCCCTTTTTCCAAACAGGCTTCCGTAGAGGAGCAACCACTAAAGACAATATCATCGCACTAGCCGCACTTAGCCACCAAGCAGCGCCGCATAACCAACGCCCACTCTTTTGCTGTTTTATTGATTTAACTGCAGCCTTTGACAAAGTTCACAGACCGACTTTGTGGCGGAAACTAGCATGCTGGGGTATTCCATCACCTCTTTTAATGGCCATCATCGCCCTGTACTCTACAGCACGGGTTTGTGTGAAAACGGGCCCGACGACACTCTCCACCAAAATACCCACTACTGGGGGTTTGAAACAAGGCTGGGTGTTAGCGCCCCGACTTTTTAATCTATACACAGCAGACCTGGGGAAAGCCTAGACTAACAGCTGCCTTGCTGTCCCTCGTGTAGGTCATAGATCACTCCACATTCTTCAATATGCAGACGGCATCGTTATTATGGACCACGCCAAAGTGGGCCTCCAACGAGCACCGACCAGCCAACATGCATATAATGCAAGAAGCTTTCTTACCATCAACTCAGACAAAACCAAAATACTTGTATTTGGTCGCTACAAGAACAAAAAGCAAGTTTCGTGTATCATGGGACCTACGATCATCACGTCGGACCTCAAATATAAGTATCTGGGGGTGTGGTTCTCTAAATCCGCTCAAACATCCACTAACAAAAATTCATTAAAAAAGAAATCAACAGTGATCTTATATGGCTTAGCCAGGCTTAAAAATAACTTCAACAACCCATCTGCGGAGGGAATAAGCGAAGTGTTTCCAGCCTCCCTTCTTCCAGCTCTTCAATATGGCCATCAAGCCTTCCCTGGAGCATGCCCGGAACACCTGGAACAACGTGGTGTACAAGAAAGTCTTTGAGCTGCTGAAATACCTCCGTAGAGTAAGACTCAGATTGGAACTCCTCATTGTCAGGGCTGTCTTCCTCAAATGTTACATTTGCATATTAAAATCACCAGAGAACTCTCTCAAGGC
The DNA here is from genome assembly GCF_964204655.1 of Triturus cristatus. NCBI lineage: Eukaryota > Metazoa > Chordata > Amphibia > Caudata > Salamandridae > Triturus > Triturus cristatus. The sequence continues at coordinate 34,048,366 of NC_140595.1, read as the reverse complement.
CTGCCTCAGAGGCACTTTCCAAAGTCCAGGATCCTCGTGGAACAAACAACTTCGGAGAGCAGTAGTAACTACTGCGACAAAGCAAACAGCGATCACTCTGGAGCAAATCTCCCACACAATATGGAAAAAGACCATTGGTAGACAAGTGCGTCTGGCCTCGTTTCAGCAAAATCAAGCTGCCTTAAAATCAACAGAGTTCTTTAAACTCTTCGTATGTGGTAGCAAAAGCCCAGCTCCATCTCTCAGCTACCCTCAAATTCAGAACTCGGAGAGAGATTATGCATATGCGATTGATGAGCCTACTGGTTCTGGTCTTCACCCAGCATGGGACAACCAAGACAACGGCGGTGATTGCAGCTCTGTAATTACGAACACGAATCATGGCCGCACCTTCTGTGCTGTTGTCCTGGCATGATCAAAAAAAGGAGAAGTCTACTCAGGCAATTATTTCTGAAACAAGGGGCCACATAGGCGTCTGTAGTATCCTTTTCACAAGCGGAGGTTCCCACCCTCGCTTGTAGCAGAATATTTGTGAAAATACTCAGCGATGCACCACAGCCTCTGCCTGGCCCTTTGCAACGACCTTATAAAGTCTAGAAACTGGTATCGGACTACTACACAAAGAAAGCGGGAGACAAATAACTTTACCTATGGCACCGTATATTCCAGGAAACCCAAAAAGTTGGATAAATGCCTTGGTGTCATGTTGTTATTGGCGCACACTTCAACGCCAACGGCAGGCTCTACGCAGGAATCTAAGGCGGCCATCCAAGAACCACAATTATCCCTGAGCTAAGAACGATCCGTTGAGCAAATTTGAATGCACTTTGATTTCTTTTTTTCGAACTTTGTGACTAAAGCATGGCACCAGCACTTTATACTGCTCTGTTGTGTCGCAAGAAAGTTATTATTATATAACCCACCGCCCCCAAATAATGGAGCAGTCATGTCTTAGAGCGTTGGATACGGGGAAAGAAGGGTGGGTTAAAAATGCATTTTTTATTCTTCAAAATTGGGTCCCGCGCTCTCCTTGGTTTAAGTCAGCTATCCTCATCATGGCTGCCAAGGTAAACATGTTCAGCCTTCGCCAGCCAATGAGATTCCAGGTTGTCTGTGAAGGCATTCTGCGGGCTGAGAGAAGTACACGAGGTGGGGTGGTTGGAGCAGCTGCACCAGATTTTGTGAGAAAAGGGATGCAATGTCCCCACCATTGCCCCTAAGATGTGATGTATCAATCCGCTAGAGCGTCTGTTCTTAATCTGGGCTCGGTGGACTCCGCGGAGGTGTGTGATGCCTCCGAAGAGGGTTCTGCGACCGTTATGAAATGTAAAAATATTAGCAGAATATATATATTACCTACTGGCGGTCGCCAGTAGGTAGATATAGTTAGGACCTATTTTCCATAGGAAACCCGTATATATATATATATATCTATATCTATATATAGATATATATATATCTATATATATATATATATATATATATATATATATATATATATATATATATATATATATATATATATCCTCCAAAATTTGCTGTCGTCGGGGACCCCCAACCCTGCAGGGCGGTCATGGCTAATACGGGAGACAGCGGTTCCCGCAATTAAACATCAAACAGGAAATGCGCCACACCCGGTTCCTGGACAAGTTGCTTTATTTAAATTTGCACAGGCAGTCACGTGTCAGAGGCACCTGACGCGTTTCGGCAAATAGCCTTTTTCCAAGGTGTGTCCTCTTGAGTGCAATGACCCAGTAGTGCTTGATCACACGCCCCCATTGTCCATCACACTCCAACTCCCACAATGCTTTTCATGAGGCAGTAAGGTTACCATGTGATCCTCGTGATGTAACATAACTGCCTGTGCAAATTTAAATAAAGCAACTTGTCCAGGAACCGGGTGTGGCGCATTTCCTGTTTGATATATATATATATATATATACACACACACACACAAATTTGGAACATTTCGTAAAGATTCGTCAAACGACGCCAAAGTTATAAGCACATCAAAAAACGCCTAAAAACGAAGTGTCGGATACAGCAAACGGTCTAGTGTGGATGTTTGGTCCCCTCAATGAGGCACTTGTATGCACCGACAAAAAGAAGGCAGGCATTATGAGCCAAAAAAGGAAAAAGTGACATGCTTGAGTCGCTTCATCTTTTAGAATTAAAAGCAGTTTTTAAGGACCTCCAACCTTCCCATTAAAATTGAAGTTTCAACATGTGCCTACTGTATTTGTTTGTGAAATATACGAAATATTTTATCACTTGTTTTGATTTTTTTGGTCTTTTTTTGCAGCTCAAATCCTAGACCCTGCCGAGACCGGGGTCCGAGGCTCCCAGGAGTGATTCATCGGGGGTCCCTAGACGTCCAAGGCTTACGAATGGCTGCGCTCGAGCTCTCAAGAGCACATTAAAATCCTCTCTGTTAAGTCTCTGCATGGTTGAGAAGCCTGGCAGGGCTGGTGACTGGATGCCTCTGGGGTTTGGCACTTTATAAATCTCCTTGACCTGACTTCCCTTGAAGTGTGAAAATGTTGTCACTGGAGACCAAACATTCAGTCTTTGATTGAAACAATGGGAACAGTTGACCTGCCAAACGATACTTTGTCAAGGAGTTGAGGATTTCAATTGATGACTTTTAATAGAAGAACTAGGAGGAGACATTCGCCGCTAAAAGTTGTACTGAAAGCAGTCCAAGGCCGAGGGAGTCCTCCACACAATAGGGTCGCCCTAGGGATTTACATCTCTCTTTATGCCTTTTACCACATACTTGTTTTGTGTACCATTAACCAAATCAGATGTGCCATTTAGACGTATGCTTCTTAACAGTTTAGGAGACCCCCCCCCACATTGGCGATGAAGTTTAATATCTCATCAGACTGAAGATGAAGAGGTGCAAAAAAGATTTAAAAAAAAGAGGTGTTCTGCATCCTGGATCTGGAAAGACCCCCCTTTCAAAATCCCTCAACACTTGCCCAACCCAACGGTGAATGAATAAAGAGCTGGAGACACACGCCTTTAAAGGGGCCACCCCGAGTAGAGAAAAAAGCAATTCTCTTAATTCAGTCTTGCATCATTTACAATCGTCAATAATAGGCATTCTAGAATGTTCCATTGTTTGAGGAGGTCTGCTTGGGTTCCAAGATGTGTTGTGACACCACTCAAAGGATGACCCCTTTGATGAAGCCACCTAGGAAATGATGTCACAAGAGGTTTCACAACCAGATATTATCAAATAAAAGGACAGTCCAGAGCCCTTAGGGTTGGCAATTGTTGGTGATTTTCAGATGGCCCCTTTAAAGAAAGTTGCATTGTGAACCCAGCTACCCCCCCAATCACTCGTTGTCTGTATCTTTGCCGTTGGCATCGGACAGCGCTCTGCTGCTTTGCTGCTGGGTTACCACTATACCACACAGATATGTACGTAAACTGGGTGCAATGCATGGGATGTGCAAGGGCCACTTATCGCATTCCAAGTATTTCTAATTCGATATTCAGGTTCAAGATATAGAGTCACTATTCGGTGCTTCATAATACTGAAATGGCGTATGGCAACCTCTGTGGTTTCTCGGAAGGGCTTTTTCGGAATTTATCAATGTAGTCGAACTATACCAGATTTCATGTACATATTGTATTCCATCCATCAACTCTGCGAGATTAATATACTTAGGGGCTTGGGCCAAAGGCTTTGGAAGTCACAAACCTTCTAGATTGGTGAATTTGAATGCTAAATCAATTTTGTCCTATAGGTTAAATGCAGTTAGCGATTCAGAAAAGTATTTCCACATCACTAAATATGTTTAGAAATGGATACCGAGTTAGTATTTGGAAGGGGAATGTTGTAGGCGTTCCTGCCACGTACCAAACTGGTATGCGCTGTATTTCAGTGTTTTACGACCGACATCTGTAAAAGGGAAGGGGCACTGCCCCTTTGTGAATTTTTAAAAAGAAAGTCTTGCCTTAGAAAAAAAAAATAACCTTTGCTTTTTCACCGCTGTCCAGTTTCCTTTACGGAAAACAGGTTGCATTTAAAAAAAAAAAAATCTTTATTAAAAAGAAATCACAGATGTGGTGGTCTGCTGACCTGAGCAGCCCACCATCCATGTGAGGGTAGCAACTCAAGTGGTCTCAATGTGAGACCTACCTCAGTAATATCTATTAATTACATTGAATTATGACCCTTTTACAATTTGTTTCTTATGAACCAACCTATTAGTACATAGGTTGGTTTGCAAAATGTCATACTGGTCGCAAAAATTCTGACCGCAAATGGAGAGCAATATTTAGCAACCAGAGTTTAGAACATCTGGTCTCTCGTTCTATACAGCTGAGCACGATTCGCAGATGTATTGCCGTCCTGCTGCCGGAAATCAAATCTCTCACGGTTTTAAAGAAAAGATTACAAAGCTGGCTTTTCTGCTAAGTCCTGGTTCTGTGCTGTGCCTGAGATGTTAGGCCAACCATACCGAGATGGGGTTTAGTCCATTAAGTGAACAGGATAAATAAAAAGTCAACAGTAAGCTACATATAGTTCTAAGAAGTTCAATTGTATTGTTTTTTATCAATTTAGGAAAAAGTACCAAGGTTGAAACGGATTTCGCATATCAATTTACATAAAGATATTCAATGTCAGGCAAGAACGCATTACTCACAATGCTGTTACGAGAAAAAGCCATTTTATATTCCCTACATCTCTGACCGTGCCAATCAGTGTGATCATGTGCTGGGTCTTCCAAAAGGTCAAGAGTGGCTCCCCTACATGTTTTTTTATTTTATTTAAATTTTTTAGAGTTTTATATAGCGCAAACAAGACTCGAGACATCGGGTATCAGAGAGCTTTACATGAGCACCAGTTTCGTTACAGATTGACACATTCATTTTTTTAGGCACGGGGAAATTAAGTGATTTGTCCAGAATTACAGGACATTGAGTGTCATTGCTGAGACTCGAACCCGGTTACCCAGGTCCAAGGTCGACCGCTCTAGCCGTAAGGCTACATCCTCTCCCCATCTGGTACCGGTCCATCCAAATCTTAATCTTAACAAGTTTTTGGGGGACACTCGATGGCTCTGTATATAGGTACCCCAAGGGTCATGCAGTGGCCAAGCCTCGTCTTCAAGGCTTTCAAGGAAGGGGCTTCTTCCTTACATCAGTTCCTACCATTCTGCCTGTTGGCAATCAAAGGGCCGATCCAGAGAGAGTCATTTTATACTTATTGTGTCTGTTTCATTAATTTATAAAGTTTTGTTTAGCGTAAACATGACCCAGGCGGGTATCAGAGCACTTCACAATAAGGGTAGGTAGGATACAACAGTGAGAAAAGAACATCCGTTTACAAATAAGTGCGAGGCGCGAACATGACCCCGGCGGGTATCAGAGTGCTTCACATTTAGGGACGGACGGATCCAGTAATGAGAGAAGAACGTTTAATATATACAATACATACATGTGCATAGCCTGCTAACACTGTTATTCCCAGGTGTACAACCATGTAATAGACAATCAAGGCATCAGAGAAGAGGGCACTAAGGAAGCGCAGTAGCCCAGGCCTTCGGGGCAGAAACATGAGCAGTAGGATTTTTTTCACATCCTTTTTTGAAAGAAGCGGTGGATGGGATTCGACAGACTTCCGGAGCAAAAGAGTTCCAAATCTTCGGGGCAATGCCTGAGAAAGCTCTGTTACTTGTTCTCTTTTTGCGTAGAATCTGTGGTTTCGGGAGCAGGGAGCTTGCACTTCGAGATGGACGGCCACTCCCTGATAATTCTAGTTTGTGAGATAGATAGATGGGGGTCTTGAAGTGAAGGGCTTTGTGAGTCATGCAAGCAATCTTTAGCTGTATTTTTGCTTCGTATCGAAGCCAGTTCAGGGATTTTAGGGCTGGGGTTATGTGATTGTTTCCTTTAGCATTAGTAATCAATCTTGCTGCGGCATTAATGGAAGCCCTAAGCGGGGCCAATCTTTGTTTGGGAGCACCTCAGAGAGTGGAAATACCATAGTCTAACCTTGGCAATACTAGCGTTTGAACCGCCAATTTGGAGTCTTCCTGTGGAAGGAATGGCTGAGGTTTCTTTTATCCTCATCTGGTGTTTAGCTCCCTTGGTTGTATTGCTGATATGATTCTGCACATTCAGGTGCCTGTCTAGTGCGATTCAGAGGGATTTAGCGGACTCAATAATGTGGGGGGAGCAGTTGAAGCCTGTAAGATGTTTCATTCAGAGGTCCAATCTTGGGAGTGTGGTTAGGGGGAGCTATGATAAGGAATTCTGTTTTGGAGGTGTTGAGCAGGCGGTAGTTATCAGTGAGCCAGTTTTGAGTGTTCATCTGGACGGAGTTGAGTGAGATGAAGTCTTCTGTGGAGGTGACTTGCAGATAAAGTTGAGTGTCTTCTGCATACATATGAAAAAGAATGTTCGCGGAGATCAAAGCATTTGCTAATGGTTCCAGGAATAAATTGAAGAGTATGGGCGAAAGGGTGGACCCTTGTGGAACCCCCGTAGTTACGGTAGACGGCTGAGCTAGAGAATGATTCACCTTGACTCTTTGAGATCTGTTGTGGAGGAAGAAAATAAACCATTGCAGTACCAACTCCGAATGGCCCATCCTGTGTTCTAGAGTGGATAGTAGTATGATGTGGTTAAAAGGGGAAACAGTCTTTTCGACTCAACCATTACAACGCATGCAGTTACCCCGCATGCCGTTGCAACGCAAAAGGTGTGCAGCAGTGGGTAGAAGGTGTTCGATTTAACTCCAACACCTTCCCTACTGTTGCACACACTGGAGTTGGAATAGAAAATTAATTTATTCCAACTTCCAGCGCTCCCCTGACAGAAAGTCGGGGTAAAGTTTTGCGTTGCAACGGCATGCGATGTAATGGCATGCGTTGTAACGTCACATATTCGGTTACAAGTGTTGAAGGCAGAAGATAGGTGAAGGAGAATCAGGAGGCAGGATTCATTTTGGTCTAGCAACTTAAAAAAGGTCATCCATTTCTGTCTGTGTTTTATTGGTATCAAAAACCACAAAAAATAACAATGGTGACAAAGTCATGTACATCCATCATGGGCACAGACGAGATGGGCAATCATCAATAGCAAGACATGCATACCCAACAAACGAGACGGACAACAAATCTAACCGTTTGAGGACGACATGGGGAAGGGATGGGAAAGGGAGAGAGCAGAACCTGAGAGGGCAAGGGAGAAGGAGTAGAGAGGAAAGAGGAAGGAGAGAGAAGAGAAGAAAGTGGTGCGAGATCAATGGAGGGAGGAGGCGAGGGCGAAGCCGGGGGATAGAGGACAGTGAGCTCTGCGAGCAGCCGGCATTCACAGGTGGCCTGGCGATGAGGAGAGGACCAGGGAGGGAGAGGGGCAGGGAGGGAAGAAGGGGGAGAGGAAAACCCAAAGTAACCCGAGGGTAGGGCCAGAGCTCGGTCAGTCCTCCCTCAGGGAAGGGAACCATATAAGGAGAAACAGGTCAGCTTCGTCCAGCAAGCTGTGGAATATTCTTTCATAGGAGGCGGTTTATACATGGGCGCCAGCCATTCCTTGTGCGTTGGCAGATGCGGGGAATGCCAATGTCACAGGATGCATATCTTGGCCTTTGCGAGAGCAGTGGTGAGTAAGGGGAGTCATTTGTCCACACCATTCCAGAGTCAACTTTTTCTAACAATTGGTTTTGAGAGTGCGTCACCTTTTCACGTTGATCACTGGGCTCTTTGCACCATTTTCTCCAACTTCATTTGCCTTGTAAAAATCAGATTCAGTAATATTGCCTCTTGAAAACCAAACGTTCAAGTTATTTTTGGCCGTTTTGTGGCTCCATTTCACACGGGAACATTGCACTTAGAGGACCCTGACATTCATCAATGCATGATGTCACACCAGAGCCTGGAAGCCTTAAAGCCTCCATTGTTCCATCCATCTAATTAGTATGAAACATATCCTGTCATTCCTGTCTGACGATGGCGCCTCCTTCTCCGCCCTGCCACCCAAAGCTCAATTTCACACCTTTGTATAATTGATTGATGTTATATTCTCAGAAGCAATTTTTCTCAACCTTTTGCAACTCATACCAGAGACAGACTGGAATTCTTTCTTTGGCAGAAAGTTTCATAATGCAATGTGTTGATCTTTTCAACATATTCTATTACGTTGCGGGCCTTTACCATGCATTTTTGTGGTATTAAAGTGTGCGTGTATACACACATGTATATTCTTTTTGGAGGGGGAGGTCCCAAACACCCGTTAAAAAGGGGAGCTACCCCCAAACATCCCCTTTTTACATTCCTTGGTTCCCTTGAACTCTACCTTCCCCTGAACCATAAAACCTTCCTAACTCCCTTTACTTTTACACTCTCCAAAACGAACAAGTTACTTACCTTCGGTAACGCCTTATCTGGTAGAGACATGATCTAGCCGCAGATTCCTTACCTTTGAAAGTACAGGCATCAGGCTGGATCCAGCAGATTTTTGATAGCTGTACCCCTACGTGCTGGTAGATGTCGTCGGTCGATTCAGCATTATGTTGTCGCGACATCCGCGTTGTCAATATAACTACCACTCTTGCACACTGTCGTCAGTCCTTATCATGACTTTCTACGCCAGAAGCGCGGAGCCATGGAGTGACTGACCATGGTGAGTTAAAATGACAACTAGGGCCCTTAAGCGTAGCAACCCCAACGCTAAAAACTATTCAGCAGTGTGGGGAGGGTGGGTGGGTCGGTAGGGAATCCGCGACAAGATCATGTCTCTACCAGATAAGGCGTTACCGAAGGTAAGAAACTTGCCCATCTGATAGAGACATCTAGCCGCAGATTCCTTACCTTTGAAACAGATACCCAAGCAATACCTTCCCCAGAGGAGGGTCTGCGGACAAGTTTTAAATCAGGAAATCCTGCAAGACAGAACGGCCAAACAGGCCTTCCCTGCGAACCTGAGAATCCAGGCAATAGTATCTGGCGAACTTATACAGAGATGGCCATGTGTCCGCTTGGCAGATATCAGCAATTGGGACACCACACTGGAGCGCCGTGGTGGCCGCCTTCGCCCCTAGTAGAATGTGCCCCAAAGCCTTCAGGAGGTGTTTTTTTGCTAAGGCGTAACATTTTGATGCAGAGGATAAACCACCGTGATATGGTCCTCTTTTGGATAGCACGCCCCTTCTTTGCACCCACGTACCCTATAAAGAGTTGGTCATCCACCCGGAACTCTTTGGTGTGATCAAGGTAGAACGATAACGCTCTTTTTGGGTCCAGACAGTGGAGACGCTCCTCTTCCTTAGAAGAATGCAGAGGTGCATAGAAAGTGGGCAGAGTAACAGTCTGACCCAGATGGAAGGATGTTACCACCTTAGGCAGAAAAGATGTCCTAGTCCGGAGTACCACTTTGTCCGGAAAGACGGTCAGGTAAGGAGGCCGCGACGACAGTGCCTGCAGTTCGCTCACCCTCCTGGCAGAGGTGATTGCCACCAAAAAGGCTGTTTTGAGCAGTCGTAGAGGGCAGTTGTGCAGCGGCTCAAATGGTGCGCACATCAAAATGATATGGTCCAAATTAAGGACCCACTGTGGCATAATAAAATAGGAAGGGGGAAACAAAGGGTTAACCCCTAAAAAATCTCTGAGGAGTTAAACAGTGAAGGCTGATCTGGCAGCCAAAGAAAGGCAGATAGTGCCGAAAGGTAGCTCTTCTTAGTGTCCACAGCAGAGCCCTGCTGGGCCAAGTAAAGAATAAACATGAGAGGCAGATAAGGGATCAATAGACCTTTCTGTATAATATTCACAAAATGTGTTCTATCGGCAGGCGAATACCGACTTCATGGAGGGAAACCTGGCTGCCAGGATTACTTCGCAGACTTCGGCAGGAAGGTCAAAAGCTGTCAACTGTCACTGCTCAATCTCCACGCAAGGAGGCCGAGAGTGCACAAGTTCAGGTGGAGGACCCTCGCCTGCTACTGAGACAGAAGGTCCTCCCAGAGGGGCAGCCTGATCGGAGTATCGATGCTCATTGCTCGAAGCTAGGGATACAAGACTCTCCATGCCCAGTCTGGAGCCACAAGCACGACTTGTGCTCGGTCGCTGCTGCCGAGTGAGAGCCGCCTTGGAAACTCCAACGAGTAAAACTGTTGACATTGCACGTTTTTATCGAAAGGCGAACAGATCTAACCAAGACTCTCCCCTCCGCAGAAAGAGTCCTTGTACCACCTCCGGATGGAGATGCCACTCGTGACCTGCCAGACACCATCGGCTGAGTTTGTCCGCCCTGGCGTTTGGAGAAACGGCCAAATGTGAACCACCAGGGAAATGCTCTGTTGTTCCAGCCAAGTCCAGAGACGCAAGGCCTCTTGACAGAGGGTCCACGACCCCACACCACCCGGTTTGTTACAGTACCACATGGCTGTAGTGTTGTCCGTGAACACCTGAACTAGCGTTCCATCAATGGATGGTAAAAAGGCTTTCAGTGCCCATCGGATCGCCTGAAGCTCCAACAGGTTGATATGGAGCCTGGTTTCCGCCGGAGACCAGATGTCCTCCCCCAGATGGCCGTCCCATCCCAGTAGAGACGCGTCCGTCACTCCTGTGAGATCTGGGTGGGGAAGGGAGAGGGATCTGCTTCTGACTCAATTGGAGTTAGTTAGCCACTACTGCAAGTCATTCGCAGTGCCCTCCGATATCTGAACCAGGTGGGGGAGATTTGCTCGATGCTGTGCTCATAGGAACTTCATGTCCCACTGCAGAGCCCGCTTGTGCCATCTGGCATGGTCCACAAGCAGGATGCAGGAGGCCATGAGGCCCAACAACCTCAAAGTCATTCTCACCGAAATCCAGGATAGAGGCCACTCCGGAGGAAAAGCCCAAAACTGCACCGTGTCCAAAATTGCTCCGATGAAAGGGAGCGTGTGAGACAGAGTCAGGTGGGACTTTGGCATGTTGATAGTGAACCCTAGCGAGTGCAAGAGGTTCGCCATAGTTTGGAGGTGGGAGATGACTGCTTGGGACGAGCCTGCCTTCAGCAACCAGTCGTTGAGACAGGAAAAGACTGGAGCCCCTGAACTTCGCAGACGGGCTGCGACCACCGCAATCACCTTTGTGAACATGCGAGGGGCACTGGTGAGGCCAAAAGCGAGCACAACAAGTTGAAAGTGCTCGTGTCCCACCGTAAACTGCAGGTAGTGACGATGGCAGGCAGGATGGGACTATGGAACTAGGCATCCTGCAAGTCCAATGCTACATTCCAGTCTCCCGGGTCCAAAGCAGACAGGGCTGGAGCAAGGGTGAGCATCTTGAACTTTTCCTTCTTGAAGGAAGTGGTTGAGGGCTCTGAGGTCGAGGATAGGATGGAAGATCAGCTGTTAACAAGCATTGGAATGTTACTCTCCGAGCTTCTACTGGCAATGAGAAGCCCGGAGCACTCCATTGTCTTCAATGGAGCGCATGTTCTAATTCACGTTACGTCATGTTTGGTCATGCTACGTTCTGGATCATCATCCCAGTCCGGATATTTCAGGATCTGTCCCTTAGGCAATTCTGCAAAGGCCTAAAAAACACAATATTTCCCAGCAAGAACTTGTCACTGGACAACCAACTAGACAAAGGACCACCCCAGAAGAGCTCCCAGACTGATCCTTCATCATCCCATCTCATCTCCCTCCCATTACTCTTCCCTCCTCCTTCCCGTGCGACCCTCTCTGTAAACCTCAATGAAGCAACCCTCCACGCCTCCACTGTAAACCTTCACCCCATCAAGCTGTGTCCATTCTGCACTGCTCCCCTCTCCCCATGTAGTACCTTACACAGTACCGCCTGTAACACCCCGAAGGACACAGGACCCGGCAGCTTCCTGTCACGTACACTCAGCGGTGTACACAGCATTAGTGCAGCTGGTGCAGTGTCAACAGGCCCCACAGGCCCACTGCACCCCAACTGGCGCTGTGCTTTAGTGCCACCAGCCACGGTGGAGAGGTCTCATTCCTGCTGCTTGCACTAGGGCCCATGGCACCTTTGCTACTCCACTGTGTAAGCAATACAGCTGTAGCAAATGTTGTATAGTTGTAGGTCTGACTGCAATCATTTACTAATTGTAGGTCAGCACAACACGAGCAGAGGTGATTGACGGCCCGTGCATGCTACCTAAAGAAATTTAGTAAAAAGCCCCCTCCCACTTTGTTCCCAAAATGCTGCATGAAAAATTGAAAAACACTGACGCACCTTGAAAACTACTGATTGTCGCTCCCATTTCTTTCTATCGAAGGACCATTTCCTTACTCGCCAGCCTCTCAGTACTCAACTTTCGGAGTGTAGCCTACTCTAAGTTGAGTCTGCCTTACTTTCTGTTACTACATTTCTGCAAGTTGCCCACACCTCACCTATCACAACCTTCTTCTCTGTAAACACATCACTGCCATCTACCAGTTCCTAATGTTCTCTCGCCCATCCATTCACCCCACAAACCTTTTGCACCGACTCCCACCAATGATCCCACCTAGCTCCTAGTGATTTATTCTACCACTAAATATTTTGAGTAAATGTTTGGAAAGGATCCTGAGAGCAACACAAACAGTAACTAATAACCATTACCCACTGGAGTAACTAATTAACCTTGGGTTACAGATTAGCCTGCTACCGACCATAAAGCGCCTCAACTCAACATCATGGGTAGTAAGCACTAAACAAATGCAATCCCAATACAACAGGTCTGACTAAGTATTCCTGGAAAATTCCGAGAAGTGTGGTAACTCTGGTTATCGCACATACTGTATGTGTGAGTTTCGTAAAACAGCCAGTGAATGATGTCACAATTGTTCCTAGGCAGACGTCATCAAACTAAGGAACATTCTAGAATGCCTATTGTCAGTGATTGTTAGGGATGCAGGACTGGGCAAAGAGAACGTTCATTTTCTCTGCCCTGGGTGGTCCCTTTAAACTTTCCACCCAACTCCACCCGTGGAAAGCTCTAACCCAAGTGGCCGGGTGGGTAGGAAATCCCTGCTTCAAAGAACCCGAAGGAAAGAATGGGAGTATGCTGGTGCTCCCCCCCCCCCCCCAGATTTCTTTCCCTCCCATAAGGGTGTACCCAACTGCCCCATGGGGACCCCACCAAACGCCCACCGTTGGCAGGAACAGAAGGAAGAAAAGGGGAGGGGGAGGCATTATGAAATGGTTTAAAGCCGACCCTAGCCAAAGTTAGAGTGATCTTGAGCGGGAACAAGAAGACCTGCCATGACAACGACAAACACTGGTAGGTCGTTAGTCTTGTAATTCTGGTCTTGCCGCCTCTGTGGTGTCTAAGCCACAGGTCCTAGCGGGTCCAGCTTTAAATGTCTGCCGCCCCTGGCTGCTCCCCGGATGTGCAAATTGTATTATTGCTTCTGTGTACCCGTACCACCCCAAAGAAGTGCTTGGTTATGCGGTTAGCACGCTCCACAATGACAGGGAGTTGAAGCGTGTTATCTTTGCTTTCCATAGATGCTGGATGCGTCTCCATGGCGTTTGTGATGACCACGAGACGCTGTTATCGTGATATGGGACGCAGCGCTTAGCGATGGGATTCCATTGTGTCTTGCCATGCATTTTATTAATATTATTATACATGAAAGAGACAAAAACAATCAATCACTTAGACAATTAATAAAATCTCAGGCAGCTACAATCGTACACTGTCAACTAAATACTTTATAACAAACTGTAGAAAGGAGTTCAGGCAAAATGAATAGCCGATTTATAAAGTTATTAAAAAATAAATCAACACTGAAAAGCACCCTTTAAAGCAGCTTTGCAACTGAAGAGAAAGGAACTATTTGTAAGCGGATGTGAACAATGTGCACAGGCTTTCTGCAGTCAGTCAAAGTGACGGAAGCCAATCGATAAAAAGTGGGCTGACCCATTGCCCTATGCTGTGTACTGTGGTGGGCGAAAACGCGATTCGAGTGACAGTTTAACAGACCAATGGACGAAGCCCGTGGATCAAAAGCCCCTCTATGTATGCATGTTATTTATAACTTAGGAGAAAAACAATAGTCTTGCAAAAGAGCTGAAGCAGTCTCCGAGGCCAGACCTGAAATTAGAACGAAGAATTCCACGCCGCACTGTACCCAACAATTAGCTTCCATGGTTTATGTCCTAAAAGTTGCTTTCCTACAAAATTTTAAGCATGCATTCGTAAAACGTTAGGATAAGCAAAACCTCTCTGCGACCACATCTGCCCCGTCATCGCCTTTCTGAACTAATGTTGAACCTACAGGCAAAGCCATAAAATACAATTAATCTTCAGTAAATTCCATTCTTAAGCTAAAAACAAACATTGCCAACATAGTCTAAGGTATGTCTTCCAGTCTGAGAACATAAAAAAAATAAAAAAACGCCTGGCCAGCTCTCCTGGCAGGATCAAATCTCATAAATAAATATTAATATTTAGCTGATCAAAGAACTCTTTAATTAACGATTAATATTAAGCGATTCTAAAAGCGCCTTGACACAGAATTGTGCTGTAGCATTTGTCTGATGCTTTCCAACTCTAATGCGGCTCCAGCTGGGGTCTTGATGGTCAGCTCAGATGTTGCTCAATCTCTTGCGCATGGTCGATTGAGAATGTGGTTAAAATGAGGGGTCTGGAAGGGAAGTGTATTGGTGTCAGGTCTGTGGTTGAAAGGAGTGCTCTCTCATGTTGTGAGACACTTGTAACTGCTCATAAGCACTGGAGTTACATCCGCACATCATCTGTCCTGAAAGACCCCAGGAGCGAAACCCGCCTTATGCACAGACACAGTCTTCGACACCCTGTGCACAGGCACTGCCTGTGAGGGTTCTACACCTTTGGGTAAAGATGAAGCCCTTTGGTGAGCGCTGCTTTGGTGTTCAGCGGAACAAGAAATGGTTGCATCCTCCATACACATAAGAAAAGCAGAAGCGAATGTCCCACATAGGCGGAACGGATGCCCCACGTTATGCCCAGGTTCGCCATCCGTTTCTGCCTTTTTTCTTTCGTATTTTGAAACTTGTCGACCTACACTTACAAAGGGTAATGGAAATCCACAAACATCAGAATGCCAGCGGAAAATTAGAACTGGAAGCAAGAGGATATGGCAGACTTGATCACCTCTCCAAAACAAATCAATACCGACCCTCCCACTTGCTTGTCTCTTTCACCACTTGAAAGTCCTGTTGCTGGTGGAAGAGGTTGTAGATTCTCCATAACTGGTCCAACTTGCTAAATGTCATGTCCATGATATTAAGAAAATGCCTAGACCACTTAAGACACAAGATCTGAAGTGCCTTTAAGTTCCAAATGAAAGATAACCCCATGGCCAACTAGCCCGAGCCCATGCCATCCGAGTCCCGATCCGCCACTGTAGAGTATCAATGTAGGAAAATGTGTAGGCCTTAGGATGGAGCAGTACGTGAATGAGATGCAGCGGCACCACAGTCTAATCTTGAGGTGTCTGGATGGTACTGGAGACCAATCCGGAGAAGGTGTCTGGATGGTACAGGAGACCCATCCCGAGAAGGTGTCTGGATGGTACTGGGGACCCATGCCGAGAAGGTGTCTGGATGGTACTGGAGACCCATGCCGAGAAGGTGTCTGGATGGTACTGGAGACCCATCCAGAGAAGGTGTCTGGATGGTACTGGAGACCCATCCCGAGAAGGTGTCTGGATGGTACTGGAGACCCATCTGGAGAAGGTGTCTGGATGGTACTGGAGACCCATCCGGAGAACGTGTCTGGATGGTACAGGAGACCCATCCGGAGAACGTGTCTGGATGGTACTGGAGACCCATCCGGAGAAGGTGTCTGGATGGTACTGGAGACCCATCCGGAGAAGGTGTCTGGATGGTACTGGAGACCCATCCAGAGAAGGTGTCTGGATGGTACTGGAGACCAATCCGGAGAAGGTGTCTGGATGGTACTGGAGACCCATCCCGAGAAGGTGTCTGGATGGTACTGGAGACCCATCCGGAGAAGGTGTCTGGATGGTACAGGAGACCCATCCGGAGAAGGTGTCTGGATGGTACTGGAGACCCATCCGGAGAACGTGTCTGGATGGTACTGGAGACCCATCCGGAGAAGGTGTCTGGATGGTACTGGAGACCCATCCGGAGAAGGTGTCTGGATGGTACTGGAGACCCATCTAGAGAAGGTGTCTGGATGGTACTGGAGACCAATCCGGAGAAGGTGTCTGGATGGTACTGGAGACCCATCCCGAGAAGGTGTCTGGATGGTACTGGAGACCCATCCAGAGAAGCACGCCGGCTCATGACGGTTTCAGATGGTCCCTATACTTTTCTATGTGGGAGACCGGACTTCAGCTTGACAAGGATCATTATGTCTTCAGCCGTATGCTCCAGGAAAATGGTGCATGTGACAAAAATAAATCATATCCTACTTAGAAATTTACTCCAAAAGCCCTTGCTCATCCAAAAATTCTTCCTGAGTTGTAAGAAGGCTCAGGTTATTCTATAAAAGCCCCTTCTCAGACCATACGGTTTGCGAACGCAAAAGGCCTTGGTACTTGAAGACCTCAGGGGTCTTCCACACCTCCAGGCCTTGCGGGCAGGCCTGAGTTAGAAGTGGACCTCTTCAAGAAGACAGGACTTGGACAGGTACATCGCACTGCATGATGCAGGGAGGAAACTGGTACCCACAAGCCAGCTTGGCATGGGGTGGGTCATGGGATTGTTTATGAAGAACAGAGCAACCAAAGTCTTGATGTAAACGGGCTCCAAGGTACACAACAGCACATTTTCATGAGGGGAAGTGAAGCCAGGGAATGGATTCCTCCTCGTGAACGTGTTGCCTCGGTGCCTAGCGACAAGGGTGACAGTGGCGGGAGGGTGTGCTTCTATGACGCGTCAGATGTGGTCTCACACAAACGATGTGTCAACAGAACGAACCGCCTTGGGATGGGCGCCAGGTGAGGCTGGGGTGTGGATCTGGTTGTGCAATAGAGATCGCAAAGTACGGATATGTGAAGTTCCAATCCTGGAGAACATGGATGCATGCCTCAGGAGCTGTCGCACAAACTTAAGTCTTCTCAGGACACAGTGCTGAGGTGCTTGTTTAAAAAAAGAACATTAAGGTGTGTTGTCTCGCCTGTGTGACATGCGGATGCATCAAACACTGGAAAAGTTGACACACAACCTTGTAATTGTCCTGCAGATGCCTCCTTTTACAGGCTGAAATGCTTTGACCGTCTTCTAAGAGCAGTTCCAATATGTCACAACAAATTTGTTGATATAGACAAAAGATGTGCAGTTACCTTGTGTGTTCTGCTATTAAACAACCTCTAAAGCACACGACGACACCCCGCGCACAAAATGTGCAAGGCCTGTGTATTTCTAACGAATCGTGCACTTTGAAATATATGCCTGCTCTATGCACTATACAACATAAATTAATTTTTTGCTGATAGATTCTACTAACGCTTACCTTCTTCCTTGTCTAAGTGTAGACCAAAAGAGCAGATACCATAGCCCCTGTGGGGGGTCTTGTGCCAATCATATATTTTAAGTACAATGTGCCAATTATGTTGGTTGCATCCTTCCAATATGGACTAAACCATTGTTGTAGATTTGAAATTCTACATTTAAAATGATCTCCCTGGTAACCTATATTGTTCTGGTGGCTTCATCCACTCCTGTTGGCCTCACCCAGAGTGTTGCATCTACTTTGGGGGGCTCATTCAGTGTGTGGAAACCAGTTCTGGAGGCCTCATCTGGAGAGCTACAATTATGTCTAGTTGCGAAAACCTTCACAGGAGTGTTGGGTTTAATTATAGGCATCCATACAAAACAATTGTCACCTGGGATTAATTTAACCGGATCTATGTGCTAATTAATCTAGAATGTCTGTGATTACTTACAGTGAAACCACTGCTCAATTCAATTGGAGAACAACTGGATGCTTACAAATGAGATCGATTAATGAACAATGCTGGACTCCTAAAGCAAATCAACCATATATTAGTTGCAATTTTTAAGCTATATCACAATATCATATATTAGGGTGTGAGAAAGTGAATCAAAAAGTGCAGGTGACGCTGTGCTCACATAGAGGTATATAAATGCAGACAAGACATGCATATGATACACAGCACATGTCCCAATGGAATCATAAAAATGAGTGGGGTAGCCGGTCCATACCTTATTCCAAACAAAGTTCTTAATCAAGATGGAAGCGTTGGTCGACGTTTCGACCCTGAATAACTTGTGAGGCCTCCTCAGGACGTAGCCATCTACCACACACAGCTTTCACATCCCTGTGGTCATCCATTCCTTCCCTGCCATCAATCTAGTCACAACATCCAATCGAGCAGGTAATCTTCAACGGTAGCGTGGGAGGTTCCAATTTTATTTATGTACTGCCTGAATCACATTCATCATCAAAGTTATGATATGGTCCAAATCAATCTTATAACGGAAATATCTCAAATTCTAAATGCAGCACGAAGCCACGGGGCGAGAGTTAAACCTCTACGCCGGCGTTCCTCACGTATGTGTCCGCAAGACGTAAGGTATCAGTCGACAAATGTTCCCATATGGTTTAAGAACTCGGATTCAGGAGTCAAGCATTGTTCATCGATTGATCTAACTTTCAAGCATCCAGTTGGAATTAGTTCTTCTCCAATTAAATTGAACAGTGGAATTCACTCTAAGTAATTGCTAAAGTTCTAGATTATTTAGCGCATAGCTCTGGTTAAATTAGTCCCACGTGACAATTGGTTTCTATTGTTGATATTTATGCCCGTCCCGGGGGCGTATTGGGTGGCCCTTGTTGTGTATACAGGGTTTAGTTGTAGGGCACATCTGCAGCTTGTATACACATCTAAAACCTTATCTAGAACATTGACTCTAGACCTGGAGACATACGAAGAGTTCTCTCTACTTGTGTTGGCATCATCCAGTGTTGCATCTAGTTCCGGTGGCCTCTTCAAGTGCGTTCAATGTAGTTTTGGAGAACTCAACTAGACTGTTCTGGAGACGCCATCTGTAGTGCCTGTTCAGTGTTCTTGTTGGTGTTGGGTCTAGTTGTCAGAGGAGCACATCTGGAGCATGGTTTCTAGCCCTGGAATCTTGTCTAGAGTGCACATCTCTTCTTGGAGACCTCCTGTGGCATGTGATGGTTGGGTCTAAGTTCTGGAGGCGTCATCTAGAGCAGAGGTCTCCAACCCTTTCTGCAATAAGAGCTAGTGATGTTTGATGAAAATCATCCTGAGCTATTAATAGTATTAGTGTCTTAATAGTGACCACATCAGACAAGATTATTTTTGTGGTCACGATATGTAAGATAAGGAGAAGTGATCACCTTGGAGCAGGGTTGACAGCAGTAAGGTAAAAAAGGCTTTGTCAATTTGGAATGTCTCTATGTGGTGAATACATTACAGCTACAGCTGCAAGGCCCCTGGAACCAAGGTAATGTTGCTGGTAATAAGTCTTACCAAACGCTGCATGATTGATCACTTAAATATCACCTTCAAATATATGTTGGAAATTCAACCATTTTTCACTACACATCAGCACCAAAAATACACACATTTGTGTTAGGGAAGGGCGGAGTTTTGAAGGCCTCATCTGGAGCACTGTGTCTAGTTCTGGAGGCCTCGTCTAGTGTGCTGTGTCTAGTTCTGGAGGCCTCGTCTGGTGTGTGATGTCTATTTCTGGAGGCCTCGTCTGGTGTGCTGTTTCTAGTTATGGAGGCCTCGTCTGGAGTATTGTGTCCAGTTCTGGGGTCTCTTCTGGTATGCTGTGTCCTGTATCCAGTTCTGAAGGCTTTACTTAGGGGTTATGACGGGGTCTAGTACTGGAAGCCTCATGTGGAATATTGTGTCTGATTCTGGAGGGCTTGTCTGAAGCACTGTGTCTAATTCTGAAGGTCTTGCCTGGTGTGCTGTGTCCAGCTCTGGAGGTCTCATCTGGCGCACTATGTCTAATTCTGGAGGTCTCATCTGGAGCACTGTGTCTAGGTCTGGAGGCCTCACCTGCAGCACTGTGTCTAGTCCTGGAGGCCTTGTCTGGAGGCCTCGTCTGGAGCACTGTGTTTAGTTCTGGAGGCCTCGCCTGCAGCACTGTCTCTAGTTCTGGAGGTCTCGTCTGGAGCACTATGTCCAGCTCTGGAGGTCTCATCTGGAGCACTGTGTCTAAGTCTGGAGGCCTCACCTGCAGCACTGTGTCTAGTCCTGAAGGTCTTGTCTGGAGGCCTCGTCTGGAGCACTGTGTCTAGTTCTGGAGGCCTCGCCTGCAGCACTGTGTCTAGTTCTGGAGGCCTTGCATGCAGCACTGTATCTAGTTCTGGAGGCCTCATCTGGAGCACTGTGTCTAGTCCTGAAGGTCTTGTCTGGAGGCCTCGTCTGGAGCACTGTGTCTAGTTCTGGAGGCCTCGTCTGGAGCACTGTGTCTAGTTCTGGAGGCCTCGCCTGCAGCACTGTGTCTAGTTCTGGAGGCCTCGCCTGCAGCACTGTATCTAGTTCTGGAGGCGTCATGTGGAATATTGTGTCTGGTTCTGAAGGCCACTTCTGGATTTTCTTTTTTGATGCACGCTGGAGGAGCTCTAGAAGGTGCAACATTACACTTTTCAGGGCCAACATCAGCAGGTGCATTCTTAGAATATAAAGTCAAATGTTGGGAAGGGAAGGTCGTTTATTTCTCCAGCTCATTACAAGCTGCTGGGATACAGGTACCGTGCCCCTAATATGCCTTTGAACCTCCCCACCACTGCTGGGTGGTATTGTTGGTAAAGGGCAAGTTGAGTGAAAAGTCTGCAGTTTCCAGATTTTGTCAGTCCGAATAGAACCAGATGTACCCAGGAGAGCCTTCATCTTTGGGGAATTTGGCAGAACATCCTGACTCCTCCCAAAACCTTCCTTTCACCTGACCCCTAATTCTGTTTTGTGTTCTGTAAAATGAAACAGGAAGGGTCGCGTACCCTGTCAGCAGACTAGGGCCACATATTCAAATAACTGACTAACATATCCATCATCTCAAATTACTTTCATATTTTCACCCTACTAATTCACCACTAATCCTTTATGAGTTCCGGAGTAGCGTGCTACTTGCCAAAAAAGCGCTTCAACGCCTCGTCAGGGGTAGTAAGCGCTATATAAATGCAATTACAATACAACATCGGGACACTGATGCAGAAAGCTGCTGGCGTTCTACTGGATGCAGCTTGGGTCTGATGCTTCAGAAAGAAAGTTCTCCCCCAGTGTCAGGCCCCACTTTATATGTTTTTGGGATCTGGCCTCTCGAGTTATCGAATTTAAAGACTTTGGGGTATAACCAGCTGCTGGTGTTTCAGACCCGCAGTTTCATTGCTTTTGGGGTCAGACCTCCTTCTGTTAGTGTCTCGGATCCTCAGTTTCATTGCCTTTGGGGTCAGACCTGTTGTTAGGGTCTCGGACCCTCAGTTTCATTGCCTTTGGGATCAGACCTGCTGTTAGTTTCTCAGGCCCTCAGTTTCATTATTATTATTATTATTATTATTTATTTTTGTAGAGCGCGTAGTCACCCTGAGGTATCCCAGCGCTAAAAAAAAAAACTATCTCTTCAATTCAGCGGACCGAGGGCAAAGCAAAAAAAGGGGGGGGGGGG
Source organism: Triturus cristatus (assembly GCF_964204655.1). NCBI lineage: Eukaryota > Metazoa > Chordata > Amphibia > Caudata > Salamandridae > Triturus > Triturus cristatus. Next base: position 34,026,785 of record NC_140595.1, on the reverse strand, counting down.
ACAGAAGATCAGGGTTATGGGTAAGCATGAATCATTGGGGAAAAAGGTGAGTCTTGAGCCGCTTCCTGAAGCGAAGGTATTGTGGTTCGAGTCGCAGGTCGCGGGGGAGCGAGTTCCAGAGGCGTGCAGTATGGACTGAAAAACGTCTTCCTCCTATGCGGGCTTTCTTGAATCTTGGGGTGGTGATGAAGTTTTCTGTGTCCGAACGGAGGGATCTTGTGGATTTATAGGGTGTGATGAGTTTCCTGAGAACAGGGGGGCCTTGATTTTGTAGTAGTTTGTGGGCTAGGCACAGGGCCTTGAATTTGACCCGCTCCCTTATGGGAAGCCAGTGGAGGAGTTTTAGGGCAGGTTTAGCCGAATTTCTGGCAGGGGTGTTTGTGATAATCCGGGCCGCAGTGTTCTGGATTCTCTGAAGCTTGTTAAGGGTCGCTTCAGGAGCGCCTAGGTAGATCACATTGCTATAATCAAGCCTCGAAAGTATTAGGCCTTGAATTAGCAATTTTTGGGAGTTGAAGGGCAGGAGGGGCAGGACTTTCCTCAATGATTTCAGGAGCCCGAAGCAGGTCCTGGCTACTTTCTTTGCCTGCGCAGTGAACGAAAGATCAGTGTCGAGCCACACACCAAGACTTTTTACCTCTTCTTTTGGATCAGGGGGGGGGCCCAGACAAGCTGGCCAGATGTTCGGGGAGAGTGAGAGCCCTTTCGGGCCGAGTAGCAGGACTTCAGTTTTCGTCCCGTTTAGTTTTAGGGCTGAGTTGTTCATCCAACAGTGGACCTGCGTAAGGCAGTTAAATAAGTCTGCTGAGTGTTGTCTGGGGTGAGATAGAGACACCACTAGTTGTGTGTCGTCAGCATCACCTTTGGGGTCAGACCTGATGTTAGTGTTTTGGACCCTGAGTTTCATTGCCTTTGGGGTCAGACCTGCTTCTGTTAGTGTCTCGGACCCTCAGTTTCATTGCCTTTGGGGTCAAACCTGGTTCTGTTAGTGTCTCGGACCCTCAATTTCATTGTCTTTGGGGTCAGCCCTGCTTTTAGTGTCTCGGACCTGCCATTTCGTCGCCTTTGGGGTCAGCCCTGCTGTTAGTGTCTCAGACCCTCAGTTTCATTGCCTTTGGGGTCCGACCAGCTGTTAATGTCTCGGACCCTCCGTTTCATCGCCTTTGGGGTCAGACCTCATGTTAGTGTCTCGGACCCTCAGTTTCATTGCCTTTGTGGTCAGCCCTGCTGTTAGTGTCTTAAACCCTCAGTTTCATTGCCTTTGGGGTCAGCCCTGCTGTTAGTGTCTCGGACCCTCAGTTTCGTTGCCTTTGTGTCAGATCTGCTTCTCTTAGGGTCTCGGACCCTCAGTTTCATTGCCTTTGGGGTCAAACCTGCTCCTGTTAGTGTCTCGGACCCTCTGTTTCATCGCCTTTGGAGTCAGACCTCATGTTAGTGTCTCGGACTCTAAGTTTCATCGCCTTTGAGGTCAGACCTTCTGTTAGTGTCTGGGCCCCTCAGTTTCATTGCCTTTGGGGTCAGACCTGATGTTAGTGTCTCAGACCCTCAGTTTCATTGCGTTTGGGGTCAGACCTGCTGTTAGTGTCTCGGCCCCTCAGTTTCATTGCCTTTGGGGTCAGACCTGATGTTAGTGTCTCAGACCCTCAGTTTCATTGCGTTTGGGGTCAGACCTCATGTTTGTGTCTTGGATCCTCAGTTTCATTGCCTTTGGGGTCAGACCTGCTTCTGTTAGTGTCTCGGATCCTCAGTTTCATCGCCTTTGGTGTCAGACCTCATGTTAGGGTCTCGGAGCCTCAGTTTCATTGCCTTTGGGGTCAGACCTGCGGTTAGTGTCTCGGACCCTCAGTTTCATTGCTTTTGGGGTCAGACCTCCTCATGTTAGTGTCTCTGATCCTCAGTTTCATTGCATTTGGGATCAGACCTGATGTTAGTGTCTCAGACCCTCAGTTTTATTGCCTTTGGGGTCAGACCTGATGTTAGTGTCTCGGACCCTCAGTTTCATTGCCTTTGGGGTCAAACCTGCTTCTGTTAGTGTCTCGGACCCTCAGTTTCATCGCCTTTGGGGTCAGACCTCATGTTAGTGTCTCGGACCCTCAGTTTCATCGCCCTTGGGGTCAGACCTTCTGTTAGTGTCTCAGACCCTCAATTTCATTGCCTTTGGGGTCAGCCCTGCTGTTAGTGTCTCGGACCCGCCGTTTCATCGCCTTTGGGGTCAGCCCTGCTGTTAGTGTCTCGGACCCTCAGTTTCATTGCCTTTGGGGTCCGACCAGCTGTTAATGTCTCGGACCCTCCATTTCATTGCCTTTGGGGTCAGACCTGATGTTAGTGTCTCAGACCCTCAGTTTCATTGCGTTTGGGGTCAGACCTCATGTTAGTGTCTCGGATCCTCAGTTTCATTGCCTTTGGGGTCCGACCAGCTGTTAATGTCTCGGACCCTCCGTTTCCTCGCCTTTGGGGTCAGACCTGATGTTAGTGTCTCAGACCCTCAGTTTCATTGCGTTTGGGGTCAGACCTCATGTTAGTGTCTCGGATCCTCAGTTTCATCGCCTTTGGGGTCCGACCAGCTGTTAGTGTCTCGGACCCTCAGTTTCCTCGCATTTTTGGTCAGACCTGCTATTAGTGTCTCGGACCCTCCGTTTCATTGCCATTGGGGTCAGACCACATGTTTGTGTCTCTGACCCTCAGTTTCATCGCCTTTGGGGTCAGACCTGATGTTAGTGTCTTGGACCCTCAGTTTCATTGCCCTTGGGGTCAGACCTGCATCTGTTAGTGTCTCAGACCCTCAGTTTCATTGCCTTTGGGGTCAGACCTGCTTCTGTTAGTGTCTCGGACCCTCAGTTGCATTGCCTTTGGGGTCAGACCTCATGTTAGTGTCTTGGACCCTCAGTTTCATTGCCTTTGGGGTCAGACCTCATGTTAGTGTTTCAGACCCTCAGTTTCATTGCGTTTAGGGTCAGACCTCATGTTAGTGTCTCGGACCCTCAGTTTCATCGCCTTTGAGGTCAGACCTGCTGTTAGTGTCTCGGACCCTCAGTTGCATTGCCTTTGGGGTCAGACCTGTTGTTAGGGTCTCGAACCCTCAGTATCATTGCCTTTGGGATCAGACCTTTTAGTGTCTCAGACCCTCAGTTTCATCGCCTTTGGGGTCAGACCTCATGTTAGTGTCTCGGATCCTCAGTTTCATCGCCTTTGAGGTCAGACCTGCTGTTAGTGTCTCGGACCCTCAGTTGCATTGCCTTTGGGGTCTGACCTGTTGTTAGGGTCTCGGACCCTCAGTATCATTGCCTTTGGGATCAGACCTTTTAGTGTCTCAGACCCTCAGTTTCATTGCCTTTGGGGTCAGACCGGATGTTAGTGTCTCAGACCCTCAGTTTCATCGCCTTTGGTGTCAGACCTCATGTTAGGGTCTCGGAGCCTCAGTTTCATTGCCTTTGGGGTCAGACCTTCTGTTGGTATCTCAGACCCTCAGTTTCATTGCCTTTGGGGTCAGCCCTGCTGTTAGTGTCTCGGACCCTCAGTTTCATTGCCTTTCGGGTCAGACCTGCTTCTCTTAGCGTCTCGGACCCTCAGTTTCATTGCCTTTGGGGTCAGATCTCATGTTTGTGTCTTGGACCCTCTGTTTCATTGCCTTTGGGGTCAGACCTGCTTCTGTTAGTGTCTCGGATCCTCAGTTTCATTGCCTTTGGGGTCTCGGAGCCTCAGTTTCATTGCCTTTGGGATCAGACCTTTTAGTGTCTCAGACCCTCAGTTTCATTGCCTTTGGGGTCAGAACCGATGTTAGTGTCTCGGACCCTCAGTTTCATCGCCTTTGGCGTCAGACCTGATGTTAATGTCTCGGACCCTCAGTTTCATTGCCTTTGGGGTCAGACCCACTGTTAGTGTCTCAGACCCTCAGTTTCATCGCCTTTGGGGTCGGACCTCATGTTAGTGTCTCTTTTTCTTAAGTGGCTGCAAAGCTATGGATTGAGTTACCGGCCGACCTGAGGAAGTGCATGTCAGAAGATTATTTTTTAAAAGGTCTAAAACCTTCCGTTTTAGGTAGAAACTGGTGGATGAAGGATCACTCACTGTAGCACCGGAAACTTGTGATGAAGCAGCTGGTCGCTCTACAAACTGTATTCATTCATTTGCTCTTGGAAAGTGCATTTACTGCTATAGTGTTATTTCTTTTATTCAGTGTACCCCGACCTGACCAATGGTCTAATGCGATTATTCTAAGATGGTTTATTTTTATTCATACTGGTTGCTTCTGTAAATCCCTGCGATACATTTCGGGTTTGGTTTGTGCTGTATAAAAAATAATATTAAAATATTTATTTAAAATATATATATATACATATGCTTAATGTTCTATTCTTCTTTTTCAGTTCTCTCAAAAATCACAAACAATTTTATAGCATTTCATCAAGGAGGAAAACGTGGTCATTTAGGGGTAGCAGCTGCGACCCCTGGTTTGTCTCCTGCGACCCCTAGCACTATGCTTGTGACCTCTGGCCTCAGAGTAAACTTGCAAAAGAATCATTTATTGGTGCAAGTGGTGTTGGCCTCAGTATAAAGGCACGGCTGTGTTCTCTGCTGCGCCGAAGCATGTGGAGGGAACAAGAAACAGAGGAGGGAGAAGGAGGAAAAGAGAAAGAAGGAAAGTCAAAAAGAGTGTGAAGTGAAATGAGGGGAAAGTAACGAAAGACAGAGCAGGAGAGGACACTCCAGAGAGAAGAGAGGGATCAAGAGACGAAGACGAAGGATGTGTGAGAGAGAGAGAGAGAGAGACAAGGGGGTTCGAGAGGTAGCAGATGTAAAGGAGCCAAATAAAGGAAGGAAGAAAGAAGAGAGGTGAGTGTGACAGGTGATAAACACAGATAGGTGACAAAGAGACAGCCAAGAGTCTGGGAGGGGAACCCCATTGCGAGAGGATTACAGTGTGAGAGATGTGAACTAGAGAAAGGTGAGACAGAGATAGCGAAGAATGACAGGAAGGGTAGACAGGTGTGACAGTCATGATAAAGAGACAGCTGAGAGGGAGGAGGGGGGGGGGGAGAACTTGTTGGACATGCGAGACAAGAAATAAAGAGACAGCTGAGAGGGAGGAGGAGGGAGGGAATACGTTGTTGGACAGGTACGAAGAAATAAAGAGGCAGATTAGAAAGAGGGGGTGGACAGATGGAAGGGATGGGAGAATGCAGAGAAGGAGACTGTTCAGATAGAAGGAGGAGCAGATGGTGGGAGAGACAGTTGAGAGAGATGAAAATGCACTGATGCGAGAGACCGCTCAGAGAGAAGGGAAGGCAGGCGCGAGAGGCGCCATAAAGAGACAGGTTAGGAAGACATCTGTGAGACGCTGGTAGGTGGACAGGTGAGGAAGAGACATCCGAAAAAAGGGAGACACTTGAGAGAGTGGTGATAAAGTGACAACGTTGAATAGAATACAGTGTAACTGTACAGGTTAGCGAGAGACACAGACAGACAGGGTAAAATAGAGGTAAAAAAAGACACAGAACAGGTGACGGTGTCAGGTGAGAGAGGGGAAGACATGTATTGTAAGCAGGTCAGTGACAAAGATGCAGTTAAGACAGACAGGAGGGGTGAGGAAGAGACAGCACCAGGTGAGAAAGATGAGAGAAATATTACAAGTTAGACAACCAGACATAGCTGAGGGGAGGAAGACAGCAGGTCAAAAATGATAGCACACCACTTCTTGTGATGTCATTGGGGTCAAAGGACATGATTTATGACTTCCACTACCCCTGGCATTTTGGTAAATCAATGCATGTGGAGGAACAATTAAGGCTACCGATTTCTGTTTTTACTGATTTTTACAGATAAATACAGGCAGGAGCCGATGCCTCTTCTGTCTGCATTTAGTTGGAAAAGCAAATGAACACAGAACATCTGGCTTCTTGTAAGTGACTCTCCGCGCTGTCTTTCATTAATTCCAGGCCAACAGCCGAGATTAGATAGACAGCATGGGGAATTAAAGAACAGAATTACATTTCTTTAAATAAAGGCATATGTCAACATACATGTGTGGCATCGTGCTAATATTTACCAGTGGATGTATCGTTACGTAATATTTGGCAGCATAAATAACTAAAACACGACAGACCTCAAAGTATGAGTGCGCGAGTATCAGTTAAATAAATATAGAAATGTGCAATTTTAAAATGTACATTATTCGCAATACACAAAATAAATATGGATAAATACAGAGAAAAAGGCCAATAATTTAATATGGATAAATGCAGACGGAAATGTAAAAAACAAATTAACTACCGTAAAACTGGGAGCCCTAGTCAGTCTGTACCAAGGCAACCATGCTCAAGGTCTTGTGGCCAGACAGTGTTTGGGGAACTCTTTGTGCAGTCTAGCTAATGGAGGTCAAAGTTCAAGCTTTGGGAAAGCCTCTTCCAATGGGAACTGAGATTTAAGCATAAGGAGAGAGTCACTGTGACTGCGAACATAGTTACTAGACAGGAACCCTTCTGCGGTTCACTGGGCCCAGAGAACAATTTCCGGCCCAGATGAAATAATACAAAGCCATTAAATCAGAAAACAACTTCATGACACAAGTACATGGATTTGTTCTTGTCTAATTAAGGTTCCAGTTAGTCTCGGACTCCAACACAAAAGTTTATGGAATGAATAACAATTACGCGCGTGGATTAATATCTTAAGTAAACAATCACTCTATTCAGATTGGGTAACAAATGTCCCCTTCTCAGCACCTTCCAGGTATAATTTATAGATAAACAATAAAGCAGTACACGATGTGACTGCAAAAAAGGCCACAGCAGGTGGAGAATCTCGAATGCCAGATAACCACAATAAGGGCTACAGCCAAGTGCTGGCTACTAGGCATGGAAGGAATAAATAACAAGCATTGGCAACGCCAAAAGTCTGGGTTTAATGAAGGCCCAGGCGAAATGTCTAATACACTGGCAGAATTTCACAGAATTATGCTTGTTTCGCATTACGTTTGTTACGTAAAATTCCCAAAATTACACTATTATGCCAGTTCACATAATAACACACCATTTGTGGCAAAGATTAAGCGCAAGTGTGCAGGAACAATGTAAATCACCATAACACCAGCAGCTGGGGTTTGCTGCGCTTGGATTCGTATTGGTGCTTTTTTTTTTAGCAAGAAATACATCCTCACGTCCAAAATAGACACAAGGTTGCATTTTGTGCTAAAATATAATGCCAAATGCTGGGGTTGCAGTTTGTATAATTATGTGTAATTCCGTGAAGCTACGCAAATGCGAATTAAGTGAATTTAGCAAACTGCCAGTTTAATGCGATAACGCGTGCACTGGGAACATATTAAAGACCCCAGGAGTGGATAGTGGAGGCCATAGGTAGTAGTCGCTCATGCGGTTCAACGCAGGCACTCCTGTGAAGCCAGAAAGATACACCCTAACAGACAACAGCATTAAGCGGATGCTATGCATAATGTACGCAATTGGCCTGTTTGACAAATGCACTCTCAAAACCCAGACCTAAAAGGCAACATCTAATGTAATGGGTATGGGTGGTGATAAAATATTGACAGACACGCGGCTCCACCTCTCGTGAATCTGTTGGAATAGAAATGCTTTTAGCCGAATTCTCTATGTATTGTACGACTTAAGTTAGCATTCGCTGCACCATTTTGTATTCAGCAGCCATTTTGAGCCATGATCGAAACTAACTTCTGTCTCACTCCGTCTGCCTCAGCAGAAAAGTAGCTGCAATATTTTTTTGTATTTCTCCAAGGTTGAGCTTTGCTGTACTAATGAATAGACTTAGTTTTTGTCATTGTATTTCTTTCTCTCTAGATAGGCCTGCTCCCAACTTTAGAGCGGCGGGCACCGTGACCTTGGCGCTGAGATAGCATGCACCCAGTCCCAGGATTGCGGCTCTTCCTTCTGTATCTCCTTTGTTCACCAGCTACCAACTGGAAAATTCCAGTCTGGGCATGTCTTTAGTGGTTCTGAAGATGTACATTATGTGTTACTATGTTAGCAGAAGTCAGTGCCTCTGCAGCAATCTAAGGAGGCTGGTCAGACTGGACTACACTTGAGGGTACCTATAATAAATACCTTTGGTTTGTATTCTCTACTGACTGACTGACTCTTCATTTGTATGGAAGGCTGAGAGGTGGTCGCAAGTGACCCTAAACAGGCCACTTCCTTCAAATCATGGCCCCTCCAGCAAACAACCGGGTTATTAAATAGCAAGTGATACTTAGCACGTCTACATATTTCCTTTAGCACGTATATTATTGTGGTACCAGAGCAAGAAATTAAGCTTCACCAACCTAAAGCTCCCTCCGTCAGATGTCGCCCAATATTCATCTGGAATTTGGGCATACGGGGGATAGAGAGCATCAAGTACGGTCCAAGGGCCATCTGTCCTAAAGCATCTTCCGATAGATACAGAATGGGTTAAACCCTTTGATACATCTAGCCCAAGCCAGGGTTCAGAACGCATTATGAAACACTATGACACTTACTCAAAAAGTAAATGTAAATGTATGTGTCTTGTAAAGTGCACTGCTGCCCTGAGGCGTCGTGGCGCTGTAGACCGCTGGGGAACCTGTCCTGGTTATCCCTGTGAGATGGCCCCTCCAGGGTATCTCCAAGGTGAAACCAGGCATCCCCAGCGAATGTGGGGGGCCGTTGTGGAGATGAGGCAAGCTAATGCCCAGAGTTGCCGAGTGTGATGCCTGGTTAGAGTAGGCACCGAAGCGAGAATTATCGAGTCCGCTGGCCCTGGTCCACGACCCTGCCGCGTCGGGAATTGAACCCTGGTCCCGGGCCGTCCTCTGCTTCCGGGTCTGCTGCCTCTAACCAGTGAGCCACACCAAAACAAATTATGCAGTTGTCTGGCATGTGGGTGGGCTACACATTTGTTTCCTCAGGTGTTTATAGTATGCCGCGTATGACCTTTTGGCTACTTCAGAGGAGTAAGGATCCATCCACCATTCGCTCAGTGGTGCATTCACACAACTCTCAAATGCTAACGCAACTTGGGCAGTTCCAAAAGGACCAAAATTGCATCTCTGCAGCATCACAAACTTCCACCAACAAAAGGACCAACAATCTGTGCATCTTACTCTCACAAACACGAGACAATACACAGCCTTGCACAATTCTCACACCACTAATCTCAAGGATCAATTCTGAAACATCTGCCAAACTTGGGTCCATGTACACAAATGAAATGAATACTCATCAGAACAAGGTACAAACTTCCACATATCACACGATTTGAACCCTTTATCAGTGCTCTAGTGTGCAAACACGTCCGATTAACCCAGGAAATTGAAATAGGAATCCATGTAGCTTTACCACACAAATGTCTTAAGGGACATAGGTGACATGTAGCATTTTACAAAGCTCTTCAATGAATAAATAAACCTGATAACATCTTAATGGAGTTTTGTAAAGTGCTATACCTCATCTATGCCACTTTACAGCACACTGATGTCATGCAATACATGCAGGGCCGCCATGTTTGTCTATGTACATGTAGAAGTTTGATTGGATTTTTCAGGCTAATTCTAAGGTTTTCCTTTCTCACAGATAATCAAAGATCTTAGCTGAAAACTACATCACTTCAAGGCAGTGTTTTTTCAGTGATTTATCAAGTTTACCCGCTGTCACTAGTGCCTGGTGAGCATGAGCCAGCGACATGTCTTGAGGGTGCCATGCGTAAGTCACTACCTTCAGTTTTGCCCCGTGATGCCTGACCACGGTCTCACTGGACACCGACCACGTCCAGGGGCACTGGAAAGAGGGCTCTTCCTTTGGCCCCAAGATCTGATTCATTGGCATCTGCACAGATGCATGGTACCTCTGCCTGTACCAATGGGTTGCAGAGAATGGTTGAATGCCAGGCACCCCACCTTAACCGCTGGCATGGCTTGGCGTTGGTTTCAGTCGGAATATGGCACAGTGCATGGTTAAAATCTAGTCATTGTTTTTTGCACTCCTGCACTCGAAAATGCCCTTTTGTGACTTTGAATGTAAAATGTTGCTTTTAGGCCCTGCTACAACCTATTTCCCACCATTGAACAATCAGAATAAAACAGGAGCAAAGTTCTTACCAATCAAAACCAAGTCTTTTTCTGTGCATTATCAGCCTAATCATAACTGCATAGGTCCTATCGCAAACTCTGGTTGTAAACAGAAGATTGCCAGGGTGGGCTACAGAAAATAGAGAAGAGGGACACGACGAGAGATGGAAGGAGAGACTCAAAGAGGAAAGCGTGAGAGACGTGGAGAGAGAAGATGGCGGTGAAGAGGGAGGAAGAGGGGGCAGAGTGTGGGATGGAAAGAGGGAGAGAGAAAATGAATAGCGAAGGCGGAGACTTAGAAGGAGAGGTAGCAAAAGAAACAAAGACACAGTAACAAAAAGGAAGTGAAAAGACAAAGAAAAAGAGGTTACATCAGACACTGGCAGATCCATCTTTTGGAATTCCGTTGCACCACTCCACCTGGAAAATAGACGTCTTTGAGGCAGAACTTTATTTCAGAGATCAGCTTTTGGTGTGTCTAAGCCGTCGTTGAACAGTATAGGGACAAACTCTCGGCCTCTACCCTCAAACGTAAGTTTAAGTCGCAACCAGCGAAAACGCGACCTCTCTCTCAGGGTTCTTTCTCCCTGGAATTATCGATACACCGGGGACCCTGATGTCCACTTAGGTCGTGTGTGTGTACAGGACCAGGGAATTACAAAAAATTGTAACGGGTGGGCTCACATAACACCCTAGGTGTCATGCTTCATCAATGGCCACTCTCACTCGACAGAGAATCCTCTAGTAAAAAGTGGGCTCCCAGTATTTTCAGGGAGTACTTCTGGAAAGGAGTGAGGTCCAGCATCTAGTGTAAAGGGGTACAAACCCCAAAATGCCTTCCTCACAGATTGTCCCTTTTTAATAAGGGAAGGACACAGAGCGGGTTGAAAGTATGTGGGCTGAAAGAGTTGGTTATTGCCCATCCATCTAATGGATTAACATGTTTCAGCCTTTCTATAGGACCCAATGGGGTCCCTGGCCTTCGTCAGTATCAGGATCCGTAAAATCCAAGATTAAGGGCATGATTACGAGTATGGCGGTCAGAAGACTGCCGTACTCGTGGTGGCGGTCTGATCACCGCCTCCTCGGTGTTCCAACCATCTGATTAAGACTATGGCAGTCAAACCACTGCCACCTCTAGAATCCTGGATTCCGCGGTGGTAGGGAAATTGGCAGGGATGGAAGGCGGTGCCGATGCCTGTACTGCTGTACAAATCACAACCTGCGTTTCTGCTGACCTTTTCATGGCGGCGATTGACGGAAAGGCAGGGAAGGAGCCCTAAACACGGCTCCAGGGAGATTTTGCCCATTGGCAAAGTGCATGGGGGCACATGCTGTGCCCCCCTCTAATTGCACTGCCATGTGTGCACTGTGTGCCATGCATGACATAGTGCATGGTACACAGTGCACCTGACCCACAAGTGGCGCTGCCACAGGGGCGACATGTGCTTCATGCTTTCTAGGAGTCAAAAGCATGCTGCCACTGTGGCACCACCCAGCAGTGTAATAGCAATATAGGTGTCAGGATGCGTCCGGCTTAGAGGCATTCTCCCGACTGCCACAATCGTGCATAATCGTGCCCTAAGAGCCTTGCTGAATTCATACAAAGGCACCATGTATACATATAGTACTAATGTTGTGAGGTTGGTGGGAAATAATGTTGCTGCAAGATTCAGGAGCTCCTGTAGCATATAAGCAATTATTTTCAGCAGATGTAAGGGACAACAAGACACAAGACATAAAAGACATAATGCAGGAGGGAGAAGATGCTACTGACAGCTTGCTAAATTTGTCTCTGTGCCACTGCACCTGGCATAGAATGTGCGCATTCACTGCAAAACAGCCTTTGGAAAATATTAAAGAAATAGCACAGCAGGTTAATGCTTCAGCCTGTTCTGTAGGGGGCGCCCCGATACCTTATCCCTATTGGTGTTGCGTCTTGGTTTCCTCGCCCTTGCCCGCTTAGTAATTTTCTTCTGGCTTTTCCGAGCTGCGAGTTTCTCAGTCAAGACACCCGCATGTTCATTGAATGCGTGGATATCAGAACAGTTGTGTCTGATCCATAGGTACTGCCCATATAGAAGATTTTCCTGTAGTGATCTGGGATGAGAACTCTCAATCCCTAAAAGGACAGTCTTTAGCTGTGAATCGTCCATCTCTGATCTACAGGTCTAGGTACAAAAATGTAGTTCTGTTTTGACTGATGGTATGGATACATTTTAAATATGGACCGCGCTCATTGATCCATTGAGTAAACTCCAGGGCAGTGATTGTACTCCTCCACCAGATGAATATTACACCCTCTTTATACCGATGGCGCAGTACGAGGTTATTCGTATATAGGTTGTTCTCTGTGTAGATGTAGTCACAATTGAACTGAAGAACGTGTATAAATAGAAGAATGGGGGCAAAGGTGCTGCCCCTTGACGTACCCTGGATCCAGTGGTACGCTACTACATCAAACTCAAAGACGTTCTCAGTACAGTTTATCCTTCCCACTCCATAGCAAAGTGAGCCGGAGTATTTGAATCAACCGTAGTGTCTCTAAGTTTGGAATCTACCACCTTCAATGATTGAGAAATGCTGGTGCATAACACTTGTATATGCATTATGGCCAGAATGTCACTGTAAGGGCCAAAATTCAGATCTTTTAAAAACCCAATACGTCTTGTGTCCTACAGGTAGGAGGGCATCTTAGGCCTGGGTGGTAAATTCCGTCCCGCTCGTGGAATTTGCGGAATTTGGGTAATTCCGCGTTCAGCGGAGAACGCGGAATTGCCCACAATTCTGCGTTCCGCGGCTTCGCGGAATTTTTTGCTTGTTCGCGTTCTCAAAATGAGTGATCTCAAGATATTTCCCTCCGAGCACGCAAACAGCGATCGCGAACAGGAAAAAAGCATCGCGAACAAGCAATTCCGCGTGTTCGCGGAATTTCTGCGTGCTCGCGGAGATTTTTTCCATTTCGCGGAGCTTTGCGTAGCGTGACTTCACAAATTCCGCCCACCTCTGATCTTTTGTGACAAGTGGCCTGAGGAATCAGTCGCAAAACTGCAACAATGGTTCCAGACTGAACTAATGCCGGATACTATAGGTCTCCCCACATGAGAGGGGAGGGGATCTATTCTTATGGATCTTAGGGAAGATACAAACCTGTGCAATCCTCGGCTCTTCCATTGCTAGATATTCAGCCTCGTGGCCAGTAATCCATCACATTTCTACAGCGTCTTCCACCAAGCCCTAGATGATGGACCTCAGTCTCGGAGTGGAATTCTCCACGAGGCTCTCATAGCTCTTCCCATCAGGTAGGACATCAGGACTCGGTCGTCTGGGCTGCACGTTGGCGGTCAGCTGCAGTCTAAGGATTGTGGCTACTGGCAGGCCGGTACTGGCTGCTTCGGCTTTGTGGCCCTGGTGCTGTGACAGGAAGTTAGCCAGTTGTCTCCTGAAGTTCATCTTTTCTGTCTGGGGCTTTGGAGTGACTTTTCCATGAGCCAGGTACCATAAGCACAGTCCTCTCTTTGCTAGCCTAAGGATCAGCAGGCGCAGTCTAGTGGTGGGTGAGGCCTATCTTGCCAGGTCCAGGGAGCCACAGGGCAGTGCTTCTTTGGTCCTCTATACAGCCCAGATGTGATCTGAGGTCTGGGTGCCATATTTATGCCCATGAAATACCCTCGGAGGATGCAGGGGTCACTAGCCTATGGGCTAGTAAGAACTTTCATTTCGGATGACAGTTTTCTGTGAAGTGTGGCATCTAGCTATCCCAGAGTGCGCTATTCGGCCCACTCCCAAGATGGCAGAACCCCTCTCACAACTTGTGCAGCTTGGTGTCCCACCCTAGAGATGTGGGATGTGGCTACCTGAGGGCTACACGCTTACAGCAGTTTAGCCACCGGTTCCCTCTCTCTGTCCCCAACGCCAACTTGTCTACCAGAACAAGAGGTACCCCTTCCTGATGTGTTCACCATTTGACCTCCAAAGGCAACTTCCCGTTTGAAACTCGCCTTTTAGGCTCACGCCCACTGTGACTTCCTGCCACAGGCAGGTCTTGATCGTTCCCTTTCCTGGGGGTCGTTCACACCTCTCCCCAGGAGAGCAGAAGGCTGTCGTGGTGACCGGCATCTGCAAAGGCTACCGGAAAACTTGAGCAACAGAGTGGCAACTTTCTAAAAGTAGTATTTCCATAAAGATTACATTAATCCGGCTTCGGCACCAAGTCAAATTCAATGCAACAGTTAATTTGATCCCTTGAATCACCAACTTTAGGAGTCCCATTCAGGAGTGAGCAACACCGAGGTGTCGGCGTGTGACACTGTTCTCACCAAAGGGACTACTAGCCCTTCAACAGTAAAAAACGACATTTTGGGGTTTTTACATTTAGAACATAAAAAAAAGTGCATGTCCTACTTTTTAATATACAGCACCCCACTGTAGGACTCCATAGGCGTGCTGTATGGGTGACTTGTATACATTAAAAAGGGAGATTTGGGGTGTGCCATTAGTTTCAATGGAAAAGTCGAGATACAAGTTTAAAATTGCTCTGCCACTCCGCCGTGGCACGCTGGGAGACATGTTTTCACCTTGTCACGTGCAGGGTGGCACAATATGTGCTGCAGCCGTGGCGTGAGACTTTAACCTACAGGCCCTGGATAACCGTGGCATGATATAAAATGGGGACTTCTAAGTAAGTTAACTTATGCCAATTGGGCATAGCCAATCAAACATATACTTGTAAAGGTCAAAAGCACTGGCACGGAGGTCTGGTTAGCAGACCTCCGTGCACTCAGAGTTCAAAAGACAGCCACATCAGTTGAAAACTGTGGGGTGATCATGCAAAAACATGCATGTCCTTACAGTTGAGGACTTTGGTTTCTATGTCTGTCGGGGCGGAGGAGCGAGGGTAAACAACTGGGTTGTTGCCTTGCTTGGCGCCGCTTGATTGTCCTCACCTCTGCTCCTTGTCACCATCTCGAGGTCCTCGGTACATTGGAAAACTGATTTTGTATTTCTGCCTCCCTCGGCCTCCTCCTCAGTCCCTTCCTAAAAGAAGTTGTTTGTTGTGTGGAAAGGGGAATGTCAGTTTAAATGCTGATAGGGGTCAGGCCCGAGCACAAGATTGTACCCAGGTTGTGGTGCCAGGGGCAGTATGTAGGGTTGTTAATTTCCTCAATCACTTTCATCACTGCTACTACTTCTTTTGTAGGAGCTAAATTACCGGTTTTGAGGTATTGGTCATCTCCTTGTATACTGTTTAGGTCTCGCCTAGGCAACGTAGTAGTCCCTTCCTCTCTCCTGTTACCTCCCATAAGGTCAGCCCCTCTTACATGTGTCCTTACTCTCCAGCTTTCATTAGCAGTTAGGAAAAACTATTTATTTAATGAATGTCTTGCTGAAGCAGGCACAGCGTGCTGTGAGAACGCATAGTAATGGCGGCCGCTTCTTTTATATGCAGCCCGACACAGCACTGCCTCTTTAAAGCAATGCTTTAGCGTGGCGTCCAGCCCCCTGACCCCCCCCACTGGCTTTTAAATAATCATTAAAAAAAATTCAAGCATCCTGCCACCCTGCAATTCAGCAGTGGCAGATGCACAAACCACTCGTGGGACGCTGCTTGAGCAATGGCGGGCGTTTCTTTTTTTTTTTTTCTTCAGAGAGCGGCATGCGCGCTTTTGGTTTCACAATGGCGGCTGCACACACCACGTGTGGGGCGCTGCCCTTGAGCAATGGCGGACACTTCTTGTTTTTTATTCACTTTCAGTTTTACAATGGGGGCCGCACACACCACTTGTGGAACGCTGCCCTTAAGCAATGGTTGTGAGATTGGTTTCTAGAAATAATCTTAGAAATACTTGGTTCTTCAGCCCAGTGCCTCCAGGAAGCCAGCTGCAGTAAAATTGCATGTTAAGCTCTCGACACAATACGGCAGGGGCTCCCTCTGTTGAGCATGCACTTTCTGTTACCTGCAGCGAGTGGAGCGCAGACATGAAGGCTTCCGGAAGTGACTTGGCATGTGCAGGGGGCTTTCAACGAGCCTTCCTTGTCACTTCTGCCCTGAGTGGGCACAGAGGGCAGCGTCAGAGAAGCGCATTCAGGGCTCCTCCACATGATGCGTGGGGGTGCGATTCAGGATAAACTAGGGCGGCAGTAGCATGACATTCATGGTGTGCAGATAATTGCTTTCTTTTGTTTTTGCAACAAGAGTATTCTGTTTCTGGTAAGGATTAGGGCTGAAATGCTCAATTTTCGACTCCAATAAGTGACTATAACCTGAGTGGAAATCTCAGTCCTTGGGCCTAAACGCCCACACACATACTACATCTGTGCAGATTGGTCTGTCTGTTGTGGCACCAGTACACATTTCCAGCTCGTCTCTGGTAGCCTGTGTCATCTGTGCTTCTGTTACGGATTCATCCACCTCATGTCACATGGGCAGACTCAACACACCTCTCGCGATTTGGTTTTGACGCTAGATCGCACATTTGGCTTTCATGACATCTTGGTACACTTTCCACCCGTCTCTAGCTACTTAACTTCTCATTCCCCAGTTGTGACCCCTGTGCCCACCCCGCCCCATCTTTCGTGACACGACTGACCCTTTCATGTTCCTTTTTCAAGACTCCAGTGCCCAGTCCATAATTCTCACGTGGCATCACTGGTCATTCCATATTCGTCTCTTGTGACAGTGGAGGCCAGTCTACACTCATCTCTCCTGTCATGATTTCCCACTTTGAATCGTTCTGTCGTGACATCAGATCCCAGGCCACAATCGCCTCTTCTTACTAGAGTTTTCACTCCTTAAGTGGCTTGTGCCGTTATTACCCACTCACCATTTCCTACTGTGACCTTCCAATCTACACTTAACAACTGTGACATCATAACTCACTTCCCAGACATCTCTACTCTCGCCACCACCATTTCACCTCACCTGAGCATTCTGCAGCCATCTCTTGTGATCTTTGCGCCCCTCAACAATTCTCTTGTCACTTTCTGCTCATCGCTTGCGGCATCTGTGCTCACTCCCAACTGGTCTCAACATGCGGGTGTCCACTCCAGGTTCACCATTCCTCTTGCCACATAGGTGCACACTTATCCCTTCCAAGAGAGTACTCACTCTTTCCTCGTGACATCAAGGCCCTTTCCACTCGTCTCTATCACGATCACTCATGCTTTCCCACTCATATCTTGCGATCACAGCTCTCTCATATCGCGACCTGCCTGCCTATCGCGAGCGAGTTCGGGCTCATCCCTTGCCTACGTGAGGGCACTTCGTAGTGAACTGGAAGAACCCCATTTATATTTCACCTGTGAGCACACACGGATGAACGGCAGTATGAATGTAAAGGGCGAATGCGAGCGCGTGCTTGGAGCGGGAGCAGCGGCGTCTCTTGAATGACATATAAGAGCGCAGGAAGGAAGGTGCAGGTGCATGCCTGGGGCGTCAATTTACGCATAGTTTTCCTCCAGTTGTCGCACAACATTTGCAATTGTATTCTCAAAAACACAGGGTTATTTATTTTTATTTTCCCCCCCCACTGAATCCAAGGTTCGACCCTCGTAGTAAAATTTAGCAAAAAAAAACGAAACCCTTCCAGTCTAATCAATACCAGATCAAAATGTATGATCTGTTCACGTTCTGCCAAACCACATATGCATGAACGCGAGGGCTGGAAGCATTAACAGTTCTTAATCACACCTTGTTTTTCATCTCCTTCAAATTGGTATAAAAAAATCCAAATGTGTTTAAAGAAATGTACAAACGTAATCAATGTCACACAAGATTGCTGAAAATAACCCCACACTTCCAATACCGCAAGGATTGGCATCTATCGAATTTGACCTGGATCAGACAAAACTGTGACTGAATTGTCATTTTCGCGTTTGGCTGCATCTGTTGACTTCCTGCCTGGCTTCACCACTTGACTAAAATTGGGTAATTCTCTGAAATCGTATTTTATCTTAATATTCTTTGGGTTTCTTATCTGAGCGCTTAGAAGCAGACGGAACCCAAGTAATATGTTCCAGGTAAAAGAAAAAAGCATTTGCACTGCAATAGGTCTTACATTACTGAAAGTTTGAGCTATAGGCATTGCTAATGATAATGCAACACCAATAGCTCAAACTTTCAGTAAAGTGAGACCTATTGCATTGCAAATGCTTGTTTTGGGACTGTGGTTGTTTGTTGTTAGTAGTATAGTTCTCATCGGTGGTATAGGAAAAGTTTGCGGCATGGGTACATTTTTTCATGTCCTTCTAATGTTTGTTGACATTTGACTGGGTTAAAAACTCCCTCTGCTGTGTCGTGTCTCTGTCAATTTCTTTCACGTTCTTTTGTATTGCCTTCCCCGGATAGTCATTCTAAGATTATTCCCACTGGCCTGTATTTGGACCAGCAGGACACCAGAAATCCCCTTGGTCATGTTAATCATCAACACAAGCCAATTCCTTGTACACTTCCAAGCCTTATAGGACTATATATATTATGTCACTTTTTATAAAATAAAATTAGAAAAATAAGTTTAATGGGCTAAGGAGTTTTAGGGTAAAGGGATGGGTAAGGGTAGAGAATAGTAAGGGCTTATAGGGTTTAGGAGGGGGAAGCAGTAAAGCCAGGTAAGGGATTTCTAGGGATTAGGGACAGGTAAAGGGAGGTGAGGGGTTTTTTACGGTTCTAGGAAGGGTAGAGTCACAGAAAGGTAAGGACATTTATGGTAGAGATAAATTGTAGTAAGGAGGTATTAGGGTTCAGGTGCAGTTAGAAGTAAAGGGTGGTAGACATTTCTAAGGATCAGAAAAGCATAGAGGTAAAGGGAAGTACCGGGTTTTTAGGGTTTTGGAGAGGATAAAGGTAAAGGGTGGCAAGGATTTTTAGGGGAGAGCAGAGGTAAGGTTTTTTTACGGCTATGTGGAGCAAAGAGGTAAAGTTAGATAGGAAGTTTTTAGGGTTCCTATATGAAATATACAGGGGGTTGAGGGGTTACCCCGTCCAAAGGAAAAAATCATACATATATTACAAAAATGTGATAAGCACACAAAAGCATGGTAAAGACTGACAATGAAATACAATGCAAAGAAAAGTCAATACATTGTACTACATGCGTGCAAAAGGCATGCATGGTAAAGCCGCAAATCCCTATTGCACAGATATTTACAACACAACTATCAACTCGAATAATGTTTGCATGCACTCAATACAGACAGCCATTTTAACAGTTAGAAGATTCCCACACAAAGTCATCACCTCTTGTCTAATAGGCAAATACATTTACTATTGCAAATTCAGTGCCCGTAATATATAGGGGCAAGCTCTTGATGTTGGGACTGTTCAATTGGTTTCATTTCGATAACTTAGTGGATCAGTTTCAAGTGTATATGGACATAGTAATGGATGGCATTTGTGTTGAAGAAAATATGACTGTGCACATACATCATTTGTTGTCCTTCTAGGAGTATGAATTATTGGGTCTGAAAAGAGGATGGTGGTGGGTTGCAGTAAGTCAAGGAGCAAGTGAGCTTGAAAAGACTCGCGAACACGTCACCGCCCAGGCACTGAGCTCCAGCCGGCAAAAGATTTATGAAAGATGTATTTCATATTAGCTGAGCATTAACTTACCCTCGAGTCATTCTCTACATAGGAGGATGCCCCAATCATCACCAGAACCAGCTGCTGCTCATACAAGCACATACAGTTCTGGATGGGGACAGGCGAACTGTTGGCCTCTTTCCACCCGCCCAGTCAGCGCCGCCTTCTTTTCCAGGAAGCTGAGCAGCAGTGGCTCTTCTTCTCAGTAATGCAGTTTCAACATGACAGCCAGTATCTTTGTCCATGTGAGTAAAATCTGCCCAGTTTTTCTTAACACTCTTCAAATTGCTAAGGCAGATATTAGTCAACACAAGCACTGTACTAGTGATGTGCCTGTGTTCTGTAGAAGAAATTAATGAGAGTGAACCTGGGCAGGTTCAATGGCTCCACAGGTTCAGACGCATGTATATCATGTCCTGGAAAGGATGGTTGCTGGGTGAACTTGGCCTGCATTAAATATCACTGCTATCTACACTCCGAGACTAAGAGACACTGCACTCTTAGTTTATAAACCAAATGATAAAGTGAACTTGTTTTGAACATTATAGGCCCCTCAACCTTCCCACTTTATAAGTTATTTTTGTAGGGCTCCCGGTTTTATGGTATTTATTTTTTTCACATTTCCGTCTGTATTTATCCTATATTTATATTTTGGGCCGTTTTATCTGTATTCATCCATATTTATTTTGTGTATAAATGAAGTTGAAAAACTGTACATTTCCATATTTATTTAACTGATAGACACGCACTCATGCTTTGACGTCTGTCATGATTCAGCTATTTAAGCTACCAAATATTAGGCAACAATACGGTTATAAAGAAGAAGAAGGCACGTAACACAAGGTGAGAGGTGACTCCTTTAATCCGATCATCCGCTCTCCGAAGCCCCACAACACATACGTTGCCAACGTTCTAAGGTGAGCTCTCTGCCCAGCCGTACCAACAGGGCAGGCAGGGAAGGGGCAACGGACTGTACCATCGTAAGAGTGTATTAACATAAGAGATTACAACACATCTCCTTATATAGGGGAACCAAAAGGAAAACAGTGCATTACAATTGAGATGAGACAACCACTCTGTCCTTACTCCAGGTCTGTCCATTATCTAGGCGAACCACATTCCTTCTGTATTTTTCCACACGTTGGGGTGCGTGGTACTTGCTCAAACCCGGTTGCACATGTGTGGGTTTCTTGACTACCACAGTGGTACCAACCTTGTACTCCTGATCCTTGACCCCATGTCTCTGGCCATACCAACCTTTGTACTTCCGTTGGTGTTGATGAATCTTCTCTTTACTCATCACCAGATCAGGCACTGCCCTTTTTCCACCACCCAACCAATGTGGATTCATTTTAGTACAGGGTTCCCTACCTCTCAAGCAAACAAAGGGTGACACTCCTGTTATGAGATTGGGAGTGGTATGGTATGCCCACATGCACTCTCTTAGGGAATCTTCGACATTGAACCCATTGGTGATGGCCAATTGAATGTGGCCTTTAAGTACCCGATTTGCCCTCTCTACCAGATCGCCCAAAAATGTTTTCATTGTCTCTGAGGTAAATTGCACCCCATTGTCTGTCACCAATATGGCTGGAATACCCTCATACACAAAAACACTTTTCAAAAACGAGATAAGGTTGCTCGTTGTGGTAGATGGTGTGAATTTAAAATTAACCCAGTGAGAGGTGTAATCTACTAGAACGAACATAAACCTTTTTTGAGGACCTAGGACATCCATGGGACCAATAATGTCTACCGTCAATTTGGTCCATGGAACCTCTGGAACTTCAACAGGGGATAAGGGAGCATTGCGTGTAATTTTGCTTTTGTCACTATTTGCACAGCTAATACATTCCTTAACTTTGAGTTCTATCATGGAGTCCATTCTCGGGAACCAAAAACAGCCCCAGACCTTGTTCTTCGTGAGGCTCCTGCCTAAGTGACCCTCATGGGCCAAGTCAATTATTTTGTTCCTCAGATACTTAGGGGGAACTGCTCTGCTCCCTCGATGTATCACATCTGACAGCAAAGACAGTTCATACCTTACCTCCCAAAAGTCTTTGACAGAATCAGGAACTTGTGAGCGACTCTCAGGCCACCCATTGAGGATGAACTGTTTGAGGATACCCATATCTTTATCCTCCTTCACACTCTCATCCCACTCTTCCTTAGTTAATGAAGGGAGATGCGTGGCTAAGATAGGAACATCTAGCTGGTCCTCGCTTGAATAGTCCAAGAGTGGAGACCTGGACGGGTAATCAGCAATTACGTTCTAAGGACCTGGGAGGTATTCCACCTTGAAGCAGTAGTTTTCTAGGTCCAGAACCCATTTAGATATGCGTGGAGAATTGTTATGCACACTTTTGGATGAGAACATGAAAGTCAAAGGCTTGTGGTCAGTGTGTATGACAAACCGTATCCCCCACAAGAACATTTTTAAATGATTCACTGCCCAGAAGCACGCCAACGCCTCTCTCTCAATGACTGAGTAGTTCCTTTCTGCCGAGTTGAGGGACCGTGAAGCAAATGCTATAATCGTTTCTTCACCCACACCTTTTTGAGAAAGCATCGCTCCCAACCCTTTATTGGACGCATACGTCGTAAGGATGGTTTTCTTCCTTGGGTCAAATGATCCTAACGCTGGTGATTCTAGGATACGTTCCTTTATTGACTCTACCATCATGCTGTGTTTCTCCTCCCAAACAAACTCTTTGTCTTTTTTAAATAGCTCACGCAGTCCATCACATAAATCTGCAAACAATTTTACAAACTTTGACATGTACTCCACCAGTCCTAGAAATGATTTCAGCTCCTCTTTGTTTGAGGGGTACTGGGCATCCCTGACAGCTTGAATAAGGCTGTACTTCAGCTTGAAACCTTCTTTTGATATGGTGTGACCCAAATAATCAACCGAGGTCACTTTGATCTTGCATTTGACAAGTTTCACAGTTAACCCTGCACTAGACAACCTTTGGCACACTGTGTTGAGGATGGCATCATGTTCTTCCTCCGTCGCCCCATACATAAGTATATCGTCCTGGAAACAGAGGGTGTTGTTGACACCTTCCAAAACCTATTGCATTACTTTTTGAAAGATAGAAGCCGCTGAGGCAAGGCCGAACGGCGTCCTGATGAACATGTAGGCCCCAAACGGAGATGAAAATGCTGTCAGGGGTCTTGATTCTGGGTGCAACTCGACCTGATGATAGGCCATCGACAGGTCAATGACCGAGAAAAAACACCCTTTACCCATTGTGCTCAACATCTCGTTTATATTAGGCAGGGGAAACCTCTCCACCCAGATGTTCTCATTGAGACTGTGCAGGTCCACGCAGACGCGGATACCCTTACCATTGGCTTTAGATGCTAAAACAAGGGGAGCCAACCATTCGGATGCTTCTATAGGTTGGATGACGCCCATGTCGCACAATTTGTCCAGTTCACCTTTGAGGATTTCTCTCAGGCGAAAAGGTACAGGACGTGCTCTGTGAACTACAGGTTTTGCACCTTTCCTCACTTTGATTTTGTGTTGAAAATCTTTAAATTTTCCCAACCTCTCTGTAAAAAGGTCAGGAAAGGCATCTTGTAGGAGTTTGTTGCTAGTGGGAATGTCTACTAAAATGACTTGGTTCTTGTCATTAGGGTCTAATATGATTCCCAGTTCCTTCTGGTGTTGCCATCCCAAAAGGTTTGCTCCCTTCTCTCCCACGTACACTCTCCCTACAATGGATCTACCTTTAAAATCTATGTGGCTACTCACCATCCCCACCAAAGCAATGGGGTCTCTGGTGTACCCTTCAGGAGATATATCAGGAGGGACCATCATGGCTTTGTTGCACCCAAGGAATTTCTCAAAACCTGCTAGGTTAACCAACGTAAATGGTGAACAAGAGTCTGCATACATCTCTAGGGGTTTGTTGTCAATAAGTATGACACATTTAGGATAGTTGGGCTTGGATGCTTCTTGGCTATCTTTTAACTGAAAAATGAATCTTGCTTGTGGTTCCCCACTCACATTGACTACCTTAGTAGAGCTACTTGACCCATCCCTGCATACTCTGGCCAAATGTACCCTTCTATTGCATTTTTTACACAACACACTACGTGCCGAACAAAAGGGACTGTTGGCCAAGTGGTTATTGCTGCCACACCTAAAGCATTTCAAACCATGCCCCTCCTTATTCGGATTGTTGGTGGGTACACTTTTAATGCCCTCTCTATTGGTCACCTTGAATACCTCGCCTTCAGACACTTCACACTGAACGGACGCCACTACCTCCTCTTTAATTTTCATCTCTCTAACACATTTGGCGGTAGGCTCAATGGATTGTGCAATAGAAATGGCATCCCTTAAGGATGGGTTTTTTGCCAGCAATTTTTCCTGAAGTTTCCCACTGTTCGTACACCTAACGAGTTGATCTCTTATAAGGGAATCATTGAGGTCACCAAATTCACACAATTGTGTGAGACCTCTTAGGGCAGCTATGTAATTATTAATCGATTCAAGAATTTGTGGCGTTCAAGCACGACATTGACCTTGTCCCCAAAATGTAACTCTAATTTCATCAGAGTGATATCGTAAACATCGGCGTCGTCCTTCTCATCCAATTCCGGTTCAGGTAAAGTTGCGTAGACTTTACGTCCATGAACGCCTAAATTGTGTAACAGGATATGTTGTTTGCACAACGGAGAGAACTTTTCTCCTCCCATAGCAATTAAATAAGATTCAAACAATTTTGTCCAATCTTTCCAATGGATTTCCGGATCGCCACATTCATTTAAAAAGGACGGTGGTTGACTCATGCCAGGAGTACCCATCTTGAGATTTAGTATGTTCTAAAGAGGATAGCTGCCCACTCAAACTACACTCCCCAGACCTTGAAACAAACCACTATGGAACTGAGGAAGAGTGTAAGACAAGCACAAGCCTGGAGGTGCTGTTGCTCGCGTAGAAACTTCAAAAGTACCACACTCGTGACTGAGTCATAAATTGCACGCACAATGTGAGCGTGTCACAGTGACGATGAACAACTCTGGGCAAAGATGGATTGCACGCACAATGTGAGCGTGTCACAGTGTAGATGATCACGCTCTTGGTTCACACGGACACAAAGTGGATCTTACTTGTGTTAAACTCTGCGCAGCTGTGGAAACCCAGAAGATGCCAAGCAGCGCTCAGCCCGGAGGAACAAGAATACCGGCTCACTGGACTTAAAGCGCCAGATATTGATGTTGAACAGGATGAAAGCGGACCGGCCCACCGAACACTGGTGCGCCGGCAATGCGGAAGACCAGAGGCAGGGCTGGAAACCCTCACATGAAGACACCGCCTCACACGAACACAGCCGCTGACAGGAATGTCCGCACACGAACACAGCCGCTGACAGGAATGTGGCCACTAGCAGCAGGCACGACGACTCCAAGTAGACACCCGCAATCTGAAGTAAGTCACAGGAACTCCACAGAAGCACCTTGGCACCCGTACGGCCAGGGTGCAAAACTCGCAGGGGCCGCACAATGACCGCTGGATTGTAGACAGCGCCGGACCAAGGGCACACCTAGAGGAGTGAATGAGGCCCCACAGGAACGACTTGACAAGGCTGACGGGGATATTCCCGGGGTCAAACGCCTCCCGCAGGATCCCTTCCTAAGATGCAGATCAAGGCGCCTCAAGAAACTGGGTCCGTGAGAAGCACAACCGGGGTTGAAGTCCACAGAACAGCCGATGAAAACGACCAGGTCAGCCAGAGCAGGAGACCAGGGCAGTAACGACTCCACAAAAAGCCGGTATCAGGAGAGATACATCAAAGGGGAGATGACCAGCTGCCCCCTCCGCAGATATGTCGCCAGCGTTATAAAGAAGAAGAAGGCACGTAACACAAGGTGAGAGGTGACTCCTTTAATCTGATCATCCGCTCTCCTAAGCCCCACAACACATACTTTGCCAACGTTCTAAGGGGAGCTCTCTGCCCAGCCGTACCAACAGGGCAGGCAGGGAGGGGGCAACGGACTGTACCATCGTAAGAGTGTATTAACATAAGAGATTACACCAAATACATTCACTAAATATTAGCATTATACCACAAATCTATGTTGACATATGCCATTATTTATAGAATTTTCATCCAATTTTTTAATTTCCCATGCTGTTCATCTGCTCAGCTGTTGAGCTACAATTCATGCAAGACAGCACAAACAGTCACTTAAAAGAAGCACAATTTTCTGTATTGATCCACTTGAAAAAATAAATGCAGACAGAAAAACATTGTTTTTTGTCTGTATTTATCTGTAAAAACCTGTAAAAATGGAAAACAGGGAGCCTTACTTATTTGATATTGACAATGGCCGATTTCAACTTGACTATTGTATTCTCCATTGTTGTACACTATTCAATAGGTTCTTAATCAATGCTACATTACCTTAATTGATTATCTGAAGATACTTCCTGAAACAATGTATGCCGCTGCATTTTCAATAGGATTACAAGTATGTCTGTTTATAGGGAATTTCTTTTGTATCTCTAGAGATATTCCAACCTCTGTGTATGATGAAAGTAACCAAGTGTTAGGTGCACCACTTCCTGTGATAGCACCAAGTCAAAGGTCATGCAGTGTCGCTTCCTTTGATTTCATGGGTGTCTAACGGGCAGGTGATGGCACTTCCTGTGATGTCATCAGGTCAAAGTTTATGTGATGCCACTTCCTGTGACATCAGAGTGGGGTCACATAGCACGTGATGTCACTGCAGCTACATCTGGTACTTAGATGAATCGACGTCCATGGCATGACCAATATATGTTTGAAAATGTTTGCTGTAATTGGCACCGTTTGGGCCTCTTTTGATAGCAATTACTTGTGGTGAAAGAACATCTCTCCTCCTCCGCCCCACCCGAAAGAGAGGGCCATGTTCACTGACTCGTATAGTTAATGTCCTTCTGGCTTTAACATGTTTGCCTTGGGTTGGTTTTATTGCTTATTGCGGAACTATAAACTAATGTAGAAGGGGGTGGGTCGAGAACGTAACAGAAAAGGTAATAGTTCACATTCCAATTACAATCCTTGTCATACAGAAAAGATCATTAAATCAATGAGGAGTTCCAAATGGGGACTTTGCCTACCATAGCTGAACTCTGCAGTCAGAGCTCAGAATCTGCAGTGGTTTAAAAAATACCCTTGGACCGAAAACATTAGGCAATAGAACTGAAAACCAGCTAAGACAGAAACCATAGTGAATGTGTCTGCTCTGCACACGCTACATGTGCAATGCTGCAACTACTCACCTGGAAAGTGCACTCCATATTAAAAAGTATGTATCTTAACAATGCCTTAAGTCATGTCGGCAGCTTTTAACAGTAATAAATGACCCTTCTCTCTCAACCAAGATTTGACTCTAAATGGAGTGGAAGTGAGTTCAGTCTACATTTGGGCGCCTGCAGGGTTGTATTCAACTGTAACTGCATTTATATAGTGCTTAGTACCCGTAACAGGGGGTTGGAGTGCTAGAACTTGAAGGGTCTGGTGAATGAGGTCATCATGGGTCTAAAAATGCCCCAGCTGATGTCAGCAAACAAAGCAATATTCTAGAATGCCTGTTGTTGGTGATTGGTGGAGATGCAGGACTGGGAAAGAGACCCGTGCTCGTCGCTTCCTGGGGCTTCCAGCGGTAAAGCAGTAGGACCAGTGCTTTTAATGGGGCGGTACTGTCCGGTACGCAGTACCGGCACTTTTTTATTTTGAGGGGGACAGTCCCGGCACTTCTTAAGAGAAATGCTATACTTTTAATTGGAGAGTACCGGCACTTCTCAGAAACAAGCAGGTACTCTGCTAGAGAGTACCTGCACTTCTATTTTCCCATTTCAAGCACTGAGTAGGACCCAAGGGTGGTTGGGCTGCAAAAACCCACCATCATGGGGGTCTGACCCTGGGGCAAGAACTGTACCAATCCAAAGCTTCCCTTCGGTCCACTCTCTCTTGATGTTCTGCGATCAACACTTAACTCAACCTACTTCTCACTGTGACGGGAAAAAATCAAATTTCCCCAGTGGGGTTTTGCGAAGCTCTTAACAATCCGTAACGGGTTGTAAACTTTGCATAACTTAAAAAACTTGTATTTAAAAACAAAAAATACATTTGTAGGGTGTGCGGGGGAAAAAAGTTCTCAAAAACATTTTCAGTTAAACATTCTCCCACTAAACCCTTTTTGTGTAGATTATTTTTAGGGAAACGTAACATTGCAAGATGCTTTTCTCACACTTATGTAAAAACTATATAATAGTCATAAAGCTTGAGAAATTAAAAAAACAAACAAACTGCAGAGTAAAATATTTACATCTACAAACAGTGCTCTCAACATTCTAATCCCAGCATAGAGTCAATGCAGGGGGTGGGTGGAACTCAAAGAGTTTCACTCCACGGAATTCCAGAGACCTACATAAAAACGTGAGATTCCGTGGACTTCCACAAGTGGTCCAAATTTGCCACTCTGTAAAATCAGTACAAATGGCACCACGCGGCGCGCACCAGGGCGTTGCTTCTTTCTGCGGCTCAAGTAGAAAATCTATTCGAGCTGCAGCTTTCTCAGCATGAACAGTCGTGACGTGCCGCGACCGTCCACGTGGAGTTACCTTGCCGAGAGGTGTTCTAGTGCACAAAAATCATGCTAGGGGATGTAAATTTATGCTGCCGAGCCACACACAAGAAAAAAAAACGTCGCTCTGGGGAGTTTTGCTTGTACCAAGGGGAATGCAGAGTGGGCAAAAGTCTGCAAACTCTGCTGGCGGAACAGAATTATTTGCCCACCCCTACTGAATGTATACAAGTCGTGGGCACCACACATGCACCACTCACTGCCCAGCCAGATTACGAACAGTTCAAGTGAATGTCTTGTCCTGTTCTTTTTGTCTCCCAGGAGACTTATCTTCTTTCCTTCGTCATGACGGGAGTGGGGGACTTCATGTTTGGATCCAGGCTGGAAGCCGAGCTCCGGGCAGCGGTCTCCTGGATTGACGGCATTTCTAAGGTCGGCAGCGTGGCTGGTGCTGGATGCTGCAGCTCCACGTTTGTTCGACACTATCGGAATGCTGAGCTGGAACGTTTGCATATTGTATTGGGTCACAGAGTCATACCTGCCAAATAACAAGCTGCCACGGTGTGACACACAATATCAGCTCCCATCACACGGTCTCCCGGTGAGAAGCTGATATCACACAGTAGCAGGAGAAATGAGCTGCAAACCACTGTAAACAGTAGTTTTCCAGCTCGTTTTCCGTGGCTTTGAACTGCCGATGTCCATTAAGGGGTGTGAAAACAGCCCAGAACATCAGCACCAGCAAATAAAAAATTTCCCCCAGCGGAGGGGGCTTGGGGGCGGGGTGGGGTTCAAAAGTGCAGCCCTCTTCAAAGCTCCGCCCCGTCCTCACATGGCGAGATTGTTCTTCAAGCTGGCAGGTATGCAGAGTTTTGTCCTCCATGAGAGAATAGAGGTATTGCTGTATATGTTCTGAACACTCTTCTGTTCTGTTCTGTTGGGCGTTTATGACTAAGTTGACAGTTTCTATCTTTACTTGCAATGCCTCACTGGTTAAGAAGAAAGGTGAGGGAAGGACAGGAGGTTCTGCATCAATTACTTACCGATAATGGCATTACTCCTAGTCCTACTCCCTCGCCTTCCTTCAAGGTCTCCCCCCCCCCCCCCCCTCCCAGTACAACAACTGAGTGTCTGGTCGGTTAGTGTACAGGACAAGATGGGTGTGGGGAGTTTTTATCTTGGAAGGGAGAAATCTATTGGAGGGAAAGCTGCCTGTTTAGTTAAGAAGGAAGACGAGGAAGTACGATTAATGCCATTATCGGTAAGTAATGGATGCATTTTTGGTAGGCACAGGGAGATTAAGTGATGTGCCCAGAATCACAGGATATGAGCCGGGACTCAAACCTGTTTCCCCAGTTCCTAAGACCGCAGCTGTGGCCTTTATGCCAAAACCTCGTCCCTAGGCTTATGCAATGGTAAAAAGAATGGAGGGATCGGAGTGGGTGTGCCAGCATATATTAAATGTGGGATAGCTAGTCCAACAGGCTTGACTTAAGAGGATGCTGTAGAATTTCCAGTTACAGAAATTGGATTTAATAACATGAGGTCATAGCTGTAGATCTGGTTAGGACAGTTCTAAATTCTTGGTCCGACGTCAGCGCCTCACTGTCCTCCACAAATCGAGACTCCCCTAAGTGGGCATGCAGCAGTCAGAAAGGAGCTTTAAAGGGTCCACACATTACAGCCACATTCGGACAGAAGAAAGGAGAGATGGGGCTTGCTTGACCCCATTTTTCAATGTCACTGGGGGGCTCTGAACTGGTGTTCCTGTGAAGTGCTCTAATTGCCTTGGGCCTACTTTGCACTATCTAAAACTGCAAAATAATAAATAAACATTCATTTGGCCTTCTTCACGGTACATAATATATTCTAGCTAATATAGCTTTGTGTCCTTTTGGGTGACATGCTTGCCGGACTAGAATAAAAAAAATATTGTCCCTGTCAAATGCTAATTTGCATTTTTAAAAACGTGTTAATTCAATACCCAACATTTTAGAGAGACTGTTATTTAATTATTTAATTTATTTGCGGTTTTATATAGCACAGGCATGGCCCGAAGGCATCAGAACGCTTAAGCAAAACACACAAGATGATGGATGGAATGTTGCACATTGGCAAAACATTCACCCCCAGTCACAGATCTGGGTTTAATCCATCGTTATTTTGCTCACCACGCCACCCCAGTTCAGACATGGCCATATGCAGATCAGTCTTGACCCTGTGCCTCATGGGAACAGCCCAGCCCGAACTTTCAAGCCATGTCTTTGCTGTTCGCCCTATGCAGGAACGGTATGCCCAGACGTGGGTCCCGTGCTCACTACGCCACTGGAGTCAAGCTATCCTGGCTGAAGAGGGGTGAAAACCCGAAACCGGTCCTAGGATGCTTGATTCCGGTCCAGGGAAGACATGGCTTGGCAGTTCACCTTGCACAACAGAAACAACAGCCCCACCCTCACCCGGATTGTCCACCAGATGACAGTGCTCAGGAAGAATTAATCAAGGAGTCCAGAGATTCCCCCAGAAGTGTACAGGGCTCAATGTAAACCCAAAGCGCTCTATTTGTGGTTGTGTGGGCGAGCAGCCTTGGGCCCAACACAGAGGAGTGTAAGACATTAGTTATGCACACAGTGATTAATTAGTGACACACGCCTCAAAAAGGAGATTCACACCAATTTTATAAAAAATACGCTTTGCTCAATATTTATTTTAAGACCAAGCTCCTCGCAAAAAGGCAAGTACGTTTTTAAATAGAAAATATTTTCCATTTCAGAAGTGGACACTGCAATTTTCTGTCTTTGCAATGTCAACCTATAGAGGAAAACAAAAATGCGGTTTTACAGGTAAGTAACCAACTAACAAATCCAGTCTTCGGGTTGCAGGGTCAGCAGAGGGCAAGGTTCCGGTAAGCACCAACACTGCACCACCAGCAGCACAGGAGCAGACAGGTGCTGAGGTCAAAGTTGAAGATTCAGCCCAATGTTAGCCAATGGAGACTGGGAGCGCTTGAAGACACACTGCTTGTAGGTAAGTAAATCCATTGCGGTGTCAAGCTTTGGAGGTTAAAACAGGCACGGGGTCATAAGGCAGCACAAAACTTACACCACCTGCAGCAGCACAGGGGTGGCCAGGTGCAGGGTGCAAATACGGTGTCGGGCACCCAATGCAAGTAGATGGAGAAACTTGGATTCAAAAACAGGCTGCAGGTATTGAACTGGAAGCTTCACATGGAACGCCAGCTGCAGCAGAGGTAAGTTGGGATGTTGTAGGTCGTAGGGACACAGTCAGTTGAACTCCTCAAGGACCAGGGGCTTCAGGTGCAGGGGTGTACTTTGACGTCATGTTTCTCTTACTCTTTGCGGTTGGGGCTAGCCTTTGGATTCACACTGCAGGCGTCGTAGTGGAGTCCAGGAGGGGTCAGCCAATGCTGGACTTGGACTGAGGATTGCTGGCAAACCTTTTCTGGATCGATGGACCACCTGGACACAGGCCGGAGTGGTCAGGGATCCAGGATCCGAAGGGTACCAGAGAGTTTGGGGTTGCGTTCTTGTGGTCAAAGCCGCTGTCCTCGGGTGTTCTGGTCTTTTCCAAAGGCGGTCAGTCCTCCCAGGGGTTTGTGGAGGTTGCTGACTGCCGGACAGACATTGTTTCTTTGCAGGATCTTCGAGGGCTGCAGAGAGGCCGGAAGGGCTGTGGCCAAGTCAGTGGGTGTCGACAGTCTTCTCTGCACATCATCTCCTTCGTCCTCCTTCGTCTTAGGTTGGCAGAAACTAGTTTTAGGGTCTGGGTGAGCCACCTAAACATTAGATTTAGGGGCGTTCTAGGGAGTGACAGTTAGGGCCAATGGGCACCTTACCTGGGGTGTCTACCCACTCAATTATGGTACGCTCCTGTGAGAAGGAGCAATGTCCTGGCATTGACTGGAAGGATACCCCCATCTTCAAGTTGGTGGGACTGAAAGAAATGCTTCGCATCCTGCACCTTAGGGGTGTAGTTGGCAGAGGTAGGCACACCTCCTATTTTTCCTAGTTTTTCCAGCCAGTTTTCCAGCCCAAAGTGTGGGTCTTAACTGGGGGCTGCTATCTGCTGCTAGCAGCAGAGTCTGGTGGGGTCACGTTACAAAGGTGGCAGGCCTTTGAAGCTTCCCTCTCCAGCACTCTGCCCCTCATGGAGGAGGAGGTGGGACACC
Organism: Triturus cristatus; assembly: GCF_964204655.1. NCBI lineage: Eukaryota > Metazoa > Chordata > Amphibia > Caudata > Salamandridae > Triturus > Triturus cristatus. The sequence continues at coordinate 33,994,379 of NC_140595.1, read as the reverse complement.
TCTGCACAGGAAGTGTTTCTGGTCCCAGAGAGCAGAGGCTCTCTACCCAGGTATCCAGAAACATGCCTGGTGGTGTCAGGCTGCCTACAGCCGGTCAGAGACCAGACCATGGTCGGTAGGCTTTCAGAGAGCACCTCTGAGGTGCCCTCCGAGTATATGTTTCAATAAATCCCACACTGGCATCAGTGTGGGTTTATTGAGAGCAGCAATGTGGTGCCAAACACGCCTGTGTTCAGTGAAGCCATCATGGTGCTGTGGAACTTGTTGGGCTTCCAGGCCATGTACTCTCTGTGGCTTCCCTGGCACTTAAAATATCCAAAAATAGACTTAAGTATTGTAGGGGCACATCTGTTCATGCAAATCTGCCCACGCTGTGGTATAGTGCACCCTGCCTTAGGGCTGGAGGGCCTGCTAGACAGAGGACTTGCCTATACCTTATGCAGTGCTAGTTGGCATGGCACACAGGCAGTGTGCCATGTCCACCTTGTTGTTTTGTCTGCAACAGAGCATGCATGCTGCAGTGGCTGTGCATGGCCTAGGTGAGGGGACCCTCATCAGTCCCAGTGCTCGAGGTACCCAGGTACCATTTACTAGGGAACTCACAGGGGCCCGAAGGGCCAATCGTGGAACAGTTTTAGTGAAGAAGCACTGGCACGGGGGGCCTGGTTAGCAGGGACACCGTGCACTACAATCAAATCCACATCATTTTCCAGGCAAACGTGGGGGGCTAACCATGTTAAAAGTGTTTTTTATCACACTTAGTAAACTATAAATGGTGAATATCAGTGGGTTTTTAGTTTAAAATGGTACTTTTTAACTGACATTGTCACCTAACTATAACGCCTTTGAAACCTTTTTTTCTTTCAGTGAATTTCTAGTTTTTAAAAAAAAATGTAAAGTAAGATCTTATTGCCATACACAACCCCTAGGGCTGCCAACACCCCATCCTCCCCCCCCACCCCACAGACACACACCCCATTGTTTTTCAAATTCATGTCCCTGGTCCTTTGGGGCTCCCTTGGGGCTCTTGCTGGATTGCGGCGACCCCCACAAAACTTTATTTTTAATTTTTGGCCCTGGGGACGGCTTCCGCTAGAGGGCCAGCGTGTCATACTACATCTATCCTGCCCCTTGAGCAGGACTGTAAGGGCCACCACAACATTTCCTCATGTTGTGATCAGCAACTCAGAGCACTTGCTCCAAAATAGCCCCCCTCAGCCAATCAGAAGGCTTATTTTTCTTTCTATTTTAGACGAAATATAAATATATCTATAAAGTCTGACCCTCAATTTATCCAAATTTCCTTAATTGACTTACACCACATCACAAAAATCACACTTTCTGGGTAACAATCCAGCTTTCTGTCGAATGCAGTTCAATTCAGTTCAGACGTTCGGACTCTAGCACTTTCTAAAATTCCCTATGGAAATTGCACGGGAAAAGGGGAGTTTGGGACCCTCCTTTTACTCAGCCCCCACTTGACGGATCAGCCTGACACATTCCAGAAAGGAGCTGAGGTGGATGAAGTGGTTTTGGAAAGTTCCGTGAAGATTTGTCAAACGGCGTCAAAGTTATTGTAATAAAGTGGGAAGTCGCCCAAATAATAGCTTCCAGGTGCTAAATAAAGGTAATTCCTAAGAGGTTAATAAAACTAAATTGAGAAACCGCATATTGGGAGAACTTCTGTGGATGGTAAATGGGACTTGTGCAATGGAAGGCAAGAAGAACCAGGACCGAAAATTAGAGAAAAACTTAATTGGGATGCTAAGATCCATGTTGAGGGCCTGGGCGTCGTGTCACTGCTGCTTTTAGGAGGTGTGGCTGCTTTGGAGAGACTTGTTACTGCATGGTTGTTGTAGGGGGCCTGTGGTAGGGGGTTGTGTCACTTGGGTGAGACGGCTTCATTCTCTTTAAAAAAAAAAAGTGTGTGAATGTGATTGCGCTGCTATCAGAGTGTTTAAAAGTAGAGATCCCGGAAGTGTCTATTTGAGCCAGTCGCTCTAGGCGGTGGGCACAGTGACTTATTTTTTCACCTTAGACATTGATCTAAAGCACGAACGAGAACAGAAGCAAATGGATAAAGAAGCAGGAAGAGGAAAATAGGGATATAGTGACACAAGGGGAAAGCAGGGATGAAAACCGAACTGCATGATAAAAAAACAAGCATTGGCAAAGCCAATAGGTCTCGCCTTTGGGACCTTATAAGTGTTTAGTTATCCAGCACAATATCCTTGGTGCAACAACATCAACTGTTGCATGGCTAAACACTCATAAGGTCCCAAAGGCGAGACCTTTTGGCTATGCCAATGCTTTTTGATTCGTGCCCCTGTCACAGAACCCAGGCGACATGGAAGAAACAGGAGTTAGAGCCAGCTTTGTGGGCATTTCAAATGGCTGTGCCATTTCAGCTTTCCATACATTCTGCGAGTATGCCACCGAATACAATTCTGCAACTTTTTACCTATGTGCTGAGTGTCTCAGAACCCACAGAGCTGCATTGTGCTTTGCAAAAATGCCAATAAGGTACACGAGTACATTCCAAAGTTCGTCCCTAATGACAGCCGCCGCCCTGCTGAGGTTTTTCTGTTTTAATCATGTTCAGAATGATCTTTCCAGGTGTAATTGCATAAAATAAGTGACCCTGCCGGTTACATGCAGGAAGCAGAGCAGTCACCCTAACTTGCTCAGTAGGATGGGATTAAAGAGGCAGCTTACAGAGGTGCGCAGTGTGTACGCAGGGCAGTGCACGGGGTAAGGTCCACTGTGGCTAGTCTGGCCAAGCAAAATCCAGGTCATTAGGAACACAGTCTCCAGTCCTGAACTTTTCACGAAGAAAGCACGTGTTCAAGGCGTCTCTCACTAATTGGTTCAATGAAAGTAAAGCAAGACTACAAGACCCAGAGTGCACTGGTTTATCTCACAAACGTTTAGGATTGAAAACACTCCACAATGACCTGAAGATAGTGGTCACCCTATACCAGTGGTTTCATTGGATGGGAGAAAGAAGGTCCATGGTCACCTTTTGAAAAAAACAATTATTTCTTCTTAGCATTAGTCAGCCTTATTGCTTATTAAATTTAAATCCCTTATGATGAGCCGTGCAGTCTGAGTGAGCGGGCCAGGGCGGTTGGCATCCATACTATTGTTTTCTGCACTCCAAAGTATGTGAACTCTGCAAGGCTTCAACAACAAATGAGAAATGGCCGAGTGTGCGGTTGTAAACCGATGGGCCGTTTCCTGCAGTAGTCCACCATGTCTTTTCATATGTGCAGTGATACACAGAGGAACTAAGTACCCATGGCAGAAGTAAACATAACGCCCACAAAGAGCGAAACCGCTCCACGGACACCCCTGTGAATGGGACTCTGCAGTGAGTCCCTAGGCCCAGTGACCAAAGCAGTGAGATGTAGTATACGTCCACTGGCACAGTGATCAAAGCAGTGAAGTTCATTGGCACAGTGATCAAAGCAGAGGGGTGCAGTTTGTGTCCCTTGGCACAGTGACCAAAGAAGTGAAGTGCTGCATGAGTCCATGTGCATAGTGTTCAAAACAGTAGGGTTATGTAGGAGACCATAGGCAAAGTGGCCAAAGCTGTGGGGTGTAGTATGAGTCCATAAGTAAACTAACCAATGCACTGGGGTGTAGTGTCTTTCCACAGGTCCAATGGCCAAAACACTGAGTTTGCATCCATAGGCTCAGCGACTAAAGCAGTGGGCTGTAGTATGAGTCCACAGGCACATTGACCACAGAAGTGGGCTGTAGCATCTGTCCGTAGGCACAGTGTCCAAAGCACTGGGGTGCACTTTGAGTCCATACCCTCTGTGACCAAAGCAGTAGTGTGTATGAGTCCATAGGCAAAGTGGCCAAAACAGCAGTGTGTGTCAACATGCACAGTGACCAAATCTGTGGATTGTGGTATGAATCCCTAGGGCGCAAAAAGTAGAGCAGCAGGGAACAGTCTGAGTCTCTAGGAGCAACAGAAAAAAATCTACATCTTACAATATGAAGGAAATGACGAGTCGAAAACATGGGCTATAAAACGTGTACACTTTCGGAGGAGCAAATCAGCCGCCATTGGTTAGCTCGCCTGGGCCAGAAGCATTTCAGAACGAATCCACACCTGCTCATCAAGCGGAAGAAGCAGCGCGACCCCTCTCATTAGTAAAACACCTGAATGAGGGTCTGGACGTACGCAGTTATCCTCAGGGTCGCTGGCCACGCATTACCTCTTCAGGAGTATGTAGCAAGCGTGTCCACCAGAGGGTAGCACGTGGAGTCAGTTACGGTGAACGGCGGTTGGATGAAAGGTATTACGAGGGGAGAATTGTGAGATCAAAATACGGATTAAGGTAGTTCACTTCTACATCCTGAGTAACTGGATGCACTCTGACTCAGGGGCGGTGGGCTAATCTTCAACAGGTCTATGGATAATAATAACTATTTTGATAGCATACAGCAAAAAATTATCTTCAGGCAATACAAACATTGAAATGTTACTACTGCCCAACAGCATTTGCTATCACCCCCCATGTGATACAGCTTCTCCTAGGAGAACTACCCGCGGGTGTGGGGCAAACCGGAGGGGGTGGGGGCATATATGCATGCAAGTGCATCAAAAAGAAAGGGAAGCCTTGAAGCAAATGGCAGCTGCCAGCGCTCCAAAATAAAACAAAAACTGATGAGGAAGGGCGTGGAAGCAACAGAGGAGTGGGTTCAGGGTTTGGGGGTTCATGCCAATGTGGCCAAGTGACAGGAACAATGGAAAGTGGGGGGACCTGAGCATTAAATAAAAGCCAGATGTTGAGGGCAAGGGAAGCAACGGTCAAGCTGGGTGGTGACAGAAGTAACATAGGGAGCGCAAGGCGGGTTGGCATTTGAGTGGGGCAGGGAGCGCAAGGAGGGTTTGCATTTGAGTGGGGCAGCAGCACAAAAGGCAGAGTGTGAGAAAACACATGCACTCCAATGGAGTGCTGCAAGAAAAAGAAACAAGCCCGGGAGTGGTGTGTGTGCGCGTAGTCTTCACTTTTCAAGCACTGCACTCGTGCTTGTGGCGCGGCACTGCTCGCTCCCGCAAGGTGGATGCCGCCACAAGCACGAGTGCAGTGCTTGAAAAGTGAAGACCGATGGCTAAAGGCCCTCCTAGGGCAGCGCATGCACGCTGCCTAGGCGAGACCTAAAAAGGAAATAAAGGGTAGTCACGTGGAAAAGAAAAAAAGCACAGCATGGAATCAAGACTAGACAGCGGTGGTAATCATGAGGTAAAGAGACAGGAAGTGTAGGGGGTGGAAGAAAGAGGCATGAGGTAGAATCAAGACCAGGCAGCCTCGTTATACATGAGATAAAGAAACAGGAAGTGTAGAGTGGAAGAAAGAGGCATGAGGTGGAATAAAGTCCATGCAGCCTCTGTATTCATGAGATAAAGAGACGCAGAAGTGTAGGGGGTGAAAGAAAATGGCATGAGGTGGAATCAAGACCAGGGGGCCTCGGTATTCACGAGATTAAGAGACAGGAATTGTAAGGTGATGGGAGAAAGAGGTATGAGGTGGAATCAAGACCAGTGAGCCTCAGTACTCAGCATTCACAGCATTTTCAAAGAATATCACATGCATTTCTTTTTTTCCAAACTAAGCTTTGGATCTAGGCAGAGTCTGGTCTTCTGCAAGAATCCTGGGAGGGAGATAGGGTGGACTTAGCCATTAAGAACCCATAGTTTGGATACAATCCTATTGGTACAAGGTGAAGGCACCCCATGCTGGAGGATCTGTATACAACTTTACCCGACCACAATTTTGGAAAACATGGCATTCAGCTTAACAAGTGGACACGTTTCTAAGCTTCGACCTTGTTGCCACATACAATTTTCCAAAGCATGTGGTCAAACTAGATACAGCAGCGAGTTCTCCAGTTCCACTGCGGAGCTGAAGGAGTACAAAGAGCAGTTCAGAGGCCCCAACAGCAAGTGTTGGAGCAGAAATACCTGGAGGCTCACTCCCACACCCACCTCTCTGGTCCCCACCTAAGTTTACATTGGAGGCTGCACTGAGTCAACAACTCTGTCATACGTCTTAGCTTGGAATTTTAAAGGTAATCCACCTCACACTGGTAAGCGTGTGACAATCAATATACAGATATGTGCCACCTGATATTGCACGTACCCTTTGGACCAGGAGCAAATGATATTTTAGGGTGACTAAATCAAATATGGCGAACACCCTTCCTGGAAGCTCTGAAGTCTGGAGTGAGTGTGGCTTTTGGTTAACACAATCATTGCATTCTGAGGGTTGTAGCCTTGGAGCAGGTCAACTCAACCAACATATCTGAAAACAGAAAATTAGAAAAGATAAAACCCATGGCCATGAAAGCGGTGCCCCGCTGACATGGAATCGCCTTGGAACCCCATGTGTAGAGTGGCATCAAGTGTGAAGCAGCAGAAAAAATGGGCGAGCACTCCAGGCTTTTGGTGTTTTGCCAAATAAACCGGCACAGCCAGATTTTGTGCTCGTCAGCCATTAGCCATTTAATGAAGAGTGATTAGCGAGCTTGTTTTTGTGACGCAAGCTGGAACCTGTTGTGTTAACCATTCATACGGCTTCGTTTTTTGGGATGGCAGCTTCTGGTAAAAGGACGTAATGGTTTACAGCTTCCAAACTCTGTGAAAACATTTCCAAATTATCCAATTACTAAGAAATAGAGGGCTAAGGGTGTGATAAGATTGGAGAGGCCCTTGAGCACAGTGACAATATTGGAAATAGGAGCAGTCAACACTGAGGGGTTCTGAGTGGAATCACAGACGTTAAAAGGGGGATCGCGTGTCATCTATGATGTCACTTGGGTCAATGGTGCAGAAAGCATGTGCGGTTTACAAATATACCATCTACACTGTTACGTTATGTATGTGTCCTGACATGGGTATAATCAAAAACACACTTTTTGTATGCTACAAATAAAAAAAAGGATACCAAACTGTTTGTTATGACAATACCCTTTCAGGCTTAAAGTGCTGCATAAATTATGCAAAAAAGGAAGTAGGGAACTCTGTGTAGGTCCCACGTTCAGGTGGAAAACGGTTTGTTACGTTATGATGCTTTCGTAATGTGTTTTGTTGCTTTTATATACTGCTAACCACAACTGTTATGGCATGAGAACACATTTTCGATCTGGCACTCTTCATGCAAATCAGGGAGGTCATTCACTAACCTGAGGTACCATCATTTATTATTTCATTTATTATTTGTATGCTGTTAATTGGTTGTGTTTGGGTGGTGGAAAAAGTATTCCTTGTTATGTTAAAAAACGACCTGTGCAAGTTATTGTGATAGTAAAGCGAGTCCGATCTTGGAGCAGTTCGGTTTTGCGCTAATCTGCGGGTGGGGTTCGCTGTCTCAGTTGGAGGGTTAGTTGTCCACTGCTCGGCTCTAGAATAGAGGTATCTGTATAACTTTACAATGTGCGTCAATGTTCTTAGTTACTGTGTGTTGGTTTATGCTACTGTTTCCTGTGACAGCTAAATGGCTCTGGAGAGTTCTGTGCATGCAGGTGCAAGGACTCAGGAAAAAACAGGAAAGAACAGTTCCTCTTAATGGCCAAGTTAGTAGGGATCGCTATTAGATAGTTATCCCCAGCTGTCTCAGGACCCCAATTCTGACGCAGCCTCGCTACATCAATGGATTGCGGAGAGGCTGTTGCACCAATCAGAACAGTGAAACCCGCTAGAAGCTCTCCCTCGGCCCCATGGTTCTCTGCTGTACTGAAGGAACAAAAAAGTAAATGCAAAAAGCTTGAACGCCAATGGAGAGTAGCCTACTGCGACCTAGCTAAAGCAGTTTATAAAAAAGCGACCAAAGAATTTCATAAGGCTTTAAAAAGGGCTAGTCGTAACTATCTTGTTGCTCGTATCCAGAATGCAGATCATTCCTGTACAGAAGTCTTTAAAGTAATCCAATCTTTTTTTAAACCTAAGGCAAGTGAGCTGGAGGTCTCAGCGTCCGTTGAACAATGTGAAAAAATTGCCAGTTATTTTGATGACAAAATCTCTAGGGTTTATGACTTCTTTACCCCTTCTGAGGTCACTGTGAAACTGGACACTCCAGTAGATGATGGTAAGCGGGTAACACTCTCAAACTTCAGCCAGATTTCTCATCAAGAGGCATTAGGGGAGCTACAAAAATGTAGGTCGGGTGCGCCAGATGATCCGTGCCCGCCAACATTTTGGAAAATGCTAGCCCCTTCCTTGACCGAGGGCCTTCTTCACATTTGGAATACCTCTCTAGAGACAGGCATCTTTCCCGACTCCTGGAAACATGCAACTCTTCTCCCCTTGAAGAAGAAAGGAAACGGTGATCCGGGGGACCTCAGCAACTTGAGGCCTATCTCCCTGCTACCGGCCCCGGGAAAGATGTTAGAGAAATTGGTTCAGCGTCAACTGACCTCTTTTTTAGAGCGGAATCAGGCTTTTCACGATACCCAATCTGGTTTTCGGGCAGGTTTTAGCACTGAGACCGCTCTCCTTGAGGTTGCAGAGTCGGTAAAATGGACATTGGATACAGGAGCTTCGGCGTTGCTGGTGCTCCTGGACCTGTCCACAGCATTTGATACTGTGGACCATGCCATCCTAATCCAGAGATTACAAGATGCAGGGCTTGGCGGGACAGTGCTAGCTTGGGTACAATCTTACATAAGCGGGCGGTCCCAGAAAGTGGCTTTACAATCTTATGCATCTAGACCTAAGCAAATCAGGTGTGGCGTTCCACAGGGCTCTGCCCGTAGCCCCCTGTTGTTTAATGTCTATCTAGCACCGCTTTTCACCCTTATTGCCAACTGGGGGGTCAAAGCGATTTCTTACGCCGATGACACCCAGCTGATCTTTCCATTTAAGGAGCGGACGGCAGACACTTTCAGGAATTTTAAGGGCTGCTTACAAGACATTGCTCGTTGGATGAATGCAAATAAATTAAAGCTCAACGCCGGTAAAACCGAAGTTTTGTATTTTGGCAAAGGATTAGCCCCTGATCCTGGACTGTGGTGGCCATTAGAGATGGGGGTAGCACCTACTCCTAGCTCGTGTGCTAGGAATTTAGGTGTGAAATGGGAGACGAATCTCTCATTCTCGGCTCATTTTAAGCAGGTGTCTTCTGGCTGTTTTAGCACTTTCAAAAATCTGCGGAAAATCCTCCAATTTCTACCAGAGGGCTGCCGGAAATCCATAGTACATGCCACTGTCACGTCCAGGTTGGACTATGCAAATAGTCTATATCTTGGTCTACTCAAATATGCCATTGATCGCCTCCTGATGATTCAGAATGCGGCTGCGAGACTGGTGTTACGAATTCCTTTTAAACACCATGTCTCTCCGTATTTACAGAAGCTCCATTGGTTGAAGGTGGAGAAACTAATCCAATTCAAGGCCTTGACCTTGACATATCGGGCTCTTAAGGGAAATTGCCCGCAATATCTAAAGCAAAGAGTGTGTTTATATAAACAAACTCGGGTGCTACGATCAAATTCCCAGACTCTGCTGCAAATCCCTCGTTTTGAGAAGGCTCGCCAGGGAGGGAGGACCTTCACAGTGGGTGCTGCATCACTGTGGAATACCCTACCAGAACCTCTGCGGCAGGCACATACTGAATCTAGTTTTAGGAAAGCACTAAAAACTTGGCTTTTCTAGGCTCTCTCTCACGCTGGTTGCAACTCTGCTGTGCTTTAGCGCCGGGACACTCCTATTTGGGGTAGCTGTTGCGCTCTATAAAATGCTTAATATATATATATATATATTAGCCAGCTGTTAAATCTAATCTGGGAGGGAAATTTAAATTTCAGATCTTGTTGCCCTCACACACCTGTTAGGGTGTCATGCTTCATCATTGGGCGCTCCTCGTCGGACCGGCGATGCAATGTCCAACGGGCCTGGTGGCATCTTTAGAGGAGATCTTCTGATCTGAGAACGCCGTTATGTGAAGACCATGTGTGAAATTGTGGAGGACAGTGACTCCTAAATTATGTGGTGACTCGAAAAAGCTAAAATAGACCCTGGCCCCTAAATGATTTTAATTAGGTTATGTAGGGCTGGGACTAAATAAAACCAGGGAGGCTACTCATGTGATTCTAGGTATCAGGGTAGCCTATAGTTGACAGAGGTCAACATGTTTCGTGTCGTGAGTGCTCAAAATCGAGCGACACTTCTTCAGGACCGTGGGACCACCAAGAAGTATATATACCTCAATTCTTATCAAAGGGTATCCTGGGTCAACCACAAGCAGTGCTAACCCCTAATTAGGGTCCAGATATGAAGTCTCCGCCTCAGAAGGGAAGGGTCAGAGCTTCATAGATGATGGAGAAGCAACCGGACCACTGGAACAGTCCCACCGAATGTAGCAGCGGGCAGGCCAAAAAGGACGCGTCTTCCCCAGGGAGCATTAGAACAGGACCTCTCTAAATAACCAGCTCTCCTGTCCCCCCCTCCTGATTATACGGTGCAAGGACTCAGTCTGGTGTGTGCTGCACAAGTGTAACTATATACAGGGGGGACTGTGGTGGTCATCTTGAGAGTCGCATGATGATGGACGTCCGAAGGACAAACATGGAGTATCAGGTGTGGTGTTTGATACGTGTGGTAAGGACTCTCTACAATGTACCTATTGGGAGGATGTGTGATCAGTCAGGTTGGCTTAATGAATGAATTCATTAATTAATGAGTATGCAGCTGGTATCGAGCGATGACACCAGCAAGGTGTCCCGACGAGATACGTGTATTCAAGAAGATCTATTCTCTAAATGTAAGATGTTCTATGGGTATTGTTTGATTTTTTTTTTTTTAATCTTCATTTATTTATTTTAGGAACAAGATAACATTACAGTTCAGATACTTGTTTCTTCCCCCTCTTCCCTTCCTAAACAAGGAGAGAGATGCGAGTCACACGATATAAACATATAACTATAAGTCCATACATAACATTCGGATTGCTTAGGCAACACAATTGGCAGGGCGGATCCTCAGCAGGATCGGGGAAAGTCGCCCCGCCTGCTGTGAGCGCACCAAGCAAACACAAATAAATTAAACGGCGTGTCAATGCCAGTGTATTAATTTGCCACTGCACCAGCTAACGCGGTGTATAATGCGAGGGGGGGATGAAATCTGCAAATGCAGGATTACAGCACTGGTCTACAATGCGCATGGCGGATTGGCCGGCTGTCTACAGCCGTCCTATCCAACATGCGCAGTGTAGACCCAGCAAACCGAAAGCTGTGAAACAGCCTGGGGATGGCAGGCACAGGCCCTCGGGCTCAAAATGAGCACTGGGTGAGCCTGCTCCTACCAATCCTGGAGATGCTTTTGTGGAAGTTAAGTCTAGATAACAACGGTTGCATCCATTTTGTATAATTTGACATAGTGAAATTCAATGATGATGGGAACTATATACAATATATTAATTGCTTGATCTCATGTGACAGTCTTAAATAAGAGTCTGCACTTTGCTTTTAGTGAGCTGCCTGTAACGCGACACATTGCAAGGATTGCACAAAGAGTACTTTCCACGTTACTGCATTCTGCCTTCTTGCATTAGCAACAGGCCCCGTAGGCCTCAAAAGTGTATTCAGCGTCATCAGCTCATGTAGACCATTGGGATTGCATTTGGGCGTACATGTACTAGTTATCTGTCTGGCTTTAGACACAGGGACTCGTCACGTACACATAGGGTGGATCCCAACTTATTCTTGTGTAACGATGTACTGTAAGTTTCCGAGCACTAAATGTTTCTTCACCACCTGCAGGGACATGAGGGCCTAGACATGACCTGTTACGCAGACAAATTAAAATTAAAAGTTGTGGTTTGTGACTATAAATGCTTGTGTTTTACTTCTGCGTATTCGAGCACTCAGCACCCATCTGAGGCTCCCGTGCACGTTAAATACATTTTCTTTATTTCACTCAGGTGGTTGTGACGGAGTTTGATTTTGGCTCTTAGAGATTTTTTCCCCGTTTCTACACTTTCATAGCATGAAAGCAGCTCCAGGATTGGTTGGAGTTCCATTCCACAAGCAGGAAGGAAGCCCTTTGTTTTCCTGCTCGTGGAAGGGAGAAGTGCTGCGGTGGTCGCGCTCCAGGCGTATGGCGAGTAGCGCCTTCGTGCCACAGCATTTTTTATTTTCATTGACTGCAGCTGCCATTGACAATTCGTATCATTGCATCATATTGCAGCAAATGAGCATCACAGACACATCTGGGAAGTATTGACCAGGTGTTCCTTTTACATCTTGCATCAATGGACGTCGTTTGATGTTAAGCGCAGCCTCCTGGAAGAGCTGCCTACTCCGCTTCATAAAATCACTTGTGTTCTCGGTCGCATTTACTAAGTATTGGACCATATACAACTCAAAGATGCTGTGTGGACTGCGAGCTCCAGAATCTTAATCCCTCAGCGGTGTCGGGCCAGGTTTTCAGGGCCGGTTTTGCTCAAGAGCGGTTAAGCAACCCTTGTAACAAGCATTGCTACTGTCCATGGAGACAAAGGGACCAGGTGCTGCTGGGATCTCACTGGGTCGCCGACTACCTCCTTTTTTAGCCTTGGCTTTCAAGGTGTAACCAAGTCGAGCTCTCGAGGCTTTCTCTGGGATTTGATTGGATTTTAAATTTGTAAAGCGCTCGAATGCCCAGAGGCGCCTTGGCGCGGAGGGCGTCCAGTGCAGAACGACTAGTCCAGAGAGAACAAATGTCCCTGCAATAAAAGCAAGTGCTGTTATGTCTTTAGCAAAAATAGGACATCCTTATCAAGCAAATATGTTCTGTAACTTTAAAAACTTCTATGCAGGATTGCTACAGAGCCTATAATTACAGCAGAGGTAGTGGGCACCGTGCCACAGAATAATAATACTCCATGCCCACATATGCCAAACGGGCCAGTTCCCAAGCACAGAACAGGGGTGAAACTGGACTGCTTTGGCCAGCAGATCAGGAGCGTAACACAGGCCCCCGCATCCCCCGTAGTGCGGGGGGGGCCCTCGAGCTGCAGGGGGCCCCCTTCGCCCAGTGGGGTGACCCTCCGTGTACCTTGCAGGGGGGGGCCCTCAGTTTTTGTTACGCCAGTGCAGCAGATTTAAGTGGCGTCGACCATGCATAACTCAGAGTCTCATGGAGAGGACTGGGGGCGCCTGGGGGTTCATTTGTGACTGTAAATGTGCTTCACCATGCCAAGAGGAAAGGAGCTTTTGAGCAAAGTTTTGTACTGGCCACTTTTTCCTTTTACAAATTACGCACTGCAGCAGGGGGCGGGCCAACACTAGTGATACGCTGTCATCAGTGACGCCAGTTACATGCTCCGAGGGGACACATTGCACGTGCCCCCGCTAAGCCGAGGCATGCCCAGAGCATAGTGTGACACATGCATGCATTTAAATGTTTAGACGCGACTGCGCGTGAGATAGCCGGGCTAGTTTTAAGTTGTGTAAACTTAACGGGCTAAAAAATAGTCATTTTGAAAACATGTTCGTATTATCTGTAAAAAGGCTGCCTCACTCTGCCAAGCCGTCAAAAACGTTCAGATGCCATGTCCTTTAATTTCCTGTGTGCTCAAACCCTGTTTCCCTGGATACACAACTGAACGGCAGCGGGCTTAACACCAAGGCTGCGTACACTGATTCTACCTCATGCCTCTTTCTTCCACAAACGGACACTCCCCGCCTCTTTGTCTCACTCCTGCAGGTTGCTCCTTTTTAGGTCTCGGCTGCGAAGGCTGCGCTTGCGCAGTCTCGCTCCGAGATTTAATGAGTTTGAGTGACTTTGAGAAGAGGGGCTTGCACCCGCCCCTCTTCTCTCCTGTTCTCCATTGGCTGGCCTCTTAAATGCTGGCCAGCCACTGGAGAAGAGGTCAGTCACTCCGTTGAAGCCCCGTCTTTTTCGGATCGGGGGGCGTGTTTTTTGCGAGAAGTCTCAGGGAGGAGACAACAGCAAAACACGCCCCCAAATCCGAAAATGAGGCTCCCTTTCTCCGAGGCATTTTTGCTGTGCCTCGGAGAAAGGCGGTGGTGTCTTCCGGTGCCCTCGGCTTGTAGGCATCAGCTGGGTCAGTTTGTGGTTATACTCTGTCATTTCTGATGACGATGACTCTCTCTGCTCAGGTGGTGGGGTGTTATATAGAAGCATATAAATATCTGTAGTGCGCACCGCCCGCTCATTTGCAGCTGGGAGAGTGGCACTATTTCTGCATATCTTACCTAATGTTATGTAGGCAGGTGTTGAAACACCGCCGGGAGAAATACCTTTCGTGCACCCGGAAGGGTTTCAAAAGAGTAACTATTAGCAAATATCTGTAGCTTTTCTTTACACGCTGATGCTTTTATGTCTCCAATAGAGAATGCTTCGCGTATTATCGTTTACTGTGTCCGTGCATTGATGACGTACTCGGAGATCGTCGATATTATAGTAGGGAAATCATATTGCTAATGCATGAACACGTTTACTGTAAAAGTTTAAATGTTAAAAGCCCGTAAATGGATTTTGGGAGCGCTCGCTTGTGCTGAGCCGCATCACGTGCCTGGCGCCGACCTCAGTCCTGCTAAAGGGCGCTGCGGACATCAGAAAGTATTGTATCGCATTGCGTTTCAATATGGCCTCTGCAGTCGTTGAAACCCCTTACTATCTTCTAGAAGTAATTGAACAAGATGGGAGATGCAGGCTTGTGCTACATTTTTTTTTCAAGTCACTGTAAATGTATTTAGTTTCTGAACTAATTGGGAAACGTGCAAAAAGTAAAGGTAAAAGTGAAACAACACGAGGTGCGGAACTGCTGCACGGGTAAATAGAGCAGCCATCTTGAAACGGTAGTATATCTCCATGTATTAAAAGTCCAAATCACCAGTAGTAGGACACGCCATTCGTGCACGGGCGTACAGGAAACACACGAGGCAGATTATATGGAATTTCCTACCTCCGCATCTCATCTCAGAATTGCTAGTCACTTTTTCCTAGGACAGAAGTGAAACTTCACTGCACTTACCGTGTGAAACAGGTAAAGCGTTGAACGCACAATTTGTTGATTGCAGCAGCAAACGGTCTTAAATCGTCATATAGGGTAGCGATTCTCACCCTACTGACTGTATCTGCTTATCTGCATTCTTGCTTACCATGCGCACTGCCTAGCCGTAGCCGATGGAAGGGGGGAGGGGGGCTATTACGTAGCTTAAAAGTTCTTGGAGTTTTCTGGGTTGGCTCTCACTCTGTTTGCAGTGGATACAAGGCAGCCTGCATGATCAGCATGTCTTTAGAGTGTGTGCAATTATGAGACTGATTCAGAAAAGTAAAATTACCCGTTTTGTGTACTATTTGTTTTTGCTATTCACAAGCTCATCCCTATTTTTAGGTCGAGCCTGAGCCAGCGCGCAAGCGTTGCTCTGAGGATTTGTTGTAGGTACTGCAAGGAAGAGAAGCCCTGCCCACATTTGTCATTGGCTTGTGTTTTTGTCCTTCGAAACTGCTGTCGTCTGATTCCGTAATAGGATTGTTAGTCTCTCCTTAGTATGGCCATGTGGCCATGTCGTCATTTGTATCCCCCCCCCATAGCTGGCCCCTTTACTTGGTTGTTACACGGTATGTCTCCTTTTTTAGGTCGAGCCTAGCGGCAGCGCACATGCTGTAGTCGAGTATGCTGTGGAAGCTTTGCCTTCTCTCTGCCCATATTTTTAATTGGCTGGTGTCATTGTGCTTGGTAAATGCTAGCTTCCGATTGATAATGAAGCTACAAGCTCCAGAACAGGGCCGGCTTTAGGGCGGTGCGACCGGTGCCACTGCACCGGGTGCTGGCTTCCTGGGGGCGCCGTGTTTGAAAGTTTATTATGCTTTTGAGCACCTGCTGCAGCGTTTCTTTCCCCCGGCAATTACCAGGCCCCACATAAATGTGGTAAACCTGAAGATTGCTGATGTTGATACATTTGAGGGATTCTGCATGTGTTCTTTCTGCGTGCTCGTTGCTGCTCCTGTTGTAAATATTTTGTCTGCAAACTACAACCTGACGCGACGCACAGCGCTCGCAGCTATAAATGTAAAGTCTTGCATTTGGTTGTTTCACAAATTTGCTTCCAGAGCCTACTCTTTTAGAATCGTCAACTCTCACTTATCTGCAGGTACTTTTTTGTTTAAGAAAACCCATTCCAAGACAGCAGACAATGTATCATCATGATTGTGCACACATGGACTGATGTATGTCATTACCATGCATGCCTTTAGTACACATTGCCTCTACAACAAAAATGATAAGTTTATATCAGGCAACTCAAAAAACCAATATATATATCAGTTGCTCGCTTTTGCTTCGTTGCTTCTTTTCGCCAACAAACGAGTGGACCCAAATATGTGCAATTTTGATTTATTTACCGCTCAAAACAGCCACGCCATTACGCGTTTCGGCAGCTGCCTGCCTTGATCACATGACATATAGACACACACACACAACAAAACCTTTTCTCTTGCGCAGAAAAAAGCCATTGAGACCTATTCCATGGAGTTCACGTGCTTTATTAAAACAGATACAGTTCATAAGTTGCCTGCAAATATTCTCTGTCCCAACGCGTTTCAACTCGGTTCTTGAGCCTCGTTCACGGGGAAATAATCACTTGCTTTTTTGAAATGACCATGATTTAACAGCAGGAAGTTCTGTGTCTGCTACATTGATGCCGCCTTATTTGAGTATAGGCCCCTTTCACGGAGCAACTTTGGGAGGTGATTTTTTCGTCAAAAGAGGCCCTACTCACTCTTATTATGCTTTGGAAAAAGAGGGGATTTCCCAATAATATTACCAAAGAACACGAGGCAAGGATGTGAGCTGGAATACCCTTCAAACTCACGGATTCCAAATGAAGTAAGATACGATATGGACTATCATGTGGTGCATGCCTGCAAATCTGGTGAATTGTGGTTTTATTCAATGACTTTGCGCACTGAATTGGCTTTTAAAAATGACACTGCAGTGTGTGCAATAAGTCAAAATGCTGCATGAAAACACCAAGTGCCGATTTGTATTCACTGTGCATGCTAAAAGTAAATGACCTGCAGGCTCCGTGAATTGTGTAATCAAGGGGTCTATAAAAAACACATGGTCATTTCAAACAAGCATTTACAATGCTACGGTCTCGGCATTGTTAAAGTTAGAGCTATTGGCATTGCTCATGACAATGCCGTTTCTTTAAATGTTTTGAAAACATAAATAAAAATAATGTCATGAGCAATGCCAATAGCTCTAACTTTACCAATGCCGAGACCATTGCATTGTAAACGCTTGTTTAGGTCTCGCCTACCCAGCACGCATGCGCTGCATAGGAGACCTTTAGCCGCCCCTCCCACTTGTTCTCTTCTGTGCCTCTTCTGACCCCTTAAACAGGCACCGCCCACCGCCCACAGACAAAAGAAACACAATTCACGCAAATACTTTGACCTATACACGAGTAAATATTGACAAAAACAAAGTTACTTTGCATTAGTTTATCTCTATGTCCAATATCCGACTAGGTTAGCTCTCCAATCAATCAAGCAGTGAATTTGTAAAGCGTGCTACCTACTTGTGAGGGTCTCAAGGCGCTGGGGGGAGGGGGGGGGGGTGCTGCTACTGCTGGTGGTCTTGAGGAGCCTTCTGAAGGTGAGCAGGTCCTGTGTCTGCTGTAGATGGGTCGGGAGGGAGTTCCAGGTTTTTGCAGCGAGGAAGGTGAAGGATCTGCCGCCGGAGGTTGTTCGTTGGATGCGCGGGACGGCGGCA
Organism: Triturus cristatus; assembly: GCF_964204655.1. NCBI lineage: Eukaryota > Metazoa > Chordata > Amphibia > Caudata > Salamandridae > Triturus > Triturus cristatus. The sequence continues at coordinate 33,976,641 of NC_140595.1, read as the reverse complement.
AGGGCGAGGCTGGCGGAGCGGAGCTGGCGGGCGGGGGTGTAGAAGTTGAGTCTGTCGTTCAGGTATGCTGGTCCGGTGTTGTGGAGTGCTTTTTGTGCGTGGGTGAGGAGTTTGAAGATGATCCTCTTGTTGATGGGGAGCCAGTGCAGGTCTCTGAGGTGGGGGGAGATGTGGCTGCGGCTGGGGACGTTGAGGATCAGTCGGGCTGAGGCGTTCTGAATGTGTTGTAGTCGTCGCAGGTGTTTGGCCGGGATTCCTGCGTAGAGTGCGTTGCCGTAGTCTAGCCTGCTTCCGACGAGGGCTTGGGTCACTGTTCTTCTTGTTTCGGTCGGGATCCACTTGTAGATCCTGCGAAGCATGCAGAGGGTGTTGTAGCAGGAGGAGGAGATGGCGTTGACCTGCTTCGACATGGAGAGGGAGGAGTCGAGGATGAATCCTAGGTTGCGTGCGTGGTTCGTGGGTGATGGAGCTGCTCCCAGTGCGGTCGGCCACCAGGAGTCGTCCCAAGCAGAGGGGGTGGAACCTAGGATGAGGACCTCCGTCTTGTCCGAGTTCAGTTTCAGATGGCTGTTCCTCATCCACTCGGCGGCGGCCTTCATTCCCTCGTGGAGGTTGGTCTTGGGGGTGTGCGGGTCCTTGGTGAGGGAGAGGATGAGCTGGGTGTCGTCGGCGTAGGAGATGATGTTCAGGTTGTGCTGGCAGGCCACTTGTGCGAGGGGGGCCATGTAGACATTGAACAGGGTCGGGCTGAGTGATGAGCCCTGGGGTACGCCGCAGATGATGTTGGTGCCTTTGGATAGGAAGGGCGGGAGGTGGACTCTCTGGGTTCTGCCGGAGAGAAAGGACGTGGTCCAGTCCTGGGCCTTCTTCTGGATTCCGGCTACTTGGAGGCGTGTTCTTAGTGTGCGGTGGCAGACCGTGTCGAAAGCGGCAGACAGGTCCAGGAGGATGAGGGCTGAGGTTTCGCCGTTGTCTAGCTGGCGCCTGATGTCGTCAGTGGCGGCGATAAGGGCAGTCTTGGTGCTGTGGTTGTGTATGAATCCGGACTGGGATGGGTCTAGGATGCTGTTGTCCTCGAGGTGGCGGGTCAGCTGCATGTTGGTGATTTTCCCGATGACCTTCACCGGGAAGGGGACCAGGGAGATGGGCCGGAAGTTCTGGAGTTCTTTGGGGTCCGCCTTGGGTTTCTTGAGGAGGGCGTTGATTTCGGCGTGCTTCCAGCTTTCCGGGAAGGTCGCTGTGTCGAAGGAGATGTTGATGATCTTTCGCAGATGGGGTGCGATGGTTGCGTCAGCTTTGTTGAAGACGTGGTGTGGGCAGGGGTCTGATGGAGATCCTGAGTGGATGGAGTTCATGACCTTGCGTGTCTCTTCGTCGTTGACGTGGGACCAGGAGGTCAGCTAGTTGGTGCAGTTGGCGTTCGGGGTGTGGTCTGTTGCGGTCGGGGCGGATGAGGAGTTGAAGCTGTCGTGGATGTCAGCGATCTTGCGATGGAAGAAGGTGGCCAGTGAGTCGCACAGATCATGTGATGGTGGGATGTCGTTGGTGTTGGCGCTGGGGTTGGAGAGTTCCTTCACTATGTTGAAAAGTTCTTTTCTGTTGTGTTCGTTGTTATCCAGTCGGGCTTTGAAGGACGATCTCTTGGCTGTTCTGATGAGGTGGTGATCTCTGCGGGTGGCGTCCTTGTGGGCTGCGTGGCTGTCTGGTGCGCGGTCGTGGTGCCATTTCTTCTCCAGCTTCCGGCATGTTCATTTGGAGATCTGGAGTTCTTCGTGAACCAGGTGGCTTTCTTGCTGGGGTGGTTGATGGAGGGTTTCTTGATCGGGGCGAGGGTGTTGGCGCTGTCGTTGATCCACTGTCTGAAGTTTCGGGCGGTGGCGTCTGTGTCGGTAGGGTCGGTGGGTGGGTTCTGGGTGAGGGTGGAGGTCAGCTGGTCTTCGGTAACTTTGCTCCAGCAGCGGCGAGGCAGCTGTTGGGGGCGATGGTGCGTGGTTGGTTTCTTGAAGTTGAAGTGGATGCATCGGTGGTCAGTCCAGTGGAGTTTGGTGGTGTGGTTGAAGGTGACGTGGGTGCTTGTGGAGAAGACGGGGTCGAGCGTGTGGCCGGCGGCGTGGGTGGGTTCGGTGACGAGTTGTTGGAGGCCGAGGTTGTCGATCAGGGCAGTGGAGTTGGCGTCGTCGTTGCTCTCGAGGTGGAAGTTCAGGTCCCCGAGGTGGATGTAGTCCGTGGAGGCGAGTGCGTGGGTGCTGGCAAGGTCGGCGGTGGACTCGCTGAACTGAGCCCGGGGTCCGGGGAGTCTGTAGATGAGTGTTCCTCTGAGGGTGGTGTTGGGGTCGGTGTGGATCCGGAAGTGAATGTGTTCGGTGGTGTTGAGGGAGTCGTCTGCGAGGGTGTGGACCTGGAGGGTGGACTTGTGGCCGATGGCTATTCCTCCTCCCATCCCGTTGGTGCGGTCTCTGCGGGAGATCTTGTAGCTGTCCGGGATGGCTATGGCGATGTCAGGTGCCGAGGAGTCATTCCACCAGGTCTCGGTCAGGAAGGCAACGTCTGGGGCGGTGGTGTTGAGCAGGTCGCAGAGCTCGATGGCGTGCTTTCACGCGGAGCGGGTGTTGAGGAGTATGCAACGAAGGTGGTTGGGTCCATTCCTTGGGGTTTTGGTGGTTCTGTCGCAAGTGAAGTTGCAGGTGTGGCAGGAGAAGGGTCTGTGGGTGCGTTACGGGGCGGCCTGGAAGCAACGGTGGTCTCGGCCGGTGTTGAGAGCATGGAGAGTGTTGGCGTCGTATCAGATTCTGGCGTTGTGGCGTGTGTAGGGTCCAGGTTTTATGGCGCAGACGGGCTTGCCTTTGGCGCGCCCTCTGCGCGCGTCTGGGCAGCAGCCGCCATATAAGGCGTGGAGGGAGGGAGGAGCAGCTGGGAGGCGGGAGCGGGGCAGCGAGGGGGCGTGGCCACGGGGGACAGCGGCAGGAAACAACGGGTCACAGAGAACAAAACGGGGGGTGGGGTTGGGCAGGTGGGCTACAATCGGTAAAATAGAGGAGCAGACTGAAAACAAAATACAAACAAGCCACTGTTCAAAGCTCACCACAGAAAAACGGATTTACTTTCACTTATTAGGCACTGTTTCGAATAGGTGCAAATTGCATGGCTCTAATATGCATGTAGGAATCATTTTGTGAAAGTCAAATGTTCACTCCATGACTGACAGTCATACAAAAGGCAGAGTTTGGCTTGAAAGTCATGGTGACATATTATATACGTTGCACCAGTGTCATTTTAATTATGTGCCATTATTTCTAAAGTACATGGATTGCACTGGTGTCAGTTTCGTTTTGATGCACATTTTTGAATATTTCTTTCCATGCATATTTTATGGAAAGCATTTTCTATTTTTCCGTCAAGAGCTATATGTGTTGGATGTAAAGCAACTGTTTAAATCTTTTTGGAATATATCATTTTATACCAGGCAGGGGGAGAGGGTGAGGGAGAGGAGGGAGAGGGAGAGGAGGGAGAGGAGGGAGAGGGAGGGGAGGGAGAGGGAGAGGAGGGAGAGGGAGAGGGAGAGGAGGGGAGGGGAGGAGGAGGGGAGAGGAGGAGGGAGAGGAGGGAGGGAGAGGGAGAGGAGGAGGAGGAGGAGGAGGAAGAGGGAGAGGGAGAGGGGGAGGGAGAGGAGGGAGAGGGAGAGGAGGAGGAGAAGGAGGAGGAGGAGGGAGAGCAGGGAGAGGAGGGAGAGAGAGCAGGGAGAGCGAGAGGGAGGGAGAGGGAGAGGAGGGAGAGGAGGGAGAGGAGGGAGAGGAGGGAGAGGGGGGAAGAGGGAGAGGAGGGAGAGGGGGGAAGAGGGAGAGGAGGAAGAGGGAGAGGGGGGAGAGGGAGAAGGGGGGAGAGGGAGAAGGAGGGAGAGGGAGAAGGAGGGAGAGGAGGGAGAGGGAGAAGGAGGGAGAGGAGGGAGAGGGAGAGGAGGAGGAGGGAGAGGAGGAGGACGGAGAGGAGGAGGAGGGGGAGAGGAGGAGGAAGAGGGAGAGGGAGCGGAGGGAGAGGAGGGAGAGGAGGGAGAGGAGGGAGAGGAGGGAGAGGAGGGAGAGGAAGGAGAGGAGGGAGAGGAAGGAGAGGAGGGAGAGGGGAGAGGAGGGAGAGGGGAGAGGAGGGAGAGGGGAGAGGAGGGAGAGGAGGAGGAGGAAGAGCAGGGAGAGGAGGGAGAGGAGGGAGAGGGAGGGGGGGGTGGGAGGGGGAGAGGAGGGAGGGGGGGATGGGAGGGGGAGAGGAGGAGGAAGGGGGAGAGGAGGGAGAGGGAGGGAGAGGGAGGGAGAGGGAGAGGAGGGAGAGGAGGGAGAGGGAGAGGAGGGAGAGGAGGGAGAGGAGGGAGAGGAGGGAGAGGAGGAGGAGGAGGAGGAGGAGGAGGAGGAGGAGGAGGAGGAGGGAGAGGGAGAGGGAGGGAGAGGGAGAAGAGGGAGAGGGGGGAGAGGGAGAGGAGGGAGAGGAGGAGGAGGAGGAAGAGGGAGAGGAAGAGGGAGAGGAAGAGGGAGAGGAAGAGGGAGAGGAAGAGGGAGAGGAAGAGGGAGGGAGAGGAGGGAGAGGAGGGAGAGGAGGGAGAGGAGGGAGAGGAGGGAGAGGGGGAGAGGAGGGAGAGGGGGAGGGAGGGAGAGGGAGAGGGAGGGAGAGGAGGAGGAGGGGGGAGAGGAGGAGGAAGAGGGAGAGGAAGAGGAAGAGGAAGAGGAAGAGGGAGAGGAGGAGGGAGAGGAGGGAGAGCAGCGAGAGGAGGGTGAGCTGGGAGAGGAGGGAGAGGGAGAGGAGGGAGAGGAGGGAGAGGAGGGAGAGGAGGGAGAGGAGGGAGAGGAGGGAGAGGAGGGAGAGGGAGAGAGCGTGTGTGTATATATATATGTATATATATATATATAATCATTCAGTCATTCATTGCTTGTTGTGAGAACACCCTACCATTTCGTGCAGAACCAGCCTCTCACCGTGCATGGCACATTTTGCACTGTCAAATTGTGAAACAAGTGCCAAACTAGTGTCAACTCTGAGGTTCCGTGAATTCTGAACCCGTTCAATGAAGGTGACCGTATCGTGATGATTTTGGTATCAGCGAACTGCGAATGACAAGTGCGGTATGCATGAGTGTTTTCGTCATGCTACACCGATGGATTCACTGTGTATTTGACAATCTAGTCTGAACCCTTGGGTTTCATTTTGTGCATAACTGCCCATTTGTGGTTGCCCTCAGATAGGCTAATGACTGCAGGATGACTGTGGCCACGCGAGCCTCTAGGGACGCATACACCTTAGCTTGAGTTTGTGTTGACTCCTGTTTGACCTGAGTCAACTGACCCTGTTGCCCGAGGCTAAACTTGTTGAGCCAGTTCATTGTTAAGCAGCTGGTCAGATAGAGATCAAAGAGCAGGACATTGTTGATTCTATGACACACGCACACACCCCTCTATCCTGCTTCTCATCTGTTTCTGCTCCTTCCTCTATGGCCTTATGGCCTAATTATTGACTTGGGTTGAGGTCTGTTATGATGGGCCCGTCCGGCCTGTTCGAGCAAGAATGCTGGATTTTTGCCTTGTCATTTACGATGGGCTCGATAACTGAAAGTGGGTTTGTCGTTATGTGATGCCTCTGTAAATGTCATCCTCTGATTGGTCAAATTTGTAAGTAATTGATGCTAGCCAGGAACGTGGTTTTTGGCATAAAAGACGATGCTCCGCTCTATGATTTTCAGCAGTCTCCTGAGAACATACACCGTGTTGTACTTCTAGGATCTCTGTTACTGGCTGCAGCTAATAAATTTGATCTTTGATGTCACCGAGAAGAATCCCGTGTCTCTGTACTCTAAGACAGGTGGAACCTAAGACTTTGGGCGTGTCCCCTGCGCCGCTGGGTTTAAATCCCGGTTCTTCAACTATGCAATCCACAAGTCTCAAAGCAGAATTGCAGTGGGTCGATCTGTATAATGCACAATGTAATTGTGCACCCCGTCTATTCAGTTTCGTGCAGGGATAGTGTCCGAGCCTGATGTAGAGTTGGTGTGGGACAGACCATCATCATAAGGTGGAGGAAGTAGTGCATCTTCACTCGGAGGATTCTCTGCTGGTGGGGAATCATGCAGCAGAATGGCCTCTGCCATAATGTTCTCTCCATGCATTGGAAGAACTCTTTACATGTTTCTCTTCCGTGTCTATGGCAGTCATTCCGGTCTAGTAACCCAGGAGGTCTGTGAATTTGCAATACCTGATTTACGAACATCTTTCATCTACGTAAGACCAATGCTTCATTTGTAAAATAAAGAGTGCCGATGCCCAAATGTCCTAAGACACCTGCGACCGGCGCTATTAAATGTCATTGCGCCAAACACCAAGACTGATTAGCCCTGAATCCACCTCAGGCCTCTTCAATCCTCTGTCAGACACTCCCTGCCTCTTTATTTCACTCTTGCGGGTTCCTGCTTTCTCGCTTTGTGACGGTTTTACCGTCTTTCTCTTCCTCCTTCTTTCAACCTTGGTTTGTTTTTCTCCCTCTACCCTCACGGGTATGTAGTGCGCTTTACAAATGCTATGATTGATTGATTGAGAAATGCCTGATGAGGGAAAATAGGTGCCAGTTCCCAACCACTGGTTCTAATTAAGCACTGTAAGTGAGCGTCAGTATCTGAAACTCGATCCGAACAGTCAGTCTCATGGAGGTATTGCAACCTAATATAAAAGTTCACACGTCACAGCCTTTCAATATTTTCCCCGATTTATATTTTATATCTGTATTATTTTTGACGTTTTTAATAGGTGTGGGTGGGGTATTTATTAGTTGAGCAAAGTCTCTCGTTGACCCCAATTATTGGCCTTCCCCGAGGTCTGGGATTTTTCTGCTTTACAAATGAACACAATGGCAAATTTTTCCCACCAACCGGCAATATTTCCTTGCAAGAGCTATTCGGCACTGAAAATAGATTAATTTTAAACCCTATTTTCCATATGATCTTGAACCTCGATGGATGTTGGCGATATTTTATTTCTCTCAAAACAACTTAAAAAGTGTGACCGTCTCGACTTTAATGTGGCAGCACATATGCAGGAAACTTGGCGAAGTTTAGTAGTAATTGTAGTATTAACTAGAATTTACAAAAGATTTTGATGACCTATAGAGGTACAGTACAGAAATCTAAGAGTAAACGCTCTGAGGTCTGTATTTTTTCTTCTAGCTCCACCCTGAAAGCCTTCTAGCAGCTCTTACTGGCTGAAATTTCAGTTTATCATATCCTCAACTCTTGCCACCGGTGACAGGTTTGTCTGTTGAATAAGTACGGGGTTCGGAGTGACATAAATCCCTATGTATCTGAATCCCACCAGATCTACTGTCGGCAGCAGAGGCGCTGGACCCCTTAAGGGGGTATTGCATGGATTTTTGCTAATTAATAGTATAGTCTGAGTATCTACCTAAGATGGTGATGACCTGCATGGATCATTTTCAGGTCAGTCACATACAGCAGGATATTGTCGGCATACAATGATATTTTGTCTTCCCATTGCCCTTCCCACTGCATGCCCTTTACCAACAGGTCTTTTCTGATCCAGGCTGCTAAAAGCAAGAAGGCATGGTGTGTCAGTGCTTAGAAACAGTGTCTGCAGAAAAACCCGCTCAATAACTGGGCAACAAAAATATTAGAAAACATTCCCGCTGTAAAATCCCCCTCCCTAGATCCCTGCATGGTCGACTTGAAACTGCCCAACCCTCAACATTGCAGAGCGCCTGTCGCCCCAAATAAATTTATTCTAATAGGGCTTAATGATCAACACAATTCCTACTTCCCACGCCCCAAACTCCCTTAGAAGTCTTACTGTATACCATTAAAAAAGTATTTAGTTATGCAGCACAATATCCTTGGTGCAACAACTTTAACTGTTGCATGGCTAAACACTTATAAGGTCCCAAAGGCGAGACCTATTGGCTATGCCAATGCTTGTTCCCTTTGCCACAGGGTTTCCATTGTTCTCGTCCTCCTTCATTCAGCCTTGCGTGTTTTTCACTCTCTTGCTCTGGGTCAAAGTCTGATGAAGAAAAGTAAGTGCTGGTTCTCAGAAAGGCGTTTCGGTGGGCCCCACCTGCAGCCAGTGTGTCAAATCAAGCACCGTCCTGCTGCCTCCCAGAGGGCACCCTTCCTGAAAGCCTGGCGAGCAGCTCACTCTCTCCAAATGCATCGCAGGGTGTGATAGGGTCACTGAGGCGTCCTGATCCCTGTGACGCACTGCGAAAGGGTGGACTGGCATGCATCCTCGCTCATTGACAAGCAGCCTGGCAAACACAGGGTTGCAGCCTAATGTGCCCAGACAGCATGCTTTTAGCAAGGTTCCACTACGTCACAGGGAAGTGTTGCCCTACAGCCTCGCTGGCCCATCAGGAGAGAAGCCCAGCACAACCTGTGATGGGAAGCACGCGTGGATGAAAAATCCCGTAAGACTTTACATGAGCCTCACACAGAGTGAGGGTCAATGAAACTTGCATCACAATTAAAACATTTAAAAACAAAATAGGAGCCGGAAATATGGGTGGGCAGAGCCCAACGCCCACTTTTACAAGCCGCCCCTTATGGATGGATTGCAGCAGTGCTCCTGGTGCCCGACTGGCATGTGCTTGTAATTTTACCACCCTCAGGAGACTTCTGTATTACAGAAGGGGCCGCAGACTGCTGCGTGGTACACTCCTTACACATTTCATGCGGGTGCAATATCAAAGGGTTGTTCCCTCATACTGAAGGGGCATCATCTCATCCAAAGAAGGGGCTGTCTTTGCTTCTGCCCTATATCACTGGGTGGGGTCACAGACAAAGAGGGTCTACAGAGATGCACTTTCTGTGGATTACCCAGGTAGTGGGCATAATTAGTGTACCCTTGGGGTGCCCTTTGAAAGCGCGTCACAGGTACTTCGCAGGGCAGAGGCGCAACTAGAGCCACATTTCGGGGGGATGGGGGCTAAGAAAACATTTTGGGGGGGGGGGGGTTAATTCTTCCAGCAATAGGCAGTGTGCGATGCTGGGGCTCTAAGAAGGGGTGAATAAACAACAAAGCCTCGTTAAAAAGTAAATGGTCTTTCAAAGACCTGTGAAGTACTCGGGGGCGGCTGTGTGTGTGGCTGTGTGTGTACCCGGGAAGCTGTGTCAGCCCGGGTTGCCACACACGACGGGGGGGGGCTGAAGCCCTTTGAGCCCAGTGCTTTAAATGGGCCGGTACTCACCGATACGGAGTACCGGCACTTCCAAATTTTCTAGCCGTCAGTACCGGCACTTTTCTTTTGTCAGGGAGAGTACCGGCACCCTGATTGATGGCACGGCAGGCTCGGGTTCGGTATGTCGTCCAACACAGGGAATCTCGGAATCGCACTGAGGTTCTGAAGTAGACTTTTGCAGGGACGCTGCTAAAGTCTAGAGGCGCCCCTTTGAATTTACCCACACTGCAGGGGGTTGAGAGGGCTTGCATCACGCTGTGATTAACAGTGCAGGGTCCACTCTAGGCAGACCCGGCACTGTTAATTAGGCGTGCAACGAGCATTCAGGTTAAAGTGCTTTAGCCACCCCCTCCCCGTCAGGTGGGTGAAATGGCCTAGGCTGGGGCTGCGGTCAGTAATCCAGTCCCATTTAGAGGTATTGGACTGACCTTACAAAAGCGAGTGGCAGTGCAGCACAATCCTACACCTTCCTCAAAGCCGGTTTCTTTTCATGTTAGTTTTTTTTCCAGCCCAGGAGCTGCTTCCCTTTGTGTGCGCCTCCAACACTAATGGCCGCATTTACAGAACAGAGAGAGATCCATGGGTGTGGAGATAGCCCTGCCCAAAGAGCAATGAAACCTGCATCTCCAAGAAGGAGCTCACATTACTACTGACAATGGGTCTGGTTGGGGGGAAACCGAGATGAACATAGAAGGAAGGGGGAGGGAGGAATGTAAAAAAGTGATGTGACAGGTGAAGTTAGGATTGACACTTTTGCAGATTAAAAATACCAGATATGTGTTCAGTTCTGAAATCGGAGCTTAGAAATGGAATTTTAACACAAATTTGTGTAAAGTTAAAAATCTGCTGTATGTCTTGTTAACTTTAATAAATATACATATATATATATATATATATATATACACACATATATATATATATGTAAATTTTCAAATATCATCCTGTTTGGCTTTCATTTTGTGTAATGATTAAGCCTGTTTTGTTTACATAAACACATTTCTCGTGTTTTAATATGTGCTGCAACTTGCATAGACGTCCTTATGTATAATCATGCCTTGCCCTTAGCCCCGCCCCTATCCCCGCCCACTTGCCACACCTCTAGCTCATTTTAATGAGTACCTGCACTTATTTTTTCTCATTTAAAGCACTGTTTGAGTCCAATGGGTATTGCGCGCCTGGAAGGTGCCGACTGCACTCTGCCACCCCCCGGTCCCCGCACCTCATCTAATGGCGGGCCGGTGGGCCAGGAGCCCTGTCATACCACATCTGCGTCATTCACTTCTACACTCTCTCCGGTGTTGGCACATGCTCAAAGAGTTTGCGCCGGAGGGGAGGCATTTTTCCCTGTTAAAAAGTTGCATTGCCCTAGTCCGCGCCAAGGCCACCCAATGACAGTGCGCACAGCGAGCAACACATGAACTTTACGTGGTGCGTCAGCGCAGCGTGTCCACAGCAGACAAACCATTTATCAGAGAGTAAACCACACCTTTGGATCCACGATTCTGATTGGGTGCGCGAGGCTGCATTTAGACATGGCTTTAAACATTTGAATAGCTGCGGTAAGGTTTCAAGCCCGGCTCCATCGGTGCCTTGCTCTTTGCACGTTCCTGTCGGTAGAGTTTGCATCATGACTTATGATTTTGGAGAAGCACTTCTGCACTCCTGCTTTGGCAGCACTTTCATAGCATGTCACGTGCAGCTAGGGTGCGACATTGCCGTCTCTGGGCCCTGGTGACATTTACTAATCCCTCGACGCTGTGGCTCATGAAGTCACCGGGATACCGCAATGACGACACAGGACTGTATTATACGCTCACCCTCTCTATAGCGCTATCATGTCACAGCTGGGCAGTCAGACCTCTGTACTTGACCTTGTAACGTCACTGGACATGCAATTTCACTACTGCAGTCTTGTTAGCTTTTACACCACCAATCTGCACCAAACTTGAGGGAAATCACTTCTGTAAAACGTGCAAAATTTAGAGCAGATTGCCCCAACACCAGGGGCCGTATTACATACTGTGCCCCGGGGGCACAAAGGGTGTTGGCGCCCATTGTGTGCACCCCGGGGCACTTTAATATTATAGAAGGGGGTGCAGACGCTTGAGCGTCCCCTTCTATAATACCGATAGTGCTGGCGCTTGAAGTGCGCATGCGCTATCAACAGAGGGTGTTCCCTCATTTGCATGGGGCGTGCCCTATGCAAATGAGGGAATTCTTTTGACTCTGCACCCACACCATATTACAGACGCAGGCGCAGAGTCAAAGAAGCCCTCAGGAGGCGCACTAACTGTGCTTCATTTGAAAGGTGGCGCACTGTCAGTGCGCCCCCTCTACACAGCCCTCTGCAGGGGGTAAAGGGGATCCCATGGACCCCCCCAGACATCCCCTTGCAGGCGGGTGTAGTCACTGACTGCACCCACCTGCAGGGGATTTCTAAACCCCTTTGAAAGTGCAGGCGGGTGCCGCCTGCACTGTGAAAACACAGAGCAGCTGCTCCGTGTTCTCAAATGTATGCGCTGCCCTGGGGGCAGCGCGAGTTCGCAGCTGCCCCCAGGGCAGCGTATTCACCATAATAGGGCATATTGGCATTGTTTGCGCACGGCGCACCTTTTCAAAGATGCGCTGGGAGCAAACAATGCCAATATGAATACGGCCTCAGAAGTTATGAGGGGGTCTTAGCGCATGATACCTTTCAAAGAATATTGATTTTCCGCTGAAGATTTAGTCTGTGGCTAACTGAAACTGCTGCATGAAAATTCCAAAATGTTGACGGCTTCGCAGCCTTTCAGTGAATTTTTTGATTTTTATTCTGCCATTTTGGAGATGTTAACGAAAATGTGCGTGCAGTGGATACATGTGAAAAGTGCGAATATATCTGTACTTGGTCGTGAACTCCACAAACAATTGTGAAGTTTGGCAAACCCTGCCAACGTTCATTAACGTTGTGTAGAATATATGTATTTATATATGAAGATCTAGCTTTTTGCCAAATTTGGTGCGATTCTGTTCACACATTTTTTTCTGTATTCCTGTCTAATCTTCCCTATGGAAACGACATGGGACAAAAGCATGTTTAGGGACATCCTTTTTTCTCCGCCCCCGCTTGATGGATCACCCGCAAAAATACTTTCCAAGAAGCAGCTCAGGTGGATAAACTTGTTTTTGTAAAGTTTTGTTAAGATTCATCAAATGGAGACAAAGTTATTAGTTTAAAAAAAACACGCTCTTCCTATAGAAGTCTGACCTAACAAGACCTGTGTAGTGGCGACATCCACTGCGTAATGTAAGAGAGATAGATTATATATATATATATATATATATACACACATACATATTTATTACTTTTTTAATTTTGTGTTATGAAGTTTTATATAGCGCTAACTTGACCCAAATTGGGTATCAGAGCGCTTTACATAACAACAGTTGCGTTACATGAGGACACATTCATATTTTGTTAGGCACGGGGAGATTAAGTGATTTGCCCAGAATCACAGGATGTTCAGCGTCATTGACGAGACTCGAACCCAGTTCCCCAGATTCGAGGTCGACCACCCTAGCCGGTAGGCCAACTCCTCTCCCATATATACATACATATACATTCCATTAACAACAACAATCTTTAAAAATTTAAAAATGAAACACATTGAATTTCTATGCTCAAATTGTTGTCAGCTCTCTAAACATAGCTATTTAATCCGCATTAAGTAATTGTACTGTACACGAAAAAACACCCTCCCTTGAATTTTTAATCACCATTTTTTTCAATCTATTCATTAGGCACTATTCACTTTTTTAAGCACCATTTTTTGCACATAGCTATCTTTACAACCAGCAACGTCCATTGTGACATTAACAAAAAACAGGGATTTATCCCAAAATAAATTTCAAACACAAAACTTGAGGACGAAAATGACAGAACAAATGAGTCCAGGCTTTTAACAATCACCATAGTTTTAAAAATGATCAGGCAATCCAATAATAATCTTTTAGGAACAAATTCAATAGTATTGGAACTATAAAGTTTGTAGGAACTACTAGAACGGATTTATCCTACTATTCTCTCATTCAGCTATTTATTTATTTATATATTTTAGATATTTGAATAATGAATATCCAAATTGATTGCAATAACTGATAATCTACTGTGGGTGAGATTTCAATGCATACCTAGGTATTTCTTTATTTATATATGTTTGCATATATGCACATTTAACAATGGACCCTACTGCAAATAACAAGCCAGTATTAACTAGATGTCATTCAGTCAATGAATTACATGTTTTTATCTTTATTTTCTAACAATGATGTTGGTTGTTTTGACAAGCACTGGGCACTTTAAATTTGTAATCACGTGGTTTATGGGGGGCAAAAAACCGGGAACGCTAGGAAAAAGAAAAAAAGTGTAACCTTTAAAAATGAAAGGCCAATGGTTGATGCACGTCATGTGATCAAGTCCCCTGGGAGGGATGAAACGCGTAATGGCTGCCGCTATGTGTTTGTGAGAAGACCAAAATAAACAAAGCGGTATTTTAACGAATCCTGTGGTCCGTGTTCTATTCAGTGCGCTACCAGTGAGAAGGTGCGACTATGAAGGAGTGCTTCGCGATATAGATATATATATATACACATATACATATGTATATATATATATATCCAACGTATTGCATGCTGGGGGTTGTGGTCTGTCACTTGATCACAGCTGCCTGATGTTAAGCAGGAACAGCTGACCTCCATCTACCGGGAGTGCCTCACAAAAGCACAGGAAGGAAAAGGTTCAGACCAGTGGTACGCGGCATCTGAAGAAGGCAGGAGTTGCCGAAATGCATCATGCCTAGATACCATCAGTGAATAAAGGTTTTCCTTTGTAACCCCCGTTGAGTCCTTGGATTGCTGTTTTACAGAGTGGTCGTTCAGTCATATATATATATATACACACACACACATATACATATATACACATATGCATATGTATATTACCTACTGGCGGTTGCCAGTAGGTAGTTATAGTTAGGACCACGTTTCCATAGGAAATCCGCAACATTCTATTTTGAATAACTTTGGCGCCGGTCGACGAATCCTCGCGAATTTTTCAAAATAGGTGGGGCGCTACGCTCTGCTCCTACCCTAAAAGTCTCGGGGGGATTCGTCAAGCGGGGGCTGAGATAAAAGGGGGGTCCCAAAACGCGATTTTCCCATGCATTTTTCCATAGGACCTTTAGACACAGCTACAGCCCGAACGGCTGAACAGAATTACTTGAAATTTGGCAGAGAGGTAGTCCTCAGGTCAAGGAAGTGCCTTTTGTAGGTTTGGTGTAAATCTGTTCAGTAGATTCTGAGAAAATAGCCTTTAAATCAATATATACATCTGTGGCAGCTTACGGTGCGCTTACCGTAAGCTTACCGTACGCGTACGGTGGCGTGCGCGATTTTGATTGGCTCTTAGATCTTAGTAAACATTCGAATCGGTCGAAACCAGGAAGCGGCGGCCGCCATTTTCTCTCTCGCTCTCTGAGTTGGGAAGCAAAAACGAAGCCCAAAAATGTCTAAAGAGGCAGTTTCTTGAGATCCTAACCACCCAGCATTGATATAGGGGTCCCCAAACAACCCCCAAGCCCAAAAAAAAAAATTTTTTTTTTTCAGAAAATCGCCGATTACGCTTACCGTACGCGTACGGTAAAAATTAAAAAAAAAAAAAATTATCCACATTCTCCCCACCCCGTGTGCAAATGGTGCCCGAAGGGCACCATTTGTGCATGGCATATAAGAGCAATGAAATTAACAAATGTGCGCACGGTGCGCGAAGCGCATCGTGCGTACATGGCCCATCCCGCATAACGTGGGCACGCGGTGCGCGCAGCGCACCGCGTGACCACCGTGCGTGCACGGCACTAACTGCGTAAAGTGGGCGCGCGGTGCGCAAAGCGCACCGCGTGCTCACTGTGCGCGCACGGTGCGCGAAGCGCACCGTGCGCGCACGGAACGAACTGCGTTAACTGGGCGCGCACGCCACGAATGGCGTAAAGTGACTTAGCATTTAAAAAAACGTACAAATTCACTGAAAAAACCATAGGTTTCACACACGTTATAGTTAGGAATTAGCATTTAAAAAACCTTGCAAATTCACTGAAAAAACCATAGGTTTCACACATGTTATAGTTAGCTGTACATTTCACTCGTAAAAAACCAATGAAATTCCCCCGTTATAGTTACTGTAGGCAACTATAACTCACGCGACCGCAATCTTCTGCTGATGACATATGTGTCTTTATGAAAAAAAAATATTTGTAATATATGTATAGCTAAAATTTAATGGAAGAAGACATGGGCAAATAAGTGTCTAAATACAGTATTAGCATCAGCAGAGGATTGCGGTCGCGTGAGTTATAGTTGCCTGCACTAACTATAACGGGGGAATTTCATTGGTTTTTTACGAGTGAAATGTACAGCTAACTATAACATGTGTGAAACCTATGGTTTTTTCAGTGAATTATATATATACATACACATATACATATGTATATATATACACATATACATATACACACACATACATATACACATGTATATACACATATACATATATATATACACATACACAAACATATACACATATAAATACACATATACACACATATATACACACACACACACGTATATATACACATATATATATATGTACATATATATCTCAAAACAAAACCCTTTCAGGCATTGAGTGACAAATAAATTATGCAAAAAGATGCAGAGAACTCTGGGTAGTTCTCAAGTTTAGGTGGAGAGCAGCTCCTGTATAGATCACCCTCAACGCAAGCGACATTTGAGGTGAGGTGATTTAGAGTGTCGCTGGTGTCAGGCCAGTTTTGAGCTTGTACAGACATGCTGTGATTATTTTGCAAGGGATGGAAATTGCACGGAGACTGGAGGCAATGTTTCTCCAGATGTCAGAGAAATTAACAGTAAAAAGCGGCCCATCCGTCCATAAAACAGCGCCACAAACTGCTAAACTTAAAAAAACTGCACACACACGGGTCTATGAGTCTAGAACATCGGGCACTGCCCGACTGCCCTATAGGCCAGTCCAACCTTGTGCAAGAGAACAGGGACTGCTGACCGCTGCCCGTCTGGCACACTCGGGCGGTATGTCAACGCCGATGCGGACGCCACGTTTGATGCAAAGCCACTCAGCGGTTTTGCTGTAGGCAAGTTTTAAAGTGACTTAAAATTCAAAATGATTCTTATTGTAGAACAACCCAAAGTACTCGGACTCATGCTGGACGATTATTGTCATATTTGAATCGCTGGAGGTGTCCAGAATCTGCAACTCTTCTTTCGGATTGTCAATGACATCACACTTATTAGCAAATCAGTTTCCCATGGACGTCTCAACTTAGCCATAACTGCAGAGTCCATATTGTTGCCTTTTCTGATATATATATATATAATACCCTAAGAAAGATCCAGAGTCCCAAATAGGTCGCTTAGTAGCTACAGGGCAGTTAATAGTTTCCTTCTGTATCCCCATGGATATAGATCGTGGGTAGGTAAACAGGGCGGGTGGGGGCTAAAAGCACATAACAGCCAAAAAAAAACACAAGGCTTTATAAGAAGAAAAATGGCAGTGAACCAAGAAAAATAGCAGAACCTAAGCCGTTATCTCCCAAAATATCTGTCTGTGGTTCAAAGAATGTACCTTCCACTGTGTGCAATCCCTGTAAAACACCCCCTGCCAAGGGTGCCACCCTAGGCTAGGGAGAATCAATAAGTGTGAAAAACAGAGGTGCACCACATTCGCAACAAATCTCAAAGCACAATAAGTTTTTTCACAGAATTCAGCAATCAATAAAGACATTTTTTTTTTCTCTTTATTATTTTTTTCTTTAAGACTGCTTCATATGTGCAGAGCAAAAACCAGCCAACGCGTTTCGTTCATATACAAATTAACTTCTTCAGGGCACGAAAGAATGGAGAAATCTATTGTGTAATCCACTTGTGCAACAAGTTAGTTTCTTCTGATTCACCAGTCAATCCAGGTATGTCTTCCTAGAAGATTGCATCAAAGTGTTTAGAGTTAATGAGATTTCCTCCACCCCTTTGTCTAAATTCCATGCGTAACATAAGTTTCAAACGGATGGAAGAATTTGGGCAGGTCCGCCCTTCGTTGAGCACTACAATTGGGGCCAAGCAGGAAACGGATAAACACCCCTTTCAGCCGCAGTGCCACAAGACTACTTTATTAACACCACACCAGCAACACAACACCATCAGAATACAATGCAGCAACTTCATAACCACCACAACACAGGCCCGCCCCTGCCACCCTGACCATCACAAAGTCTTTCTTTCTGACTCTAAGCGCTTTAACAATACATACAATGCATGCAGGTGAAAAAGAATTACAGTTTGAGGTCCAATCTCTGCAAGATCGACTGCATGTTTCTGGTACATAGTGCACGTGTGTAGCACAGCGCTTACATACACCGAAGTCTTACATATGTACAGATCTATTCCATAGGTCCTACTATATACGTACAGATATAAACAGTGAAAATAAAAGTAAAGACAACAATCTTTGCTAAAAGTGATATGTGATGGAACACTCCCAAAGTGACATGTAGAATCGATGTGATTGTGGTTACACTGATGAATGGGTCTTGCAAGCGGTACGAAACAAACAGAATGGCCTCTAGGCGCTTTGGGTAAGGTTCGGAAAATATATTATTTAACTCTCAATAAGAAATTCAAAAAAACATACCATCAAAACTGTCTTGAATCAAATTCATAAGCTAAGAAATCTGAAATTCTGCTCTCGTGACACCTGCCCCTCCACACCCCTTCCTTTGCAGGCCTTGGGTACTTTTAAATGCCCTCGCCTTTCTTTCAGTTTACCCACTGCTCGGTTGCCCCGTCACTATGTTTCATCCGTTGCAAACTGCTCACCGTAAAGCGCCGAGAAGCCTTCCGGGCGGGAGGCAGAATTGCCCAATAAAACTATGCTGGCAGGAGGAGTGTGTGTTCAGTGCCAGCTGGGCAGCATTGAAGCCAAGCCCTCACCGTCTGTGCCAGCTTCTACAACCCCACCTTGGCTGGGGTCATGAGAGCAGAGGCGGTGACCCCATTCAACGATCTGTCTTTCTGCCCCCGACAGTGCCGAGAAGGTGTTTTGTTGAAATCGGTTTGCGGTCTGTGCAGCAAAGGGAATAAAGATATAGAACGCATGGGAAGGACATACCCTGGCAGAAAAGGGGGGGGGGGGGCGAGTGAGGAGATTTATAACGTTCAAAAACAAACATAACCCCCTCTGGGCGCTTCTGTGCTCAACAGAATAATTGATGATTTACCTAAAACTAAAACAGGGGCAGACAGATTGTTTCCACAAGTACAGATTTTGGCAGCCAAGGGAGCAAAAGCAACTGGAGGGAATCTGCTCTGTCCAAGATCACACGGTTCTGACAGGTGGGGGAGCCGGGATTGAAAGTCAAGTCTCCTGGCTCCAACGCATGGAATGAAGGCGCCACATCACGTATCTAGAAGGGCAGCCATGGACGCTACCGTGAAGCACTCGAGACCGGTTTCCGATGGTAATTCCGTGAGGGTGGATAATGGGATCGCAACACAGATTGTGAACGTTGCCAGCCTGCTGCCGCATAGAAGCCAGAACACTTGGTGACAAAGTTAAAGAAACTTTACAAAA
The DNA here is from genome assembly GCF_964204655.1 of Triturus cristatus. NCBI lineage: Eukaryota > Metazoa > Chordata > Amphibia > Caudata > Salamandridae > Triturus > Triturus cristatus. The sequence goes on along the minus strand of NC_140595.1, from coordinate 33,957,734 downwards.
ACGGACACAACTTCCCCGTTGTTCGAGTACTTTTTGGCACAGGCATGTTCCGATATCTACCAGCCATGTGATTTTTTTTTTATCCCATTCAGGGGTGGGTGTGTTTCGTACTCCACTAACACAAGCGTAGAACTACAACTCCCAGGATGCAACGTGTTAATGAGCAGTCTACGTACTCGCATTTGCTCCGAAGAGCTGTAAATGAAAGGGAGGGGGTGGGGTGTTTCAGGTGGCGCTGATTAAACTAGTCCCAGAACATGTGTGATGCAGACCCCTAACTAAGACAGAACGGCGCTTTTTACATCATCCCAGTCACGCATTTAGGGCAGAAGTGGTGTTACGTTTGCTTACAAAGCTGGCCACAGGAGGGCTATTTCTGAATTAAGGATTATAACCCGGGGCTGGGGTCACACCTCCTCGCCAGTCTGGCCCTGGACACCCTAACATCTCTGCGTAAAGTTTCGGGACTTAGTTTGCCCCCCCCGGGTCTTACTTTTGTGCTGGAGGCGGTGGGTGCGCGCCGGCATCACTGCGTACAGGTCCAGGGTGAGCGGTACCCAGCGCTGGAAGAAGGCGATGCAGAACAGCGACCCCATCAGCAGGCCCAGGGCCGCCAGGTACCTCTGGGGGCGAGTCATGACGGGGCCCTTGGGAGGCTGCGGCCCCTCGGAGGGAAGCTGTGCTCTCCGGCGGCTCTGGCGGGGACTGAAAGGGCGAGGCAGCGCTCCCTTCCCTCTACCTGCCCAGGGACCGGTGGGAGGGCGCACAGGTGCAAAGGTTGAGTCACAAGGCAGCACCGGCCGGGCTGGCTTCTTCCTCGAGAGCCCGGGATCCAGGGATCTGCGCGCAGCTCACCGGGACTGCCCTGGAAGGAGAGGGGCCCGGAGCCTGGGACCCTAAGTTTGGAATAACAGTAAAGCAGGAGCCAGAGTGGCCTCGTGGCTACAGCGGTGGACCTTGAAGATGGGGAACCGGGTACGAGTCTCGGCAGAGACGCTCAACATCCTGTGATTCTGGGCAAACCACTAATCTCCCCGTGCCAAACAAAAATAAATGTGTCGGTGTGTAACCCAACTGGTGCTCGTGTCTTCACACTGCTCGAGCTCCACAAAAGAGTTTTCATAGCACCCCACCTCCTACGATGCTGGATTCCAGGTGTGTAGGAGACCCAGGATCTAGTGTTCTTGTTTGCACTCCCTGCCTCTTTCTTCCACCCCATACATTTCTTGTTTCTTTATCTCATGAATATAGAGGCTGCTTGGCCTAGATTCCACCTCATGCCTATTTCTTCCACCCTCTACACTTCCTGTCTCTTTATCTCATGAATATTGAGGATGCCTGGTCTTGATTCCACCCCCTACACTATCTGTCTCTTTATCTCATGAATACCGAGGTTGCCTGGTCTTGATTCCACCTCATGCCTCTTTCTTCCACCCTCTACACTTCCTGTCTCTTTATCTCATGAATATTGAGGATGCCTGGTCTTGATTCCACCCCCTACGCTATCTGTCTCTTTATCTCATGAACACCGAGGCTCCCTGGTCTTGATTCCACCTCATGCCTCTTTCTTCCACCCCCTACACTTTCTGTCTCTTTATCTCATGAACACCAAGGCTGCCTGGTCTTGATTCCACCTCCTACACTATCTGTCTCTTTATCTCATGAATACTGAGGCTGCCTGGTCTTGATTCCACCTCATGCCTCTTTCTTCCACCCCCTACACTTTCTGTCTCTTTATCTCATGAACACCAAGGCTGCCTGGTCTTGATTCCACCTCCTACACTATCTGTCTCTTTATCTCATGAATACTGAGGCTGCCTGGTCTTGATTCCACCTCATGCCTCTTTCTTCCACCCTCTACACTTCCTGTCTCTTTACCTCATGAATGCAGAGGCTGCCTGGTCTTGATTCCACCTCATGCCTCTTTCTTCCACCCCCTACACTTCCTGTCTCTTTATCTCATGAACACCAAGGCTGCCTGGTCTTGATTCCACCTCATGCCTCTTTCTTCCACCACCCTACACTTCCTGTCTTTTTATCTCATGAACACCGAGGGTGCCTGGTCTTGATTCCACCTCATGCCTCTTTCTTCCACCCCCTACACTTCCTGTATATTTAACTCATGCCTGCATGATCTTTTTCATCCCTGCTTTCTCCAATTTCACTGTTTTCCTATATTTATCCTCCTCCTGAATTTCCTGTCTCTTGCGTTGAGTCACAAATTAAGCACCTCCCTACTGAGGGTAGAAAAACTCAGGGCAATTTCGTTTTATGCTACTTTGCTCCTGAGGTAAACAAATCTTGCTTAAATGCACACCCAGTAGGACTCTGGCAAAAATGGTGAAACCAATTGTTGAATCACTGTGAACATATAGAAGTTTATTGCTTATAAACCAGGCCCTCCTCTTTTGTCTTTTTTTTTTATACAGATTTTTACACACAAACACAGTTGCCAAACACTACATTTTCACATCTGTAATTATTTCTTTACATTTTAAAAACAAAAAGTGGGTCTGGGTCTATGAGAGCCTCTTCCGGCTGCTGAACAGAATTGTCATGTCTTTATTCCTGGAGATTGACCAAAGGAGTTTAAAATTGAAAATAAATAGTGAAACTAATTTTTAAATTACGACTCATTTTGAGTCACAGGGAATTTCATTAACAAGATGCTATTTGTGACCACCAGAAAAATAATAAAAAGTACCAACGAGTATATACATATATGGTGCAGACAGTGGTGGAACTGGAAAAAAAAAAGAATTTTGGTGCACATAATTTGGGGGTGATGCAGGGCAATTTTGGCAACACCTTTACAAGTCTCAGATACATGACATGAACTTAGCACATGTTTCCCGTATGGTCTAAAGACATTAACATAAGTGTTGCTCTTGACAATACTTCTAAAGTACATCTAATGCAGGATTGGTGAATTTACTCCGACTGTGTGCCTTAACTGTATTCAACGAGCTATTAACCCCTTGAGTGCCCATGACGAGATGGTCTCGTCATGGGCCGCGGTTGCGCTGTGCCCTTGACGAGACTATCTTGTCATGAGCCCCGCCCGCTAATGAAACGCCCGGCACAGGGCGTGGAAAGGGCGGGGCACTCAAGGGGTTAATAAACCATCCTTACTTAGGAGACATGTACTCACTATAAAGCCAAATTCGATTTACAGAATGTGTGTCTTAAAACATTAAATATGTCAAAAGAACAGCGCTCCCTTCTACTTGAAATATAGTTACTGTAATTTACATGGAAGTCCAATGATATCTATTTTTTGTTTGTCCAACTGGACATAATCATTTTAATATAGAGAATTAATTGGAACAACACATAAGTGGGACATTGGACAAAAAGGAGATGGACTTGGGCATTAAATTAGTAAAGCCTATAGCATGGTTCAGTAGTTAGACCAACAAATACGCATTCTGGCACTATAGCGCAATTTGTTAAACAATAAGATTGTGTCAAGGTGCAAAGAGTCGACAAAGTTTCGATCCACCTGTCAAAATACTGCGGTCATATTCCGGACAACAAGGATAATGCCCAATGTAATTGCTAATTGCAATAGTAGCCTGGAATGTTAATCCAGTATGTCAAGCGGTACAGTGACCTGGAGGTAAACCTTCTGGAGTGAATTCGGTAGTATAAGAGTCCGCAGAGTGTTACAATTACGCCAATGTAAAAGGAATAGCGGGTGGCCGTCTGGAGCCCGGAGGTCAGGTAGTGAGCGTTGAACAGAGTCAATTTGAACTGCTCATGATTCGATATCGTAGAGGAATTCGATGTGGATAACCGCAATGAGGTCAAGGTTGAGCGATTGCTCCTGGTCCAGGACCGGTCACGTGGTAGTCGCCTGGCTCGGACGGCTGCCTGCTGATCCTTGTACATTGGCGTAATTGTAACGCCATGTGGACTCTTACACCACCGAATTCACTCCGGCAGCTTTACCTCTAGGTCACTGTACTGCTCGATGTTCTGGATTAACATTCCAGGCTACTATTGCAATTAACAATTACCTCAGGCATTATCCATGTTGTCCTGAAGATGATCGCAGTATTTTGACAAGTGGATTGGAACGTCGTCGACTCTTTGCACCTTGACACAATCTTATTGTTTCAAAATTGCGCTATGGTGCCAGAATGCGTATTTGTTGGTCTAACTACTAAACAATGCTATATGTCTTACACATTTAATGGCTGAGTCCTTCTCCCTTTTGTCAAATGTCCCACTTATATGTTGTTCTAATTAATTCTTTACATTAGAATGATTATGTCCAGTTGGACAATCAAAACATAGATATCATTGTACTTCTATGTAAATTTTAGTAACAATATTTTAAGAGGAAGGGACCCCTGTTCTTTTGAAATAATTGATAACCAAGGTCCCGGGCCATTAATGGGGATCGCTTGTTGTTGTAAAACACTTAATACATTAAATGACATTTACTGTTTAGATGTTTGACTAGAAGCCATTGTCACATTAAAAAACGTAATATATATTAGAAACAAATTAGATGTATGTAATGTGTACACTAAAGTTTCATACATGGCCTTAAAATGTAGTTCCTAGACATATTTGGATGTATACATTTAAGATTCAACTGTATGCCATATGTAATGAGTCTAATGCACAGTTCTTCAAACTGTGGGGCGCGGCCCCCTGGGGGGGCGTGGATGGGTTCCCAGGGGGGCGCGAAGGCCTCTGCAAGGACATGTAAATGAAGACGCCTGTAAGTGCTGCGATGTTTGTTTGCTGCATTTCCAGGCTGTCTTCATTTACTCGGAAGCCGGCAGAGTGCGGTGGGGCCAGAGGTCAGTGAGTGGGCTGCTTGGGGCTCGGCTCGGCAGTGTCTGGAGTTTTATTATGACTCCTGCACACCTGGTTTTTCACAGGTCTTTAAATACCATTTGCATACCTTTGGAAACTGGTTATGGAGGCTGTTTTTTTTCTTCTTTTTCCAGTACCCCCTGGGCCCCGACTCTGCCTATTCCTCCTTACATTTGTATTTTACATATACTGCTGTAGTGTGAAAATGCATTTCATGAAAAGGAATATAGACAAGCATTTACAATGCAATGGTCTCGGCATTGGTAAAGTTAGAGCTATTGGCATTGCTCATGACATTATTTTTGTTTATGTTTTAGTTTTTAAAACATTTAAAGAAACAGTCCAGCCACCCTCACACACTGTGCCTTCTAATCTTCCTAATCAGCCTGTGTGGCAAGGAAATGATAAATCGCAGCCATGTCTGCCCCTCAAAAAGATAAACTGCCTTTCCTGAGGGAAGTGGTGCGACTTCCTCTCCTATGCCCAAGCTTTGGCATTCCGCCAGTCACGAACACATATGACAACACTTGTGAAACCCACCTTGGATTTTATCCTCGGTAAAGAAAACAAAAGGCGAAAGTCGCCCATGATTTACTTTACCCACCACCTTGTCAGGGGACCACTGGAATAATAAGAGTCGTTGTTTCCTGTAGCTGCTGCTGCCAAGGTGAGGGATTCTTAGAACTGTAAATAACAATTTTCTCTCGAGCTCATCAGAAGAATTAATGGAAACTGAATTGAGCTCGGGAACGGGGTTGGAAAGCCCAAGTGGGGCACAGGCTGCAGACCAGAGAGCTGCTTTTAGGGGTGGACGGATAGATCGGTCGTTGGCCGTCCACCCTGCTTACACAACCCTGGGGGAACACACACAGCCTTATGACACACACTTAAACACTTTATTGCTCCCGCAGTCCTCCTGTAGACGGCTGGGCTCAGTACAATGTGGCGCTGGTACGAAGACACCCAGGGCTGGTTTTAGCCCCCCGCCCACCGCGGCTCTCTCCAGTGACCGGAGCGGGGTGTGATTTGCTATGGCAGCTGCGAACGGGTTCCTCACTTTGTAAACTTTCGAGGGCGGCCACTTGCGAAGTCTGTCCCTTATCCCAGGTCTCTGCTGCGCATGAACCCACTACGCTTGCTTAGTACGGTTGTGAGGTGCAAGTTGCACACTGTGGAGCCAGCTGCGAAGACATGAACGAACCCACAGAACTTTCTTTGAGCAAACACGGCATTTCAACTCACCAGAAACGCACGCAAGTTGACTCCAAGATAAGGGGTCGAGGTATTGAATGTGGGGGGCGCCCGGGCGCAGGTCCTGCTGCAGTCTGTGTCTGGGTTCCCTCACGTGCTCTGCGCACGCGCCCTCCCTCCTTTGCCGAGCCCCCTGTTCTCCCTTTAGGAATAACCGCCACGCGCGTTGGTCGCAGGCACCACCAGCACACCGCTGCTGGTGGTGAAGGCGGAGCTTCGGTTTTTGATCTCAGCCCTCCCTCCCCTTCAAACCACTCCTTGTTTTTTTGCTCTTTAAAATTACTAAGACATAATTTTGGCATTCCCCCAGTGACAGCTAACAGTGTGTGGCTGCCAGCTCAGTGAACTTGTCTGTATTGTAATGCAATTTTGTGTTGTTGCAGTTTTATATTGTGCAAATTCAACCCGTAGCTATTGGAGCGCTTTACACGAGCACCAGTTAACATTACACAAGGACACAGTCACGTTTTTTGTCGGCACAGTGAGAATAACTGATTTGTCCAAGCTTGTATAATGGAACAAAATATAAATCGTTTTTCAAATTTTTAAACAGTTAATTAGTGCAAAAGCAGCATATTTGCCCTTACACAATAATGTACACACGGCAGTTCATAGGAGTCAATTCGTGTGAGGGTGCTGGAAACCACGACAACAAGCACACCACTGCCTTTCTCCGAGGCGAAGCAGAAATGCCTCGGCGAAAGGCAGCGGCGATTTCGGATTCGGGGGCGTGTTCTCCTCTTGCCATTGGCTGGAGGAGATAATCAGAAAAGTTGAAAAAAACACGCCCCCGAATCCGAAAAGGACGGGGCCTGTTCGGAGTGACGAAGCTCTTCTCCAATGGCTGGCCAGCATTCAAGAGGCCAGCCAATGGAGAAGAGGGGCGGGTGCAAGCCCCTCTACTCCACAACATTAAATCTCGGAGCAAGACTGCGCAAGCGCAGCCTTCGAGCCGAGACCTAAAAAGGGTTGCCAATAGAAAAAAGGCCAGCCATGTATGTCTAAAGAGCCTGCAAAGACCTTGCTTTGACACTAAATAGGGTCTTAAATAAAAAAGTATGTATTCATTTGTAATTTGACTTTCTGTCTGTTCCTTTTATTTTCAGTCATGAAACATTCAGGCAGCCCTAGAACACATTTAAAAGTGTTTTATATTTGCTATTCGAAGTACGCACAGATAAGTGCTGAAAATAGGGCTTTAGATGACTGTTTATTTTTGTACCGTCTGCAACATCAAAATAATGAGCTGGCAACCCTAAACATAAGACTGGAAGTTTGTTGCAGGATCAGCACATTATTTATTTCCTTCACCCTCGATTCCCTGATTTAATTCCATAGTAGCAATAGTTTAACTTATATCTGAAACCCTACGCCCCGTCAATAACATGCTGATTAACTTCAAGTGTCTGGGAATTCACCCTGCATTCAGACAACTCACTCCTCTTTCTCACCCTGCACTCACAGCGCATAGTTATGGTTTTCCCGCATTTGCCACACAATCCATCATCTGCTGTATAATTTGCAGATTGAAAAATGCAGCATCACATTACCTCACAGTGGAAGGCCCTTTCTAAAGGTTGACTGGTCACCTTTCCGTTGCTTACTGCTATATGTGGGTGTTAATGTGGTACTTATGAGGGGCAATAAAAGCCAGGATGGGGTTAACAAGTGTAAAAATAGCAAAATAGTGCAGTAATGCTATGGTCTGAGACAGCTTCTTCAGCGAGATACCCCAAAGAAGGGGACAATATAAGTGTTTTTTTTTTTTTTAAGGGACATTCGTTAGTGAAGCCGGTACTGCTGTCAAGTGTGTAAGTGGCCACTGCTGGTTATCATAAAGGAGCAGATGCAGCAGGACTGGGGCCCAGGGATTTGGGGGGGCCCACTGCATCACAATTATGACTGTCTACCTTTAAAAAAAGGGGCATCAGAGCTTATTGTCCTTTCAAGCATTAGGACAGAGGTGATGATCCATCATGGAGGGGAAGAGGTAAAAGAGGTAAAGGAGATAGCCTGCTACCCAGGACTGCAGTTATTATTAGTGCAGCAGGTATAGTTGCATTGGGGTCAAAGAGTGTGAGAGGCTCACAACACCCCAATTATGTGGAGCAGTTTGTTTGGGATATCTGTTTTTGTTTGATGCATTTGCTGTTTTATAAGTCTCATATTTGGTGCAGTTCATAAGCTATAGAAAAAGTATTCCTGAAATCATCTCATAAGCCCCGCTCCCTGCACGCAGCCATGTCCCTCCCGCTCCCCCAATCCTTGTCATAAAGTTTTGGAGGGGGGCCTGACTTCAAAACATTTTGCTTAGGGGGGGCTCAGAGTAAAAAAGTTTGAAGACCTCTGGTCTAATGTAATGACATTTTACATTTATTTGTGTTTGAATGTGCCCACGCCTATTAAATGTGCATAATTGAGTTAATACCTTAAGTGGTCTTTCGTAGGCCTGTTTACCTTGCGGCATAAAATACTCTTTTCCATTTTCTGCTAACATGCCATTTTTTGCAGGTATTCACATGCATTGTAAGTTGAGAACAGATACATTTCTGTACGAGTGATAGGCGAGAGCCTGCAAAGAAGAGCCGGACGAAAGAACATGGAGGGTCGGACCGTTAACTGAAAGGCCTATTCAGCAATGTTACAACCTAACCTGAGTGTGAGAAGACAATGTCGTTCCCATGTGAAGTATGAGCTTTTTTGCGAATGTTGCAGTCTGCAACGTGAGAATGGAGGAGGACAATAGTACCCCTGATGACGCGTACAGAGGGGCGCTGCTCTCAGGATCCTGAGGGAAATAACTGTAGTTTACACAGTCTGAGTTTAGACTTGTTTTCCTTCGAACTTTGAGAGGTTTAGACCTATAAGGTTCCCATTTGATTCTCCTACGTGTGGCTTGAGCTTACACTCATTCCCTGACCGAGCTTCTGCAATGCTGACACCTTCCTACTTAGTTTTTCCTGACCTGTTCTATTTTTTCCCCTTATTGAATTTCCTTAATTCTTTAGATTTCAGAACCGTCCTCTTAGCTCAGAATGTGATTTAGATTTACTCATGTATAGGCGGGAATAAATCTTAACTATAGTCGCTGATTCCCGCTCCCTATTTTGTGTACACTGTTAATCGAAATTGATGTATGTAATGTTAACCTCCGTCACTACTCAGGCAGAGCATGAAAGGTCGGTCGGAGGACAAATGGTAAGAGGGGAGGCCCAAAACGCTGCATCAGAGGGCCAAGTTGCAGCAACCAAATAAGGGAGGCGGAGTCACGAGGGGCGGAACTTGAAAAGCAGAGTCTGTCAGAAAACCGGCACATTTATTTTAAGCAAAAAAACTGCTGCAAATAAATTGGCAATAAGGACAGATGTGACGGTAAATCTCTTCTAACTAAATTGGCTGCATTTAAAAATATCTTACAGGGACACCTGCTGCAGAAATCTTTGTGTGTCCAGAGATTCTAAAGGGATTATAATAGCGGTAAGATAACTCTAGCGGTTAATACAGTTCTGTGTTTTGTCCAGTCGCAGTTTTGACGCATAAAGTAGCACATGGGGTTCACTTGCCTGCTGCAAAGCACATTGTGTAACACACAGAAGCCAGATTTGTATTTTATGTAGATAGTCAAGTGGGCCGCTGCTGCTGACATTATTGTGCTATTTCCAGTTCATAGCTTGCAATACTTCTAATCTAGCACACTGCTCTATTTATCACCATTGAGGAGCTCCAAGCAAACTGTAAGTCTTGGGTTCACATCCTTTTAGTTTTTTCCTCTCAATCTATTGTTATTATTACAAAGAAGAGTTTTCTGTGGGAAGTAATAAAGCCTTGTAAGTACAGACTACCACAATTATTGTGTTACATTTTATATCCTGACTTTGTGTTTCTCCCGACCATTAACTCAACATATAATGTCTGCAAGTACGGATGATATATGATTCCTACACCTTACAACCCTCATTGGGTTGAGTAATATTTCCTCTACATTGATTTATACACTTGTGTGATTTATGTAAAGCGGCCTGACACACTACACTGGGTTAACTAGTGCTGTAAAAAAACCAAGCATTGGCATAACCAATAGGTCTTGCCTTTGGGATCTTATAAGTGTTTAGCCAGAGATATTTGGAAAGCAATTGTGTGTGTGTGTGCTTGAGCAAGAGATAGATGAAGCAAGAGAGAGAGAAGGAGTGAAACTAAGAGAGGGGAACAGATAGTGCGTGTTACAAAAAGAGTGACCACAGGAGGGATGAAAGGAAATAGAGGATGAGTGCCTAGGGGATGGCTAGACAGAGAAAGAGAGACGGCAGAAGAGTAGATACAGAGATATACAAAAAAAGAGCAGCAATGAGACAAGGGGAAATGGTGAGAGGAAGAGTGGAAAGAGATAAACAGCGGAGCAGAGAAAAAAGAGGAAGGGTGAAAGAGGAAGCGTGAAAGGGAGATAAATTAAATTATAGGAAAGGGGAAATGAGTAGAAAATACATGAAAGCTAGCGCCCATAATTTGGCTACAAGCCTCGTGGCCCTTCAGACGCAACACAACCTTCCCATGGGCGCGTCACAATCCCACTGTGCTCCGCAAGTAAATGGATATAGCGTGAGGGGAGCATGATGTGCAGCAGAGAAATCCCGTACCCCCACTGGGCCCTTCAGCTGAACCGGTGTGCACTGTGTGAAAGGAAATGGAATGAAAAGATGGAAGGGAAGCATGAAATAAATGAAAACATAGAAGAAAGAAAACAACTTAAGTACGAGGAAAAATTAACTCAGAGGAAGAAGAAAAGAAAATGTCTCAGGATCGCGCTATTAATGTGGCTTAAGCGTTATGCAAAGATAACAACACTGTGACGTGACATGGTGTAAAATGCTTAGAGAGGCATCAGAGAATTTCAGGGGGGCTTAAGGAATTTCGTATCAAGTGAAAAGCTGGCATCAATCGACCCCCTCAAAAGAATGCAAGGCAGATTTACTACCGCCCGAGTGTGCGCATATAACCCCCGTTAATTAATGTAGAGCTGCACAACGTGTAAAATAATTGAGTATCCAGCGCTACACAGAACCTTAACTCACCCTGAATGATGCACTGGGCGATGTTGTGTGATGTGCTGCGGCGTTTTAGTGATTATTCAGGGTGACTTAAGGGTTTTGTACAGCGCTATGAGGGAGCGTTATTTTATACATACATAAAAGTACATTCTTCAAATTCTTGAAGAGACTTGCCTCCTCTTTCTAACGTTGCTGGTAATGCTCTAGAGAGGTTAAGATGACCAGACCGGGCAATTCTTCTTCTCCGAAGCATTACAAACAGCTCCTGTAACATCACTTCCTGATGCGGCAACCAGTTTGTGCTTAATCTCTCAGTCACCATCTGATGTATATACCACACTAGTTTGTACATAGCTACGTACCACCACTGGCCTTATGTAAAACATGCCAGGTAGTAATGTCAAGTATTGCTAAATAAATAAACAAAAAAAAAGGCAGTGTAAAACGGCACACTTTGTGATAGTGCTAACGTGTAATAGTGACAAAATAAGGGGGTAATACTATTTGGCCAAAAGCTGTAACTCGCTAGAACCAGATTGACACCTAAATGCAGCAAAAAGTAATAGAAATTTGACCTGTCAACCCTTCCGCTGAGCAGCAACATGTGTTGCTGCGTTTTTTGTAACTTTTGAGCCTTCTGAGCTAGAAACGTTTTTTAAAATTAATATCTGCAAATTATATTATGTGTATTTCTATAACTCATAGGGAGGGTATCTTGGCGCTTAAAAAGCGTCTGTATTGGTCGACTCCTGGCTGGTGCTAGGGTAAGAGCCCCGAACATGCATGCAGCAGACGATAGATCGTGTGACAAACCCATATTTTTGTGGAAAACCCCACAGCAACAAAACCTCAAAATTCCAATGGTCATGCCGATAATTAAGGGCTTCCCTGTTGTGCTATTTTATAGAGTATTAAAACTAAAGTACAGAAAATTAATCAACCGGGAAGGAAGCCGAGAATGATTAGAACCTGGGCCTAAACAAGAAAGGGACTCGGTGTTGGCAGCTCTATGCGCTTAAAAGAGATCAAAGCAGAGTTTGGATATAATATAAACCAGACACCTGCATGTTTTACACCGATCTAGCAGCAGGGGCTTACCCTCAAGGGCTGTCCTGTTGGCTGATTGCTTTGGAGCCGAGCAATATCGGACTTCTAAACCCAAGGGCCCGGCAGTAAATTAAGCACAGAAGGGAGACAAAAAGGTATAGAATAGGAACTCCCAAATGGAGAGTTAAAAGAGAAAAAAAAAAGTTATTATTTTTATAACAAGCGGCACAAAACACCAGCGCAAAATGCGGGAGTCCAATCAGCACAAAAGTGCTAAAAGAAGAAAGCAAGTCATTCCTCACCCCGATAGGCATTTCAGACAGAGAACAAGCACAGCCTTGAAAGCCAAGATAACGATCAGGGAGGAATGCAGCTGGCACAAAGCGTGCCGCTGCTCGCTCCCGAGACCCCAAGGCCATGGGAGAAGCCTTTTGGAAGTCTGAAGTGATTCCAAGAGGCCCTCTACTAGAGAAGCACATGAGCGCTGCGCTAGGCGAGACCTAAAAAAGGAGTAGATGCCATTTACATCATTATAAGTGTAATTACTCATACACACAGATAATTCCCACATTCTCACAGTTCCTGCACATCTTACATGAGAGTTTGAAAAAAACTCAAACACCTCCTTCCAAGTCACAGTTTCTCTAAAGTACTTGTGAAGTGATAAGCTGTGTGTCTTTGTTTCCTTCCATTGCTTTGGCATCTAGGCAATAGGTTCCAGATAGCTCCCAGCCCGGGTAATACTTAAACAAAAGCAGGACTGGTGGCACTATGAATCAGCACGTAGTTTTGGGCCCGGCTGGGATCGAAATAACAGAAAGCCTCCTCACTGTCTAAAGGTTGCTGCTCCAAACGGAATACAGACAACATGTGGGTACGGCTGAATTTTGTCCTGTGTCGGAAAATGACACCAGGACAAGTTCAACATATTTCCCTAAGTCGGCCTCCTAAATCTGGACAAGAAATAGGTCCCAGATTGGGAATCCGAAGGTACTCCCCCTATTACTCAGCACTAGACACATAGTAAATTATGTATTGTGTACAGAGTTCAGGAGTTAGCAATTAGAAGTTTCCAAGACTCGTCAATCACTGGTTGTGATTGGTATTTCTGAAGACAAGGCTCAACGCTTCGCCAATAAACAAGAAGCGACATCACCATATAACAGCACGGTCTCATTTCAGAATATGCATTCTAATTCACCCAACGCTTTAGCTTCACTTTACAGCCCATCATCACATCTGGAAATGTTGTTAGAAGAGAAGGGCTTTAAGCTCTTTATTAAAAGTGTACAAGAACTACATTTTCAGGGCGGGGTGGTTTATTAAAATTTTTTATAGATGGTAGCAGGCGAAATGCTTAAGGCCCTCAATACATCCATTTCTACTTTCTAGCACTACCATTTCAAAAGGTCTTTCCAGACATTCAGGCAGTTATATTGTATATTTTCAAAACAGTTATTTTTTTCCTTCCAAGTCCAATCTGCCTAACGTTGGAAGACACCATTTTCATCACTGGGAGCCACAAATGCCACAACTTGCTGCAGCATCCTGCAACCGGGGACCACAGCCCCCAGCTACCGACGCACCAGATGGCGCACTTAACGCTGCCAGGAGGCGCACATAAAAGCTGCCGGTCTCCCGCAGCACGGGACGTGCGCGGGCGTGCACGCACCACGGCTGGGAAAGCCCGGAGGAGGCTGGGTTGAGCCCCCTCTCTTGGCCTTCATACCCATTGGACTTGGAGCGTGACTTAGCAGTGGTGGGCCATCGAGCATGCTATCTCCGCTAGCACCAATACTGCTCAAGCTGCAGACAGGGTAAAGACATAATTCGAGGTACTGTGCCACGTGCGCTAATACAAGGAAAACGAACAGAACACAAAGGGTTGGACTGGGTTGAGTGGGACGAGTGTGAAAGGCCGGTTAATCAACCAGTAGTATTCTCTCCTTCCATATTCCTACCTCCCATTGCTTTGCCATCTCTCTTTCATAGTTTAGTTCCCTAAGCTAGACTATCTTCCCTGATCATACATCGAGTGGAAAGTAGCAATCTGTGGGTGCCAACATAGCTTGATATGGGAAAGCGGAAAGCCACAGAGGCGCCCATCAGGAAAGGAAAAACACCCAAACGAAAGCAAAGCGCGGGAGGAAACTGCACTATAGCCGAAATAGATAACTTAATAGAAGAGGCAGAGATTATGCTTGAAGGGGAGGTTGAAAAGCAAAAGGCATCACCAAGAAAGATGATTACATCTTAATACGCAAGGCAGGCAGTGCGCAAACAACAGGCACAAGTATATCATAGAAATGTTGTAGTGCATACAACCAGCACCTCCCTACGCAAGAATTAATAACAGCTGATTTATCAAATATACCCGACACTCCAATACAGGAGCTGCCACCAGGGAGAAACAAAGGAAGGGGACCCGCAGCTCTAGAGAAAACGACGGTAGATAGCGGGGATCATGCAGATACCACAGGCATTACTCTTACAAACAGATACACGCCACTAGCAGATGAAAACGCTGATACGGACCGCATAAAAAGTGTAGCAATCCACCCGAATGGTACACACAGAGAGCTCAGAGTACCCAAAAAAGTAGCACCGCAAGAAAGCACACAGGGGAGTAAGCGCACAGAAGAACCTAAGGCGATACAGGCATTAGTCGAAGAAGTTCACTCACTAAGAAAAGAAGTAGAGAACTTAAAAGTTATAGTAACCTCCCCGAAGAAGCAACTTGATACCACTATTGTAATACATACCACTGATACACACAAGGGAGGCAAGGGGGCATCAATACAAACAGCTAAACCCCCAACCAAGTATAACGCGACACTTAGTGGGACACCCAATTTTGAGAATCAGAACTTCAAGTCTCATAAACCCCCAGAGGACTCAGGAAGGGGGCAGTTGCCCAATTTCCATAGAGGGGAGAGGGAATAGACCACCCAATTCATGCAATAGTGCTAACCAGATAACACACTCAGGCAGACCACAGCCCAAAACCTGGCCACAATTAACCCAAGGAGGCGCTCCAAGAACGCTATAAGACCTGCACACCCAAAGGCCTTCATTTAGAATTCAGCAGGAGACTAACTAACCCCGCACCTAAGGAACGGCCACATAAGCGCGAAGATGGCCAGAAAGTATACTTAGCAAGCATCTCTAAGGTTGCAGCAGGAATCAGGAAGGATGAAGACTCATAAAAAAACAAAGTTATACATTGGATAAGATACAAGAGGCAATGCTTGTCAGTAGTGCGCCTGGAGGGAGGGATCGAGAGGCCAGACACTATCATGTTGATCATGGCTAACCAGGAATTAGCACAGGGACTTTTAACGATGGATTTAAGAACAAGTGTGTTTAGCAAGCCAGCCCACGCTTTAAAATGCATTACCCCAGAGAGACTGCAACATTGCAATCTGGGCACGGATTTCATCCCGCTAGTGAAAAGTTGTCCAATCACCTAATGTCAGGTCTGGAGTTAGTTGACTAAGAGCAGGAAAACAGGCAACCCCAAAGACAGACAGGCAATTAGATCAGGAGGAAAACCACAGAGGCAGTAGTCCATCAAATGAGAGAGGTGCAAGAGGTCACCCAACTCGATGTACATCGAAAGCTGGCACTAGTAAAGCGACTAAACCCAACTTAGATGAGAAATTACAAATGCATAAAGCATTAGTAAAAGGGCCCGCGCCGTTGGCTAGTGTCTCCTGGAATGTTGCAGGCCTAAAACAAAAACTTGATGAGCCAGATTGGAAGAGCTCTATAGACACATTCGACCTCTGCCTCTTCCAGGAGACTTGGCTGCTGCCCCCCTATCCAAGTTGGGATAAAAAACATATCATAAGAATGCTGTTCCATCGCTGAGAGTAAGACCCGCTGGGGGACTTGTAATATGGATTAAGATTACCCTGGGGATGAGAATTAATATCCACACTATAGACTCGTCGATCTATTGGCAGTATTCGTAGACACGAGTACCGAAAATAATGAGAAACGGTATTTTTTAAATTCTATAATAGATCAATCAGGCAAACCCTCAACTTCAAGACCATTGATCTACTAAATAGTTCCCTGGATCATGTAGATCCCAGTGATACTGCAATAGTATGTGGGGACTTTAATTGCGTCTATAGACCACTAAATGGCCTTGAAAGTTTAACAGAGCTAGTGGACATGGTCAGGGGGTTATCCCAGTTAGAGACTGGACCATCGAAACCATGCACCAAGGCCGCTATACAGATAATGCAGCTCACCATTGAACATCATCTAAGGGCATGCAATGGAAGGGTGACTAACAATGGGAACGATAATTCATCTCTAAACACGTTTAAACGAGGTAGCTCGCAGTCAAGAATAGATCGTATCATGCACAGCACACATAGCTGGAACAGGATTGGGAGCTTCAGAATAGACGCGAGAATGGATAGCGCTCATCACCCACTTTGCCTAGAAGTAACAGGCTATAAAGGAAGGGACGCTCTATCGGTCACTTGCCCATCAAAAATACAGCCTGTAATAGGGAATAACCGTAGAGTCATTAAATGGCCTCGGATCTCGGAAAATATAGAACTGATGACTAGCATTTACAACGTATTTACAGAGGTAGTAGGTCCGCACATAGAGACGAGTGGAACATCAGCAATAACTATGCACAACTGTCTAGTCTCAAAATTAGAACCCCTCCTTACCAGAGACACTAGGAAGAAATTAAAGCCTGGTTGCAAGACGAACACAAACATAACTCCCTGGTATACACCAGACTGCAGGAAAGCAAAGAAATGTTTACTCGAGAACCAACACCAAGAGAGTACAGACTCAATAAGGAAGGCTAGGGATAACCATAGGAAGACACTGGCTGCTGTAAAGGAAGAATTGGGAGGAGGATAGTTGGTTGGACCTCCTCCGAGCAGCAAAAACCAATGATATGATAGAGTTTTGGAAAAAGTTGCATGCGGGGGGAAGAATCGTGTAGCACTAACAGAGCATCACTTGGATCGATCATTTTACCAATCTATATTCAAGCTTTCAGTCCACTCCTGTTGAACACTGTGAGCCTGCTAGCAATGAAAGCGATCCAGCGGTGATCACCATCATGCTAGAAGAAACTGAACATGCAATAGATTCCATCAAGCAGGGGAAGGCCCCAGGACTAGAGAGACTTCCCGGAGACATGTTCGAGCACAATAAGAATGTCTGGGTCCCGTATGTGAATCTGATTAGCAATACTGTAGCGGCAGGTGCCCCTGTACCGGCAACATGGAAAGGGGCGGAAATTGTTACAATACATAAAAAAGGCAGCAAGCAGAAACCTGAGAATTATAGGCCCATTTTCATAATAGATGTGCTCCAAAAAATGTATGCCAGGCAAATACTGAATAGACTTAATGAATGGGTAGAGACCAATAGCATAATGTCCCCGTACCAGGCTGGGTTTAGAGCCCGCACAAGCATGGTGGACCAAGTCTTCAGACCCCTATGTGTCATCTGGAAGTACGTCAAGGTAAAAGGGGGCCACATTTACGTGGCATTTGTAGACCTAAGGGCCGCCTTTGATCTGGTGCCCAGAACCTTAGTGTGGGACTCACTAAAAAAACAAGACGTACCCGTATCTCTGTTAGCACAGATAACAAGACTACACCATGACAACTATGCAAGAGCCCGTTGGGGCACGAATGGGGAGCTCACAGAACCAATCCCAATAGACAGAGGAGTGAGACAGGGATACGTACTCACCCCCAACCTGTTCTCGCTTTACATTAATGACGTGGTCAGTTACTTGAAAAAAAACTGAAAATGACGTCCCACTCCCAAGCTAAATGGGAACTTGGTTCCAGCGCTGCTCTTTGGGGACGATACGATCTTGATCTCACAGATACCCAGGGGTCTCCAAAATCTTGTAAACTATTTCAACAGGTAGTGCGGCATAAAAGGCTTAGAAATAAATACAGGCAAAACTAAGTCTATTGCAATAAATCCTCATAAAGGGTGCAGACATGATTTTATCTGAGAATCCCCGGTGACATGAGCTGTACTGTAAGATCTGAGCATCACCTCTAGCAGAGCTAACATATCTGAGCATCCCCGGTGATGTGAGCTGTGCTGCCATATCTGAGCATCACCTCTAGCAGAGGCAGCAGTGCCGTCATATCTGAGCATCCCCGGTGACATGAGCTGTGCTGCCATATCTGAGCATCACCTCTAGCAGAGGCAGCAGTGCCGTCATATCTGAGCATCCCCGGTGACGTGAGCTGTGCTGCCATATCTGAGCATCACCTCTAGCAGAGGCAGCAGTGCCGTCATATCTGAGCATCCCCGGTGACATGAGCTGTGCTGCCATATCTGAGCATCACCTCTAGCAGAGGCAGCAGTGCCGACAAATCTGAGCATCCGCGGTGACGTGAGCTGTGCTGCCATATCTGAGCATCACCTCTAGCAGAGGCAGCAGTGCCGTCATATCTGAGCATCCCCGGTGACATGAGCTGTGCTGCCATATCTGAGCATCACCTCTAGCAGAGGCAGCAGTGCCGACAAATCTGAGCATCCGCGGTGACGTGAGCTGTGCTGCCATATCTGAGCATCACCTCTAGCAGAGGCAGCAGTGCTGTCATATCTGAGCATCCCCGGTGAGGTGAGCTGTGCTGCCATATCTGAGCATCACCTCTAGCAGAGGCAGCAGTGCCGTCATATCTGAACATCCCCGGTGACGTGAGCAGTGCTGTAAGATCTGAGCATCACCTCTAGCAGAGGCAGCAGTGCCGACAAATCTGAGCATCCCCGGTGACATGAGCTGTGCCGCCATATCTGAGCATCACTGATCACAACTGTGGTCTGAGACACACCCTGGACAATTCTGGCTCATTTCAAAAGCACACCTAGAAGACTGACAAATTCAGCACCACAGTCAAAGCAGGCAGGACCAGGCTAGGGAACCAAAAGCAGCCCTGGTAAAAATGTTGAAACCAGCCTCACTCCCTACGTTCTCTTGTGCAATCTCTCACCTTGTCTCCAGCCATCCATTCTCTCTTCTTCTCTCCTCTATCGCTTTCTTTTTACCTTCCGCCTCCATCTCTACATCTCTCTCTTGAAGCATCCTCCTGCTGTTAACCTGCAGGAGCTGGGGAAAGTCACAGAGGCACCAGTATCGGTCCCGGGCTTTCATAACCATCCTCAAAAGAGCCCAGCCCACCAGGGAAATGCCCGGTGGAGTACAAGGCCTGTCCGGCCATGAAACTGGGAATGTACTATATTTTATCAGCTCCTTCAATGATGACTGGTAGCAGCTTGGAATATTTCAGTAACTCTCAGTGCATGTCCCAGCACACGATGGAACTCTCAAAAAAGGTATCACTCATGATGTTGTATTTTCTGGGACAGGAAGTTTGATGAGACCGGAACAGTGATGGGCATCATGTCCTGGCCAGTATTTAAACATGGTGTAATTTCTCCTGCCAGAGGGTTTTCTAATGGCCATATTTCTCAACCGGCAGAGTATATGAATAAACGAGAAACATGTATAGAGTAAACTGTTAGCCAAAACCAGGTGCCCTGGCGCTACCACAGAATAAGGCAAGTTAGCTGTCTGAGCACAGATACGTTTACATTTTTTAAATAAAGCTACCCCGATCTGTAATACTACATATTTCCAGAGCAAAATTTCCTGTATTTGTTTGCAAACAACGAAAAGGATCTTCCCGGCTTTAGTTCTTCTGATTGTAGATACTGTAAGGAGATCGTCATAAGGAAAGCGGAGAGATCTACAAGAGAAGGACCTGGACAGAAGACCTTGAGGACAGAAAGGGCCAGTGCCAGAGAGCTATGTGGCAGAGACAGAGTGGCCTTGAAATCTGCCCGGTTGGCCAACGCAGAGGGGTTAAATGCGCAATGAAAGGGCGAAGCTTCACAGTTAGGGATGTGGCAGCGTTCTGTACCAGCTGAAGATGCTGGGTGACGTAAATAGTAAGACCCACATTAAGGGTGTTACTACAATCTTTGTTGAACTTGGTAAGAACTTTTTGCAGCAGCATTCCAAGTGACACTGCGTTCCATGTTTTCCAAAAGTCTGGTGTCATGTTTTCACCAGTATCCCAAATGCTTTGTGACTGCACTCTTTCCACATATACCTGGCACTATACCTTGCATGGAATGTTTAAAGCCTGGGGCAATTCACAGGGAAATGGACCAGCTCCCATTTTCATAGCTCTGAGTGCTGCATTTGAAACGGTTTCACATGATACGTTGATTCAACGCATACGTGTTCATGGCATATGAAACAGCACCCTCCTGGCTTCAATCATTCTTAAGCAAAGGCCCGCAAGTGGTACACCTTCCCCTTTTTCACTCCACTTCTAGACATGGCATCAGTGGTGTCCCTCCAGGTGTCTCCCTCAGCCTTGCACTGTTCATCCTTGAGATTTCGCCTCTTATTGCCTTGTTAAATCTTTTTGCTTGTGTCTCTTGCCTTAGGTAGACAACACCTAGATCACTGATCTTCAAAGGATGCTCTGCTAAATTTCATCCAAGTATGTCTGAGGTTGCAACGTGGATGAGCCTGAACTTGTACAAAGTGAACAGTGAAAGGAATGAGGTTCTCGTTCTTGGATCTGCCCATCTATCCGGACCGCGACCTGGTTGCCGTATGAGCTGGTTACCCTGCCTTCGCTGTTATGTCAACTCATATTCGAAGCAATATTTGACAAGTGGTTTCCTCTCTCTACCCATGTCGCAAGGATGGCAGCGACAAGTTTTTATTATCTCTGTATCCCATGGAAAGTCTTTACACTTCTGCTCTTTGATTATCGGGAAAGGGTCACTAAGGCGACGATTATCATGGCAAGGTCTTTGGTCTAACGATTCAAGGGTTAGAAGCATGTTTTAGGTGTTGAATATTTATTTTATAAACTGTAGAAAACCAGGAAATATCAAAATCATATCTGATTTTTTGGCTACGTGTGAGTCTTTCACTGATGGGAAAAATGTAAGTTTCATAAGAATCTTTCCCAATATGTACCATCATATTTACTCACAGAGAATGGGTGAAAAGTCTCGATACATCATCCCCCTTTTCTAGTGATTCAGTATTGACAGTAGGTGAATTGCCAAATACCCCAGGCTTTAAACATTCCATGCAAGGTATAGTGACAGGTATATGTGGAAAGAGTGCAGTCACAAAGCATTTGGGATACTGGGGAAAATATGACACCAGACGTTTGGAAAACATGGAGCGCAGTGTCACTTGGAATGCTGCTGCAAAAAGTTCTTACCAAGTTCAACAAAGATTGTAGTGATTTTGTTTGTATTTACTGTGATTTAGCTGCGTATATGTAAAAGTTGTGTGATGACCTGTCAAAATCGATACCTGAACTAAAGTGCTTCCCTGTAAGAGATCCTTGCCACTTGTTAGATGGTATTCTGAAAGCATCTTTACAATCTTCAGAGTTAATGAAGAATGCTAGGGGTATGTCCTGGGGGTTTGACCCAGGGGTATGTCCTGGGGGTTTGACCCAGGGCGTTGTCCAAGGGGTTTGACCCAGGGGTATGTCCTGGGGTTGGATCCTGGGGTATGTACTGGGGGTTTGACCCTAGGATCTGTCCTGGGGGTTTGACCCAGGGATCTGTCCTGGCGGTTCGACCCTAGGGTATGTCCTGGGGGTTTGACCCAGGGGTATGTCCTGTGGGTTTGACCCAGGGGTATGTCCTAGTGTTTGACCCAGGGGTATGTCCAGGGATTTGACCCAGGGGTATGTCCTGGGGGTTTTACCCTCGGGTATGTGTTGGGGGTTTGACCCAGGGGTTTGTCCTGAGGATTTCCAATAAGGAATGGGCTAGAGGTTACGCTTCAGGAGAAGAGCCGGAGAGCCAGTACCCGGTGATGAACTCAAGCAGGACTGGGTCTAAAGGAGAACTTGGCTTATTAAAGCCCCGCCCCTAATAACGCCGCTGACTGAGAGAGAAGAGCATTCTTGCAAGGCTGCTGTTTCTGTCACGAAGAATGGTTAAAGGGTGAGAGGGCCATTGATGACAGGATCAGGGTGCAGGCAGCCTCAGGCCATGATGGGTCCTGACAATCCTGAATAATGTTCTCGAGGACTTTCCAGAAGTTGCTTCTCTGCATTATTTTACAGCAGGACTATGGTCGACTATCGCTTCCTCTTTATAATCCTCTTTACCAACGTTTTCAATTCTATTACATTGGTCTAATAATCGCAGGGTCCACCGTGGACCTAAGGACCCATCCCTCTTTACAGAGAGCAGTATCGTATTGTGATAGGATTGACATACTGTGAGAAGTTGGCCTGGTATATGATGTTCACTAGTTAAAGTGACCACCTTGTACCATGCCAAGCAACCCTTATGGTGTGGTTGTAAGTCAACCTTTTCGGACCAGCTCCCTAGTGGTAGCGTAGGCTAAGCAGTCTTTGAGGCTAAACTCGTGAAGCGTGTTAAGCAGGCTGTTTTACCAAATGCAACCCCCTTTTATACCAATGAAAGGACACCACACAGATATATATTCAAAATATATATGTATTTATTTCTCAAAGTAACCCCTAGTCTCTTTATGAGCACAGGAGCACAAATCGTCAAACAAGATTACAGTAGAATACACAGAAGTTGCACTTTATATGGATAGGCCCTGGTGGCCGCTCAAACCATATACTAAAATAGTGGTATAAGTACCACGAACAGAAAAGGGAAAAGGCCTAGGGCCTCTAGAATCGCTGGGCCTACAAGGGGCTAACTTCAGTTAGTGACCAGGAGGTCCACGGGTTGCGTGTGCAGAGCAAATAGTCACACGCGGGCTCCCATAGGTTTTCAATGGGTGCGTAAAAAGTACAAAGGTACTGCAAAGAGGATCTTCCGGATGGACTAGGAACTTAAGATTGGAAACACAGACACTAGAGATGATTCTCTACGCTTGGGCACCGGAGTGCCAGCTTTACCTCACCCACAGGAAGCGGGTGCATAGGCGTCGAAGTGCGTCGGGTTTCTTCTATCTGTTCAATGGAGCCTGTGGACAAAGATGCTGCAGGCGACCGGTCCGGAAGAGATGCAGTGGATCCAAGAGTGGATCGGAGATGTTGAAGACCTGTAAGCAGAGGGGACAGTGTTCACAGTCACTAGCCAGTGACCAGCGTGGCACCAGGTGGGTACCAGGCGATGTCGGGTGCAAACAGGAAGAAAGGTGTAGCTTGTTTCTGCAGCCACGTGGTCCCTGAAGGTCGACGACGTCCAGGAGTCAAGTCACGAGCTGTCCCACGCAGGCTCTCGCTGTCGGCGGTGTCGGCGACTTGATCAAAGCAAACAAGCCTTGGCAAAAGCAATTGTTATAGGAGATGAAATAAGCTGATGGTTCTGACCAGCAAGGTCAGAGGGATTGCTCCTTTGGAGGGGAGCAAGGGCCAGTCTGGAGCAACCAGACCAGCGGTGTAGTTTCCGTAGTTCGTTGCCAAGATGGCTACTAGCCAGCGGGCCAGCAACCGGTTAGGCGCGTCTAGTGGCAAAATGCAGAAGGGCCCCACGCAGATCGTGGAGATGCTGAAGGGCTCACCTTTGGTGCAGATGCTGCTCGGGTGTTGGGCTTCTCAGATCCCAAAGCACAACTCGGAGGGAGCCTCGGTTGTTGCGCTGGCAGCTTGTCGTGGTCTTTTCAAGATGGCTGGCTCCACGTGTCTCAGTGCCTCCACGGGTCTCCTCTTCTCAGGGACTGTGGATCGGGCGGTGAGAGGTCTGGAGGTCCAGGTCTTGTCAGTCTCTGGGCTCGGGCTCCGGCGGGAGGCGGCGGCAAAGCACACGTTGATTCGCTGGATGGTGCTTGCGTTAGCAAGGTGGTCACTCCCTGACCACAGGGGAGATTGGCTTCAGTCCTCTGTGTGGCAGAGCGTCGAAGTTCCCGTCTTCTTCTTAGTTTCAAGTTGATTCCAGGATGTCTGAAGTCTTAGGACACAGCTCCTACCTTTAAGCGGATTCTAGGGGCCGGACTACCTGCTAGGTCCCTCCCTAAAGGTGGGACCAGGAAGGGGGGTGGTTACACCCCCAATCCTTTGTCCAGCTCGCCCCAGGCCCGGGACTGGTGTGCCCTAGGACCGGTTTGAACTGGCATATGCACCGAGGCTCCTTGTGAGCCTCAGGCATGTCTGGTTTCTTTCAAGCCCTACCTGACCAATACACAAAATCCTGTCTGGGGTGGTGCACGCACCTCCCCTGGCAGGAAACCCTTTGTCCACACCTCCCAAGCTGGAAGGACTCCCAGCAGCAGGAGGGCAGACTTGTGTCTGTGGTGGCAGCATCCATTTTGTGGAGCTGAGGCTATGTCTGATTTTACCCGGGTTTCAGGTACTGTACATGTCGTGTCCCTCTAGAAGGGTGGAATGCTAACCCCGTCGCCAGAATTGGCGAGGGGTTAGTATTCCAATTCGTATGACACCTTACTCGACATGTTTTGATAAAGCCAAACCAAAGTTAGCATTTAACCGCGAGGTTCATAATGCACTTAAGAGTATATGGTATGACGATATCTGGAAACAGTAGAAGGAAGTTGTTCCGACCACTGCAGACAGGCTCAGCTCATGCCAGAGCACCATCTCACATGGAACCAAGCACTCTGCCTTCAGGATTGTTAAGGCCTGCCATAGGAGTGACTTATAGGTTAACATGGGTCCCATTTAAGGTTAGGTATAGGTATACTACACCTAAGTAAGAGGTGGTTACACCAACTTACCCCAGCTGAGTGATCAGCCAGTTGTGTCAAATTTGTTAGGCCAAGCCTGGGGTGGCATAATACATGCTTCAGCCCCTGGCAGGCCTTAGATACACCAATGCCCTGGGTACCTAGTGTACACTGGTACAGGGGCTGACAGGGTGATCCAACCAATTGGGTATGTACCTAGGGTACACGGAGTCCATTTTAAAGAGAGAGCAGATGGGCTGAGGTCCTGAATGGCAGGATCTCAGGCCAACTAAGTCGAAAAACCAGCTAGACACTAGGCAAAAATTTGGGGGTAACCATAGTCAGATATCCACCTTCCTACACAACCCCCCCCCCCCCCAAACGAAGGGAGATAAGGCTGACCTTGACCAGGTAAGCCTATATTGCCCAAGTGGCCATATAAGGAGGAACCAGCACTGGCATGGTTACCCCCTGTCTCATGGTCCACTAAGCAATCCCTCACCCTAAGGGTATCAGAGGGTCTCCACCATAGGGAATCTCTACCTTTGGTGTGTCTTGGCAAAGTAAAAGGCTGGTGTTGAGATGGAGTACTGAAGTGAGTATCCTCAAAGTGAGGCCTCAGCTTCCTCCGATCATCCTCCACCTTGGATGCCTTTCTTTCTTTAACTGAGTTGCACTGTGCTCTCAGGGTCAGCCTCTGGCTACCTAAAGCTGAAGGCTGGGCCCCTTTTGTGGGCTTACTGGATGGACAGGTCAGGTTTGGGGCCCTAAGGTCCCAGGTTTGCCTGTGCCCAACAGAATCCCTCTGGGGGAGGTCCCTAACTACCTGTAAAGGAGATCCCTCAGGAATGTTTTACCCATCACCTGACTAGGGCTACTAGCCAGGCAATCCTCATTCTTTTGATGGGGGGGTTCTTGTGGACAGGGGCCCTCTTGGGGTCCACTGGCCTCCCTGACCTCTGCAGCCCTGGGCTGACTGAGGCAGGGTAGAGAGAGGCAGGCTACCTGCACCAGACTGGGTCCCACCTTGGAAGGGGCCACTGACATCAGAGGCTCTGCCAGGCCAGGCCTGGCTACCTCTGGGGCAGTTCCTTCACAAGGGGTGAGGTCAGATCCCTGAGGAGGCTGACCTTTTCCTAATGTCTGGAGAGAGGGAGACTTTTCTTCCTCCCCACTACTCTCAGTTTGTGTGGAGTGATCCATTGTTTCAGGCTTCACTACACCTATGTCAGTCTGAGTATAGGCTGAGACCATTACAGCCTTGCCAACCCTTTCAGGGGGGCACTCAGTTTGTGTTTGAGCTGTGACTGTCACAGCTCTGCCAGTCTCTATAGGGAAGTCTGTCTGTGCCTGGGCTGTGGCTACCACTGCCCTTCCAACCTTTTCAGGGAGGAAATCTATTTGGACAGGGGTTGTGAATGGCACAACCCCTCTACCCTTTTGTGAAAGGCCTACCATTTTAGAATGGGTGTCTTGTTCAACTCCAGCCCAAGCTGAGAGTTCTAAGTCATTCCCCAGTAAGCAGTCTACAGGCAAGGTTGGGGACACTGCCACCCTTTTAGGGCTAGTGACACCTCCCCAGCTGAGACATACCTCTGCCATGGGATGACTGTTCTGTTTGCCATCAATGTTAGTTACCTGGTAGGAGAAACCAGGCAAAAGCTGCTCAGAGGGAACTAGCCAATGGGCCACCATAGTGATGCTAGCTCCAGTGTCTCTGTAGGCCTCAGCTTTTGTACCATTGATGTAGGGCTCCTGTCTGTACCTACCCAAAGTGTTGGGACAGGCAGTGAAGTTGGCAAACCCCATGCCACCATCACAGACAAGAGTAGTTGCTGTAGGGGAATTGGCTAAGCCAGGGTCCCCCTGTGTTCCCCAAGTAAACCCACCCAGATTTCTGGGGGCACTCCCACCACCTGGGGGATTACTGCTGACAGTAATAGGTGGTGTGACAGGAGTAATTGGAGGAACAGTTTTGTTTTTAGCCCTTGGGCAACCGCTGTCAGTTTTCCAATGCCCAGGAGTTTTACACTCATGGCAGTAGGGCTTTTTAGCTGTGGTAGAGGAGGGAGCTTGGGACCCACCACCCTGTGTGGAGTTTTGGGGCCCTGAGGAAGATTTCTCTTTTGCTTTATCCCCACCCTTCTCTTGAGGCTTGGTGGTATCTTTCTTTTGGTCACCACCCTGGTTTTTAGGCCTGATCCTGGTCCTGACCCATTTATCTGCCCTCTTTCCCAATTCTTGGGGAGAGGTCAAATCTGAGTCTACCAGGTGTTGATGGAGAAGCTGGTTTTGACAATTACTTAAAATCTGCTCTCTCATCATCAAATTGTACAATCCTGTATAATCAGACACCTTACTTCCCAGCAACCAACCCTCCAAAGCCTTAGTTGCACATTCCACATATTCAGACCAGTCCTGAGTCGGTGTCTTCTGGGTGTCTCTGAACATTAACCTGTACTGTTCAGTGGTTAAGCCTAACCCATCAACTAGGACACTCTTCAGGACTCTGTAATTTCTGACATCCTCTTCTCTAACAGTGAGGAGTCTGTCTCTGCCCCTTCCTTCAAAGGAGAGCCAGAGGATTGCTGCCCACTGGTCTTCAGGAACCTGCTGCACTTTGCAGGCTCTCTCAAGAGCAGTCATCCATTTGTGGATGTCATCCCCACTTTTGTAGGGGGGCACAACCTTAGACAGGTTCCTATTATCAAAGACCCTATCTTTGTCCCTAGGGACAATGCTGCCACCAGTGGGTATAGACCCACTCTCTTTATGCTGCCTAGCCTTGCTCAGTTTCTCTTCCATCAGGGCTACTTCTAGCTCCTGCTTCCTGATCCTCAGCTGGGCTTCTTGCATTCTGGCCTCATGTTCCCTCCTCTGAGGGGTGGTCATCCTTTTCCTGGAGTGACCTTGAGAGCCTCTAGAGCCATGGGAAGCATTGGATTCACCTGAGCGATTCCTTTGCCTCCCAAGCCCTGTGTTAAGTCTACTGGGGAGATCCAATGGGGTAAACCCACTGTCAGTCCCCAATAGCCTTAGTTTAGCTGGGCCAAGTATAACACTTGGCACTGGGCTAGTTCTCCCTTCATCTCCACTCACATCTGTATCCCCCTCACTTTCCTCCTCTGTAGTATGGTGCTCATCTAAGGGATGGCTATTGGAAAGGGGTACCTCAGTGGCATCTTCAGAAGGGGGGCCTCCTGTTCCTGTCCCTAAGGGGGCTAACTGGGAAGCTTTCTTGAGCTCTCTTTGATTTTCATCATTTTGCAAGAGTTCTCTGAGCTCAGCAGAGGTAGGGTTCTTGGGCTGTTTAAGGCCTCTAAGAGTTGCCAAATGCCTGAGCTCATTCTGATTAAGGGTAGCAAACATGGATGGTGCCCTCTGGGGGTCACTCTCAACAGAGATGGGTACAGTGAACCCCTCTGCCCCAGCCATTGCTCTTAAGTGTGGGTGGATGTGTTGCAATCTACCTACACTTGGGTTTACCTACTAAACCTATCTAGTAGTTGTAGTCAGGGTGTGCTACTCCCTTTGCTCTACAACAACTAAGTTCAGTAGAACTTAAGTATATCTAATCTTGTTTTATATGTACCTATAGGTACCTATGTGATCTTTCAATTGGTAACCAAGAGATTACAATGGTAAAACACAGCAAGCTCAAATCCAACCGCTGCTCACCAATGTGAGAAGTTGGCCTGGTATATGATGTTCACTAGTTAAAGTGACCACCTTGTACCATGCCAAGCAACCCTTATGGTGTGGTTGTAAGTCAACCTTTTCGGACCAGCTGCCCTAGTGGTAGCGTAGGCTAAGCAGTCTTTGAGGCTAAACTCGTGAAGCGTGTTAAGCCAGCTGTTTTACCAAATGCAACCCCCTTTTATACCAATGAAAGGACACCACACAGATATATATTCAAAATATATATGTATTTATTTCTCAAAGTAACCCCTAGTCTCTTTATGAGCACAGGAGCACAAATCGTCAAACAAGATTACAGTAGAATACACAGAAGTTGCACTTTATATGGATAGGCCCTGGTGGCCGCTCAAACCATATACTAAAATAGTGGTATAAGTACCACGAACAGAAAAGGGAAAAGGCCTAGGGCCTCTAGAATCGCTGGGCCTACAAGGGGCTAACTTCAGTTAGTGACCAGGAGGTCCACGGGTTGCGTGTGCAGAGCAAATAGTCACACGCGAGCTCCCATAGGTTTTCAATGGGTGCGTAAAAAGTACAAAGGTACTGCAAAGAGGATCTTCCGGATGGACTAGGAACTTAAGATTGGAAACACAGACACTAGAGATGATTCTCTACGCTTGGGCACCGGAGTGCCAGCTTTACCTCACCCACAGGAAGCGGGTGCATAGGCGTCGAAGTGCGTCGGGTTTCTTCTATCTGTTCAATGGAGCCTGTGGACAAAGATGCTGCAGGCGACCGGTCCGGAAGAGATGCAGTGGATCCAAGAGTGGATCGGAGATGTTGAAGACCTGTAAGCAGAGGGGACAGTGTTCACAGTCACTAGCCAGTGACCAGCGTGGCACCAGGTGGGTACCAGGCGATGTCGGGTGCAAACAGGAAGAAAGGTGTAGCTTGTCTCTGCAGCCACGTGGTCCCTGAAGGTCGACGACGTCCAGGAGTCGAGTCACGAGCTGTCCCACGCAGGCTCTCGCTGTCGGCGGTGTCGGCGACTTGATCGAAGCAAACAAGCCTTGGCAAAAGCAATTGTTATAGGAGATGAAATAAGCTGATGGTTCTGACCAGCAAGGTCAGAGGGATTGCTCCTTTGAAGGGGAGCAAGGGCCAGTCTGGAGCAACCAGACCAGCGGTGTAGTTTCCATAGTTCGTTGCCAAGATGGCCACTAGCCAGCGGGCCAGCAACCGGTTAGACGCGTCGAGTGGCAAAATGCAGAAGGGCCCCACGCAGACCGTGGAGATGCTGGAGGGCTCACCTTTGGTGCAGATGCTGCTCGGGTGTTGGGCTTCTCAGATCCCAAAGCACAACTCGGAGGGAGCCTCGGTTGTTGCGCTGGCAGCTTGTCGTGGTCTTTTCAAGATGGCTGGCTCCACGTGTCTCGGTGCCTCCACGGGTCTCCTCTTCTCAGGGACTGTGGATCGGGCGGTGAGAGGTCTGGAGGTCCAGGTCTTGTCAGTCTCTGGGCTCGGGCTCCGGCGGGAGGCGGCGGCAAAGCAGACGTTGATTCGCTGGATGGTGCTTGCGTTAGCAAGGTGGTCACTCCCTGACCACAGGGGAGATTGGCTTCAGTCCTCTGAGCGGCAGAGCGTCGAAGTTCCCGTCTTCTTCTTAGTTTCAAGTTGATTCCAAGATGTCTGAAGTCTTAGGACACAGCTCCTACCTTTAAGCGGATTCTAGGGGCCGCACTACCTGCTAGGTCCCTCCCTAAAGGTGGGACCAGGAAGGGGGGTGGTTACACCCCCAATCCTTTGTCCAGCTCGCCCCAGGCCCGGGACTGGTGTGCCCCAGGACCGGTTTGAACTGGCATATGCACCGAGGCTCCTTGTGAGCCTCAGGCATGTCTGGTTTCTTTCAAGCCCTACCTGACCAATACACAAAATCCTGTCTGGGGTGGTGCACGCACCTCCCCTGGCAGGAAACCCTTTGTCCACACCTCCCAAGCTGGAAGGACTCCCAGCAGCAGGAGGGCAGACTTGTGTCTGTGGTGGCAGCATCCATTTTGTGGAGCTGAGGCTATGTCTGATTTTACCCGGGTTTCAGGTACTGTACATGTCGTGTCCCTCTAGAAGGGTGGAATGCTAACCCCGTCGCCAGAATTGGCGAGGGGTTAGTATTCCAATTCGTATGACACCTTACTCGACATGTTTTGATAAAGCCAAACCAAAGTTAGCATTTAACCGCGAGGTTCATAATGCACTTAAGAGTATATGGTATGACGATAACTGGAAACAGTAGAAGGAAGTTGTTCCGACCACTGCAGACAGGCTCAGCTCATGCCAGAGCACCATCTCACATGGAACCAAGCACTCTGCCTTCAGGATTGTTAAGGCCTGCCATAGGAGTGACTTATAGGTTAACATGGGTCCCATTTAAGGTTAGGTATAGGTATACTACACCTAAGTAAGAGGTGGTTACACCAACTTACCCCAGCTGAGTGATCAGCCAGTTGTGTCAAATTTGTTAGGCCAAGCCTGGGGTGGCATGATACATGCTTCAGCCCCTGGCAGGCCTTAGATACACCAATGCCCTGGGTACCTAGTGTACACTGGTACAGGGGCTGACAGGGTGATCCAACCAATTGGGTATGTACCTAGGGTACACGGAGTCCATTTTAAAGAGAGAGCAGATTGGCTGAGGTCCTGAATGGCAGGATCTCAGGCCAACTAAGTCGAAAAACCAGCTAGACACTAGGCAAAAATTTGGGGGTAACCATAGTCAGATATCCACCTTCCTACACATACAGAATAAAGTACCCCGTGCCGCACGTTATAAGGACACTGCGAGTCGTTGAGGAGTTTCCGGCAGGGCCGGTACTAGCATTTTCTGGGCCCGGACGAAAGAGAAGGTTCGAGGCCCCTCTAATCTTCATAAGTGACACATTTCAGGGCTCTGGAAGGTGCTTTGTGCAGACTCCTCTTGGGCTGCAGCTCCTCTCATCCACCTACAAGCACCTCTTACAGCTCAGAACGGGCTGAAGGTGTGAGAATTGCTTGGGGGCTGAGAGTTAAACCTGTGGGGCGTTAAAGTGCTGACAATGGGAGTCCCGCAGTGTCCCTGAATGGGCAGCCCGAAAGGTGTTCCCCCTCCCCTAGGCCTTCTCACACCATCTCTTAGAGGCCCAGGGAGATGGCCCACTCCCACGGATCCAATTGAAAAGATACACCTTTCTTTCAATTGGATCGGCAGGGGTACATGAGGACTGGTGGGGGTGTTTCCATTGTGTGGGGCCCCATGCTGGTAGGTTGAGTGGGAGGCCCTGGGCAGCCGCCCACACTGCCTATGCCTAGCACCGGACCATGACGCTGAAGGCCGAGTTCCTCTTTATGGTCAAAGAACTCCAAGATGTCTCTGTGTATCTGTCTGTCGCCTGTCCGCGGCATCCACCCACTCTCCCTGGGGCACCCGCCCAGGTACTGCTCCCCATTGACACCCCCCCACCACCTAAGTCCTCCTTCTCTCTCCCTGTTGTTACTTGCTCCCACCCACCATTTCCATGTTACTTTCCAACAAAAAAAATCCCCAACTTGCTTACGCCTCCCTGCCATCCTTCTTCGGTGTCCCCCTGCTATTGCAGAGGCCGCCGTTCCTCCCCGAAGGGGGGGAGAGACTCAGGGGCCGGCGCCATAACCCGCGCCGCGCCAAAGGTGGCAAGAAAAACCGGTTCTGGGCGCATCCGACGACCGGAAGCGGCAAGTAGTAGCCCCTCCCGCCAGCAGGCCAGCCTGGTGGCGACTATCCCCCCCCCCCCCATCGTCCAATGGGGGGGCGATGCGGGGTACAAACCCCCCAATGGGGTTGGCTGCCCGGAACGGCGGGAAGCGAAAAAGAGGAATATAAGGAACCGCTCCCCCAAGCAGCTCCTAACTTCGTGGAGCGGGGAGAGCGGTGCACCGACGTTGGATTCTTGCAACCGAAGTTCTGCCCGGTCGAAGGACGAAGTGCTGCTTCTACGGACGACGAAGTGCTGCGCGAAGAAGCGGCGACCAGGCGAAGGTCAAGACTGCGTTACCCAGGTGCGCCCCTCCCCGAGTCGGTGCAGCGAAGGCGACCCCGAAGGATCTTGGGTCTCGGGTCGCTGCCAGGTGTGGAGAGGTTCCGTCGACCCAGGCGCCCCTCGGCAAACTCGAGCGGCGTGGAGCAGCCCCAGCCCCAGCATCGCCGCCTGGCGAAGACAGTCACGCTCCCCTCCTCACGGCGGACATTTGTCGCAGGAAGCCAGGACTGCGGTCGGAACTGCCGGAGCCAGCAACGGCAACAGTGCTCCCTCAGGCCACCCGCAGGACGTGACGAGCAAGCGCAGAGCACAGCTGGGGGCGAGGTGCGGTAGCAACTCACCGCCGGGTCTCGCCAGGACATCGACGGACCTCGACGTCTTGTGCCTCCATTTGAATTGAGTCCCGGGAGTGGGCCTCAGCGAAAGCACTCACGCTCCCGCTCCCCCGGTGCGGAGGACAGCTACGGTCGAGTCGCGGGAGCAACGCGGACCATCCGGTGAGTCGGGAGCGGCCGGGGCACAGATCGAAGACCCGCTGTGTCTCGCCAGGACGTTACCAGCGTCTAACTTTGTTGCAGGGGACCGGCATCAACTTTGTGTGCGACCCCCTTCTGCCCCAGTGACTGCAAGAGATACCGCGGCAGGGTATCGGGGATAAACGGCGCATGCGCACCGGCGCTGGTGTGCGCGGCAGGTCTCGAGGGCTCCGGGGGCGGTGCGAGTGGGCCTCAGGTGCGGCAGGTGCAAAGAGAGGCCCAGGAGGGCAGAAGCACCGCGGCCTAGGGCTAGGAGAGACAGATCATCACTTGCAGGGGATCGGCATCAGAATAACGCAGCTTTAGGAACACTGTGGATTGCCCAGCAGGGACAGCCTCGGTCTAACGAGTGAACGGTCACATCCGGGGCAGGAAACAGGGCGCCAACAGAAGGAAGGCACGCCAAGACAGGCAATTTGGAAGCAAAGCAAAAAAAAAAAAAAAAAAACCCACAGCAGAGAAGTGAAAGAGCGTCAGTTGGTGCATCAGAGGGCGGCAGCACCCCGCCAGCAACGATGGTGGAGGGTCAACCAGAAGAGATCACAGAGCTCCTGAAACGCATCAGGGAGGCAGCGGCGATCCATGGCAGCGAGTGGCTGCAGCCACACTTGGGCCAGGACGGAGGCGAAAGAGTAGAAGCCCAGGGAAGGGACGACGCTGGCCCATCATCGCCCAAGAAACTGAAGATGGCGGCACCCGGGCAGAGGAAGGTCCCGAGGAAGAAGCCGCAAAGGAGGAGCACGCCAGCAAGGGGCGCACCAACCGGGGACAGCGGTGGGGGCCCCAGCGGAGCACCAGGCGGTGAGCATATAACGAGCATTGTGCAAGAATGTTTAAAGTCAATGGCGCCGCTGCTGCTTAAGGGCCTGGGGCAGGGGGCCGGGGAGAAAGGGGCGCAGCGCGCAGATGACACTACCGGCCTGCCATGGCATTTGATAGACCCCGGTTGGGCGCGGCAGTCGACACTACATGGCCAAGGAGAGCAGAGGGGCCAGGGTATTTCGGGGTCACCTCTAGCGGCATGGGGGTACACAGGGGGGCGTAAGCGGCCCAGCGAGCGAAGCTCCGGCGGCAGAGGGTTACACCAGGCCATCCCCTGGTCCTGCGTCCCTCACCACGAGAGCCACTGGCCTAGCAAGCCTTATCCCTGTAGTGGTCAAGGAAAGAATATGGCGCAAGGAGTTTATAGACATTTTTTCCTTGCTAGAGGTACAGATGGAGGGGTTGGACCTCACAACTTGCGATAAGAAAGAGGAAGATAAGAGGGAGAAGAGCGGCGCTAGGAAGGAGCGAAGCTTTGACAATTGGTTGGATGCGTTTAGGATTATGGCATGCATCATAGTAGAAAAGTTCCCGCGCTGTGCAGCAGACTTATGGCTATATGAGTCCAATATTCACTCGGCCCAGAGACAATTCCCAGGCGACGCATGGTTGGAATATGACAAGGGTTTCAGGCTGAAGATGCAAAGGCATCCAGAGATGGAATGGAACGAGGAGGATGTATCGGGGTTCATACACAAAATGCTAGTGGTGAAGGCCTGGGCGGGAAAGAATGACCAGCCCTTTTGGAGCTCTTTCAGAGGGAAGGGGAAGCCATTTCACAGGCCCAAGCCCAATACGGGAAAACCATCCTCGTCTAATGGCCCCTCAGTAATTTGCTGGAGGTTTGATGCTGGGGAATGCACGTGGGGCGCAGCATGCAAATTTCTGCACGCATGTTCCAACTGCGGGGGCGGGCACCCGTCAGCTGGGTGTCGGGGCAAGCAAGAGCAGAAGAGGGATAAAAAGGACAAGAAAAGAAAGCACTAAGTTGGCAATACGGGGCTTGGGCGATTGCCAGCTAGCCAGATCCCCAATTAACGTGCATCAGCTGCGCAGGTTAGCGAATCGATACCCCAACAGAGCAGACGCAATGACACTGGTAAAAGGTTTTGAGGAAGGTTTTGTGATACCATTTAATGGCCAACTGCCCCTGGGAGGGGCAGAGAACTTGAAATCCACAAGGCAGCACCCTAGGGTGGTAACCAAGAAATTGGAGAAGGAGAAGTCCCTAGGAAGGATAGAGGGTCCCCTACCACCACATCTGCAAAGAGGCCTGGTAATTTCACCACTGGGGGTCGTTCCAAAGAAGGAGCCAGGGCAATTTAGGCTCATACACCATCTCTCTTTCCCAGAGGGGTCGTCAGTAAACGACGGGTTAAGCACGGAGTCTTGCTCTGTGAGCTATGCATCAGTGGACGACGCAATTGACATGGTGAAGGCTGCAGGGCGGGGGGCTCTCATGGCTAAGGCAGACATCGAGTCCGCTTTTCGTCTTCTACCTGTCCACCCCACCAGCTTTCATCTATTGGGTTTCCAATGGGAGGGGAACCTGTATGTTGATAAAGCCATGCCAATGGGCTGCGCCATATCATGCGCATACTTCGAACTGTTCGCCACCTTTGTGGAGTGGGCCCTACACATCAGACACCCGCAAGGGGGGAAGCTCCATTACCTAGATGATTTCATGTTCACAGGCCCTTCCCAGTCACCAATCTGCAGGAACACATTGGCAGCATTTGAAGACCTGGCGGGGGCTCTGGGGATCCCCCTAGCACCAGAAAAAACTGTGGGCCCCTCCACGAAACTCACATTCTTGGGCATAGAGCTAGATTCAGTGTCAGGTACAGCCAGGCTCCCTGAGGACAAAGTAGAGGATTTCAGGGTGGAGGTACGAGGCCTATGCGGCCGGAACAAAGCAACGCTCAAGGAACTGCAGAGGCTAATTGGGAAGCTCAACTTCGCAGCCAGGGTCATACCAGTGGGTAGGGTTTTTGCAAGGCGCCTCACGCATCTGACCTCAGGCCTCACACACCAGCATCACCACTTAAGGCTGGGAATGGGGGTCAAGCAAGACCTACAGATGTGGGACAAGTTCCTCGCAGACTTTAATAGCATCCTAATATGGAGGGAGGGCTGGGTAACAGCCAAACAGATAGCCCTATTCACGGATGCTGCGGGTAGCACAGGTTTCGGTGCAATTCTCGGCAAGAGGTGGTGTGCTAGTCGGTGGCCAGAGAAATGGAACAGAAAGGGTATCATAGACAACATAACATTTTTGGAGCTATTTCCCATTATAGTGGCACTGACCATATGGAAACTTGAGCTAAAAACATGAAGCTGACACTGTGGTCTGACAACAAAGGGGTGGTACAGGCCATCAACAAGGGGGCGGCAAGGTGCCCCAACATCCTAAGACTAATGCGTCAGTTGGTTAAATTACAGCTGGAAGGGAACCTGGAGGTGAAGGCCCGCCATGTCCCGGGGGTGGACAACACGGTAGCAGACGCCTTGTCCAGGTCACAGATAGACCGTTTCAGGGAACTGGCACCTGGGGCAGACGAGAACATGACGCATTTCCCGGCGCACCTGTGGGACCTGGGGGGGTAGATCTATCCATACTGGTGAACCAGGCCCTCACGCCAGAGGCAGCTAGACGCTACAAGAAATACGCCTTAACAGTGATGGAATTAGGTGGCGTGCGATCCCTGACGGACAGGGAAGGCACAAGAAGGGCAGTGGAGCGTTTTATACAGTGGGCATTTGCCAACAAAAAGACTAGGTCCTGGGCGCAGGCGCACCTAGCAGCCATGGCCCATTATGCAAAAATCTATACAGGGGAGGACCCGACGGCATCCTTGTACATCAAGGCGGCCATGAAAGGGTGGAGGCGTACTGAAGGGAAGAAGGTTGATGGCAGGAGGCCCATAGACTTTGAGAGACTTGGCAAGCTGTTGGAGGCCTTGGCGTGGTGTACAAAAGATAGCTTTGAGCTGCTCCTGTTTCAAGCGGCTTTTGCCATAGCATTCTTTGGTGCCTTCCGCATTAGCGAACTAGTTGCTCCCAGGAGGCAGGGCCCGGCGGAGCTGTGCATCCAGGCTGAGGACATCAAGCCAGGGACAGCGTCAGTGGAAATCCTGCTACGAAGGTCAAAAACGGACCAGGCGGGAAGGGGCGCAGTGGTGCAGTTGAGGTGCATCCAGGGCACCAAGTCATGCGCGGTATGCTGCTTGCGCAGATATATGGAGGCTCGCCCAGCAGGCGGGGGGGCGCTGTTCAAACATCAGGACGGAAGTAACCTGAGCAGATTTCAATTTACGGCTCTGATGCGCCAGGCCCTCGACAAAGCGGGGCTGCCCTCAAGAGCATTCGCTCCTCACTCTTTCAGGATCGGCGCAGCGACAGCGGCGTCACAGCACGGAATGCCAGGGGCTGGAATTCAGGACTTGGGCCGGTGGCGGTCCAGGGCATACAAAACATACATCAGGCCACAGTTGCTTTAGACCCTGCAGGGGAGGGTCGTGCCACTCACTTTGGGATGCCGCACGGCAGGGTGAGTGTGCACAGCGTGCCACCTTGGGATGCCGCACGGCAGGGTGTTCACAAAAAAAAAAAAAGTACCGCTGGCTGCTAAAGATGACTGTATGTTATGCGATTCCTTGTCCAACAGGAGAGCGCCCCCGGCTGGTGTGGGTAGTAGGCCACTCATTTGTTGCCAGGATGCGAACTTGGTGGCGGCAGACGGGCCACAAGCTGGCGGGCAAGCCCAGAGGCCCGTGTATCCGGTGGCTGGGACAACCAGGGATGAAATGGAGCCAGCTGATGACGACACTTGGAAACCTGCTGGCGGATGCGCCATGGCTCCCGGATATACTGATCATCCACCTCGGGGGCAATGACTTGACCAGCATGGGAAGGAAATCATTAAGTCACACCATCCAGGAGGACCTCACAAGGGCAGCTGCAATGTTTAGAGGCACAACCATCATATGGTCCGAGATGATCAGCAGGGGGCAATGGAGGGGTGCGGAATCGCATAGAGCAGTGGAAAATACTAGAAGGAAGCTGAATATCGCCATGCACAAATTTTGCAGCACCAACGGCATGGAGTCCATCAGACACGGTCTGATCCACCTCGGGCGCCAAGAACTGTATGGCCACGACGGGGTTCATCTCTCAGAGGTCGGGATGAAGGTTTTCTGGGACAACCTATGGGGCGCTATGGCCTTGGCAGGTTGCAGATAAAAAAAATAAAAAAAAACCCAGGGGGGCCACAAGAGCATAGGGGGGGGGAGCCGCAAGAAGACCTGAGCCTCCCTGCGGCGTGGCGGAAAATTGTACGATGGTTGGATAACGAGACACACCGACAGGGCGGTGTGTAGAAGGAGGGCCGCTCACCTTGGGATGCCGCACGGCAGGGTGATGTGGCCTGGCCAACAAAGGGGGGTAGCAAACGGAGACGGCGCTCGCGGCCCAGTCCCGGCCTATCGGCAGGGCACAAAAGGTAGCGAGTTGGGGCCTAACTCCGGGGAGAAAAAGCTACCCCTCCCTACACGCAGAGAGCGTGGGTGACCAACCAAATGGTGGTCCCGGTGGTAACAGGACCAAAGAAGGACTACCAAGGACCAACGACAGAACTGTTTGGGGGGGTCGGGTCATTTACGAACTGGATGTACAACAAACTACGAATGGGGGGGCACGGCTTTGTGTCCAAAGACATGGTAGCTCGCAAATAACCCAATATGACCGAAGTCATGCCAGATATGTATGTAACCATAATAAAATCTGCGGCCAACAACGACCACAACT
The DNA here is from genome assembly GCF_964204655.1 of Triturus cristatus. NCBI lineage: Eukaryota > Metazoa > Chordata > Amphibia > Caudata > Salamandridae > Triturus > Triturus cristatus. The sequence goes on along the minus strand of NC_140595.1, from coordinate 33,919,039 downwards.
ATACCATCCTTGTTGGCTAAGTTTCTTGGGGTCGCCAGCGGGACGGGGGGCTGGAGAATGAGTTCCACCGGGTAGGCGCAGTGCAAGGGTTATTGCAGAGGCCGCCGTTCCTCCCCGAAGGGGGGGGGAGAGGCTCAGGGGCCGGCGCCATAACCCGCGCCGCGCCAAAGGTGGCAAGAAAAACCGGTTCTGGGCGCATCCGGCGACCGGAAGCGGCAAGTAGTAGCCCCTCCCACCCGCAGGCCAGCCTGGTGGCGACTAACCCCCCCCCCCCATCGTCCAATGGGGGGGCGATGCGGGGTACAAACCCCCCAATGGGGTTGGCTGCCCGGAACGGCGGGAAGCGAAAAAGAGGAATATAAGGAACCGCTCCCCCAAGCAGCTCCTAACTTCGTGGAGCGGGGAGAGCGGCGCACCGACGTTGGATTCTTGCAAACCCACCCACCCACACCTACGAAGCAGCAGTGTCGCAGTGCTGGACAGCAACACGAGCGTTGGCGGAAAATTGTACGATGGTTGGCTAACGAGACACACCGACAGGGCGGTGTGTAGGAGGAGGGCCGCTCACCTTGGGATGCCGCACGGCAGGGTGATGTGGCCTGGCCAACAAAGGGGGGTAGCAAACGGAGACGGCGCTCGCGGCCCAGACCCGGCCTATCGGCAGGGCACAAAAGGTAGCGAGTTGGGGCCTAACTCCGGGGAGAAAAAGCTACCCCTCCCTACACGCAGAGAGCGTGGGTGACCAACCAAAGGGTGGTCCCGGTGGTAACAGGACCAAAGAAGGACTACCAAGGACCAACGACAGAACTGTTTGGGGGGGTCGGGTCATTTACGAACTGGATGTACAACAAACTACGAATGGGGGGGCACGGCTTTGTGTCCAAAGACATGGCAGCTCGCTAATAACCCAATATGACCGAAGTCATGCCAGATATGTATGTAACCATAATAAAATCTGCGGCCAACAATGACCACAACTATACCATCCTTGTTGGCTAAGTTTCTTGGGGTCGCCAGCGGGACGGGGGGCTGAAGAATGAGTTCCACCGGGTAGGCGCAGTGCGAGGGTTATGACGCATGTTGCTTCCATGCCCACCTCCCCCACCCCCAGTAGTTTCCAGGCCTGCTGCCTGCTTTTTAAAAAACAGAAACTGCTCCTGTGTTTTTTCTTTTCTTTTTGGATACAGATCTAACTCGGATCTGTAACAAAAAGCGCATTTTGTAGGTGCCATGCGTGAGTTGCCCCTTCAAAGACTCCCCCCGACCCCAACTTTAGCCACGCTGCTAAAAACTATTGGCAAACCCAGAATGTCCGAAAGGCGAGACCTATTGGCGTTGACAATGATTATTTGCAATCTCTGCACATTTCAGTGGGCAGGCTTTTACATTTGGCTTCCTAAACATATTACTAAAGTTGTTTTGTGTCTTCCCAAATACTAAAACCCCCTGCCCCGCCCCCCAACCCCGCAGAGCTCTGCTCCTCTCACCACTTCTACATCCCAGTGACTGAGCAGAACAGACCAAGTGTGTCTGTGGATCCCGCGGGGCTTTGAGACATATAGCTGCCAAGGCGCAAAGGTCGTGTGTGACACATTAGTTCTGTTCTGGGTTTTAGTGAACTGAGCGCTCCAGAGAAGACAATGGAGGACCTCTGGGCTTCTACCAACTATTAAAGATCTGGAGGATTGAAGGCAATGGAGTGCTCCAGGCTTCTACCCGCTATTAGAAGCCCTGAGCGCTGTGTTGAAGACAGTGGAGTAGCTCTGGGCTTCTACCAGCTACAAATGACCGAAGCGCTCCACTGAAGACAATGGAGTGTTCCTAACTTCTACGAGCTATAAGAAGCCCGGAGCATTGCACTGAAGACAGTGGAGTGCTCAGGGCTTCTACCAGCTATAAGGTGCCCAGAGTGCTCCACTGAAGACAATGGAGTGCTCCTAGCTTCTACCAGCTATAAGAAGCCTGGAGCGGGGGGGAGGAGCCTAGCGCTTGACCAAGATGGCCGCGTGAGCTTAGAGCTCCCGAGACCCTCGCGCCCTCCGTCGACTATCCTGTCTCTAATCCTGACGGTATGCATGGCACCGTGTTGCTGAGTTGTCAGGGAGGCGATTGATACTATCCGCGGTCGGATCGCCCATCGGGAACCGGACTTACGACGGGCGAAAGATTGCGGCCTAACTCCCGGAGATGCCAGGGGCTAGAGTTGGCAGGATGCCCGACTCCTAGTTGATCAACAACGGCCTAGTGAGGTGTGAACTGTCGGACGGAGGCCCTTGCTCTTTCACTTTCGGTTTCGTTCCCTTTGTCTGCCCGGACACTGTAGAGCTCTGGGTGGCTTTATAACCCCAGGGACGCTCGGCGGGCTACTCTGGCAGCACAAGGCGGACCTGCTCACTCCTTATTCCTCTCTTTGAGAAGGAGCGGTCTTCACTGTATTGGACTGCCTGGAGTCCATTATGTCGGGCAAAGCAGAAGGGGATCGGTTGAAGACTAAGTCCACCAGGCGGGGAACGTATTCCCAAGTTAACAGTATGGACCGCTACGCCCTCCTGAAAACATCGCCGAGTGGACAGAGCCAGGCGCCGGATGCCCAGAAGGAGGACTCGCCTGGGACACCGGAGCTCTCCCTGCAGGATGTCATGGGCGCGCTTGACGGGATGCAGACCTCGATGGGGAGGCAATTCGAGGCCCTGGCGCATAAGGTGGACGCCATCCTGGTGGATGTCAATTTGATTCGCTCGGACCTGGGCAAGACAAACGAACGAGTTAAGAACCTGGACCACAAGACCACGGGCCTCGCAGATGATGTCGCGGATTTGCAGAACGAGGTCCGGAAGCTGAGGGCCGAGAGTGACCTCGCCGCCCGCTGGCTGGAGGACTTCGAGAGCCGGTCCAGGCGCAATAACGTGCGCGTCATCGGGGTCCCAGAGTCCTCGGATGAGGCTTCGACGGACCTGCTGGTGGAAGATCTGGTCCTCAATCATCTTAAGCCTAAGGGCCTTGGAAAGTTTTTTGCGGTGGAAAGGGCCCATAGGGTGCCGGGCGGGCGGCCCAAGGCGGGGGCCCCGCCGCGGCCGATTGTCGCCCGGCTCTTTCACTTTCGAGATCGGGACGCTATCCTGCAAGCTTCGAGGGTGATGGGCCCAGTCCCCTTCCAGAATGCGTCGGTGAATTTTTATCCGGACTTCACCCAGCATGTGCAGAGACAGAGGCAGAGCTTCCTGGGGGTGAAGCGGAGACTTCGGGAACTGGACCTGAAGTATGCCATGCTTTTCCCCGCCAGACTACGGGTGGTGCATGAAGATCGGACATTCTTTTTTGACTCTCCTGTTATGGCCGATGAATGGTTGGACGCTTTGCCCCGGCGACGGACCGGGGACGACACAGCCGAGCATGGAGACAGTGACCGGAATGGACAGGGCTGATATCTCAAAGCCGACCTGACTTGACTTAACCATACTTGAAGATTTGAACAGAGTGCAGTAATTGTGGAGGGTTGCGGGAGGACGAGGGGTGCTCTTTTCCTCCCTTAGGGTACTTTTTGTAGATTTTTGTTTTTGTAGGGCGACAGGCACACTGCAAGTTGGGGGGGCTTTTTAAGCTGCAGCAGGGGTGCAGGGTGGGGGGAGTTTTTGGGACTTTGAGTTTGTTGTTGGGGGGTTTATTTCTGCAAGGCATGATGATTATCCTCAGGGCTGTTCCATGGTGGCGCCTCGGGTGTGGGGTGGGCCTCTTTCCGTTTGAGGATGGGGGGTAGAGGCTTAAGTGTTATAAGCTGGAATGTTAATGGTTTGGGGGATCGCATCGAGAGGGGGATTGTGTTGCAATTTTTGAAACGCTCAATGCCAGACGTTGTCCTGCTGCAGGAGACGCATCTCATAGGCAATACGTGCTATGCCCTGAATAGGAAGGGGTATAAATTCATTGCACACTCGGGATTCTCTTCTGGGTCCAGGGGTGTGGACATCCTCGTTAGAGCATCGCTGCCTTTTGAGGTGGACTCCACCATTGTTGACGATAGGGGGAGGTTTGTGGCGGTGGCGGGGCGGTGGGAAGGAAGGACTTTGGTTTTGGTTTCAGTTTATGTCCCGCCGGCCCTGCAGGCCTCCACATTTGCTGAACTGGGCAGGGCTTTGCTGACTCTCCCGGGGGGAATGCTGGTAGTGGGAGGGGATTTCAACGCTGTGGGTTCCGGACTGTTGGATAGATACCCGCCCAGGGCCACAGGGGGGGCCCAGAAATGGCTTCCAGACTTCCTGGACACATTTGGTCTGATAGATTGCTGGAGGCTCCGGCACCCCACACAGAGTCAATACACGTTTCACTCCGGGGCGCATGGTAGCCTCTCCAGGATTGACTACCTGCTCACTCTGGCCGCACATGCCTCGTTGATATCCGAGGCGAGGCACATGGCACGCGGTATCTCTGATCACTCGCCAGTGTGGATCCGGCTGGATCTAGGTCGGGAGGGAGGAGGGAGGGTGGCCCCCATCAACCCATGGTATTTCCGAGACCCCAAGATGCGCAGCGCCCTGGTAAAGAAGGTAGATAATTACTTTAAGGACAATCTGGGAACCGTGGACTCGGCGGTGTCGCTGTGGGAAGCTTTTAAGACCGTGCTTCGGGGGGAAGCCCTTTCCCTTGTGGTGGCTGCCAAGAACCGGAGGGATGGCGAGGTGCGGCAGGTGGAGGAGGAGATTGCGGCCCTTGAAGGGGATATGGAGGAGGAGGTTACAGAGTCCTCATTGCATGAGCTTTGCCTGAAGCAGGCGGAGTATAGGGACCTGGTGACGAACGCCGCTAAGACCCTCAGCAGGGAACAACAGGGCCGCCTGTATGACGTTGGGGACAAGGCAGGGAAACTCCTGGCGTGGCTGGACAGGAAAGAACGGGTCAACAGAGTGGTGCCAGAGTTGATTGGAGAGGGGGGAGAGGCGATCGTGGAACCTGAGGGGATTGTGAAGTGTTTCGCGGAATATTTTCATAGGGTTTATTCCTCTGTGTCGGACAGGCCGCCCGAGGACTCGTCTGCTCTCCTCCGAGATATCGAGTTGCCCTGCCTCTCTGACATAGATAGGGACGATTTGGATGGTGACATCACGGTTGACGAGGTGGCGGGGGCGATTCGCGCGTTGAACTCGGGTAAGGCCTCTGGACCGAATGGACTGCCGATCGACCTGTACAAACTGTTCCCGGATAGGGTCGCCCCTCATCTGCGCGCCATGTTTTTGGAGGCGCGGGGGGATGGGATCCTTCCGCTGGACCAGCGGCTGGCGTCGATCGTGGTCATACATAAAGAGGGTAAACCCCGAGATAGATGCTCCTCCTACCGGCCCATTTCACTCCTCAACGCTGAGCCGAAAATTCTGGCCAAACTCCTGGCTACCCGTTTGATTAGGGTACTTGGCGACTTGGTCCACCCGGATCAATCTGGCTTTATCCCGCACCGAAATACAGCATTGAACCTTAGGCGCCTTCATGGCGTCATTGCCAGGGCGGGCACGCTGCGTGAACTGGCTGTTGTGGCATCTCTTGATGCCACGATGGCCTTTGACACGGTGGAGTGGGCATATTTATGGGCCGTGCTGGCCAAGTTTGGTTTCGGTCGCGGTTTTGTGAGTTGGGTTCGGTTGCTGTACGAGGGGCCACTAGCGAATGTGGTGGTGAATGGACGGGCATCTACTCCGTTTCAACTTGGTAGGGGTACCCGGCAGGGCTGCACCCTGTCGCCTCTGTTGTTCGCCCTTGCCCTTGAACCGTTGGCTGCGTGGATACGTTGGCACCCGGATATACGGGGCCTTCGGTGGTCGTCCGATCATGAGGACCGTATTTCGCTCTATGCCGATGATATCCTGCTGTATCTCGCCTCACCTAAGAAGTCACTTATAGTGGTCTGTGACGTACTCGCATCGTTCGGTAGGAATTCGGGGCTTGTGATTAATTGGGGCAAATCGTACTTGTACGTTCTTAGTGGCGAGGTCCCACCGATCCCTAGAACATGTTCGATACAGGTTGCCCAGCAGGGTTTTGTGTATTTGGGGATTTTTATATCCTTGGATCCTGCTGTGCGCTATGAGAGGAATCTGCTCCCCCCCTTGGCACGCTTGAGGCGAGATGTGGAAGGTTGGCGGAGGCTGCCGCTCTCCCTCGTTGGGCGTGCGGCCCTGTTTAAAATGATGTCTCTTCCCCGCTTCCTCTACGCTCTCCAGAACACCCTGGACTGGGTACCAGCCAAATACTTTCGGGAGGTCGAAGGCCTCCAAAGGACGTTGCTGTGGGATGGGCGGCCGCGAATAGCTATTTCAAAGTTGACGCTCCCATGGTACGATGGCGGCATCGCGCTCCCAGACATCCGACGGTACTATTGGGCCACGCAGCTGAGCGCGATCAACCATGGGTTGTATGGCCCTGCCCTCAGCCCTGGGTATGCCATGGATAGGTGGCTGCTGCGCGGCGGCAACTACTACAGGGCGTTGTATTCGCGGTCCTTAGACTCGTCCCTCACGGGGCCCACAGGTGTGGCGGTGCGCGTATGGAAGATGGCGACTGACTCGTTGGGCTGGAAGGATAGGCTAACCCTCGCTACCCCATTGTTTGAGTCGGAAAGATTGGGAAGACTCTGGCACACGAAGGGCTTTGATAAGTGGGATATGATAGGCATATCCAAGGTGGGAGATGTACTGCATAAGGGGAAGGTGAAGTCTTTCGAGGAGTTGCAGACTGAGTTTGAGCTAGGGCCCTCAGAGTATTTCAGGTATATCCAGCTGCGTCACGCCCTCCGATCAGTCCTTGTTGAGGGTGAGAAGGTGCCGGAGTCCTCTCCCCTTGAGGACCGAGTCCTTGATGGTCATATGCCCGAGAGCACGATCTCGCTCATATATAAGAAGTTGATAAACGTCCGGGCAGACTTGCTATTGGGGCTGAGAGAACAGTGGACCAGGGATGGTCTTGAGTTGGATAATGAGGACTGGCAGTCAGCGGTTTCTTCGCCTAAGGAGGTTGCGATCCCGTCGCGTCTGAGGCTGGTGCAGCTTAAAATACTGCACCGGGTGTACGTGACGGGGCCAAGGCTGGTCCACATGGGATTCTCGGAGGACGGCCGGTGCAGAAGGGGATGTGGTATGGTGGGCACTTTCCTGCACATCATTTGGGAATGTGGTGTCATTGTGGAGTTCTGGAGGAGAGTCCATGCAGTTATGGGGGAGGTGACGGGCATTGTGGTACAGCCGGAGGCGCGGTGCTGCCTCCTGAACGTCTGGGGGCCCACTGACCTCGATGAGGCGCAGACCCAATGGGTGACTCTGGGTAACATGGTAGCAAAAAGGGATATCGCGCGGCTATGGGGCTCCTCGGGACCCCCTACATTGACCGCGTGGAAGGAAAACATGGATTGGAGCATGTTTAGGGAGAAGACGGTCTACTGCTCTAGAGGTCGCCCCCGGAAGTGGCATGCCATCTGGGGGCGGTGGAACCAATACAGGGGGGGAATATGTCTTGCCCCGGATCTGGAACCTCCCGAGGAACAGCTTTCCCCCTGACCTACTTTCCAGCACAGCTTGGTTTTAGTAACTGTTCTGGGCCTCTGCTGTTCCCCTTCCTCCTCCGTACACAGTCTTGTACTTAGTAGACGAATGGGGTCCGGTCTCCCCTGGGGGCCTCCGCCATGGGCTCACATTGTCCTTGCCTTGCTGGGGTTTGTTGTTAGTTTTTCTGTGTGTATTTAAAATTGAACCTTTTGCATTATTCTTTGAACTGCATTGGGGACACATCACTGTATCTAACTTGTAATGCTGCCGAACCTTCGGGCTGTCGGCTGAATAGCTGTGTCCTGAATTTTGAAATAAAGGTTTTAAAAAAAAAAAAAAAAAGAAGCCTGGAGCGCTGCACTGAAGACAATGGAGTAGCTCTGGGCTTCTACCAGCTATAAGAAGCCTGGAGCACTCCACTGAAGACAATGGAGTGCTCCGGGCTTCTAATGGCCAGTAGAAGCCTGGAGCATTAACATTCCAATGTTTTCCTTTCACAGCTGTCGCTGTGAACAAAGGCCTCACGGAGCCCGAGGCCTTTGTTTTACTAATTAGAGCATTCTGCCCTGTAGGGGTGGATTGTTCGAATAACTTTACAGCCGTCCATAGCGGGTTACAAAAGCCATTAAAGACCTGCTCCCTTGTTAAAGGCCCTCGCCTCAGGTATTTAACACTAGAGTGGGACTTTAATGGCCAGCATAGCCTGCTATGGCGGGATATAAGGCTATATCGAAGACACAAAAAGTTGGGATATAAAAGTGTTGGAAAGGCGGCTTTAACAACAGCAACTCTCCATAAATGATGAAAAGTGATCAAATCACACAAAATTAAGAGACATGTTGGGACTTGTGGGACAATTCACTCCATGAGGTTGCAAAGCCATCATATAGAGGACAAAAGCATCAACCTAAAGAATACTGCATCCACTCCCTTTCCTATAAGTATATATTTACCATTTCTAGCTCCGCTACATCTTCATGGTAACTATAGATAGATGTGTATAGGTATATGCAAAAACAAAGCAGAGAACTCTGGGTACTTCCCAAGGTTAAGTGGGAAGCAGCTCCTATACAGAACACCCTACAACACCAATGACACGCCAAATTCTGCTCACCTCAAAGCCCTTGTTCCTTTATAGCTCGGCGTGGATGGTACAATGTTAATCCTATGCTTGAAAACTTTACTAGGAAAACAGACATTTGAGGTGAGCAAGTTCATAGCATCGCTGGTGTTGAAAGTGCTCTATACAGGAGCTGCTTTCCACCTAAACTTGGGAAGTACCCAGAGTTCTCTGCATTGTTTTTCCATAATTTATACAGCACTCTAAGCCTGAAAAAGTATTGTTTTGAAATATATATCTACTGTTCTTAGCTCCACATCTATATATATATATATATATATTCACTTAAAAAACCATAGGTTTCACACATGTTATAGTTAGGTGGACATTTCACTCGTGAAAAACCAATGAAATTCCACCGTTATAGTTACTTCAGATAACTATAACTCGCACGCCCGCAATCCAGTGCTCATGACGTCACATATTTCATCACTCATGACATGGTCAGTGGTATCCCTCATGACATCACTGATGACATCATCCTTGTGATAGAGTGGCGGTCGCGCGAGTTATAGTTATCTGAACTAACTATAACGGTGGAATTTCATTGGTTTTTTACGAGTGAAATGTCTCCCTAACTATAACATGTGTGAAACCTATGGTTTTTTAAGTGAATTTGCAAGGTTTTTTAAATGCTAATTCCTAACTATAACGTGCCTGAAACCTATGGTTTTTTAAGTGAATTTGTACGGTTTTTCAAATGCAATTTTTTTTTTTTTTAATTTCTTTTTTTTAATGGTTTTTCAACGTGCGCGCACCGTGTGATTTAAAAAAAATAAAAATAAAATGTTTTTTCACCCTTCGGGGTCCTTTAGGGACCCCCTGACAAAGGCTAGGGCGTCAGGAACTCTCTACCCTGCCCCCTTTTCACGTTCGCCACCTCTCTTTTTCACTCTCGCACCCACAACAAACAAAATGGTGGCCGACACTTCCTGATTTCGATCGATTCGAACGTTGACTGACATGTAACCACCAATCAGAATTACGCTCGCGCAGGTTAGGGTGCGCGCACGGTGCGCGGCTATAGATATGTATGTGCTTTTTAAATGCAATTTTCTCAGGAACTACTGAACAGATTGACTCCATATATGCAAATGCGTTTTGGGACCCCCCTTTTTTCTCGGCCCCTGCTTGACGAATCACCCCGAGACTTTCAGGGTAGGAGCTGAGCGGAGCGCCCCATTAGTTTTGAAAATTTCACGAGGATTCGTCAACCGGCGCCAAAGTTATTCAAAATAGAATTTTCAGATTTCCTATGGAAACACGGTCCTAACTATATACTGGCGAGCGCCAGTAGAATATGAATATATATATATATATATATATATATATATATATATATATATATATATATATATATATTCACTGAAAAAACCATAGGTTTCACACATGTTATAGTTAGCTGGACATTTTACTGATAAAAAACCAATGAAATTCCCCCGTTATAGTTACTGTAGGCAACTATAACTCACGCGACCGTAATCCTCTGCTGATGCTAATACTGTATTTAGACACTTATTTGCCCATGTCTTCTTCCATTAAATTTTAGCTATACATATATTACAAATATTTTTTTTTCATAAAGACACATATGTCATCAGCAGAGGATTACGGTCGCGTGAGTTATAGTTGCCTACAGTAACTATAACGGGGGAATTTCATTGGTTTTTTATCAGTAAAATGTCCAGCTAACTATAACATGTGTGAAACCTATGGTTTTTTCAGTGAATTTGCAAGGTTTTTTAAATGCTAATTCCTAACTATAACGTGTGTGAAACCTATGGTTTTTTCAGTGAATTTGTACGGTTTTTTAAATGCTAAGTTACTTTACGCCATTTGTGGCGTGCGCGCCCGCTTAACGCAGTTCGTTCCGTGCACGCACCGTGCGCGCACAGTGAGCACGCGGTGTGCTTCGCGCACCGCGTGTCCACGTTACGCTAGATGGGCCCTGAACGCACGATGCGCTTCGCGCACCGTGCGCACATGGAGGAAACATATGATGAGCATCGTTGTGACGGGTAAAATATATGTTTTGTAATGTCTGTATAAGCCATGCACAACTGGTGCTCTTCGGGCACCAGTTGCACACGGGGTGGGGAGAATGTGGATATTTTTTTGTTTTTTTAATATTGGCTACCGTACGCGTACGGTAAGCGTAATCGGCGAAATTTTCGAAAAAATTAAAATTGCTTTTTTTCACTTGGGGGATCGTTGGGGACTCCCTCGACATGGCTAGGTGCATGGGAGCTGTCTAAAAAGCCCCTTTACATGTTTTTTCACTTTGTTTTTCAACCCCCTGTCAGAGTGCGAGAGAGAAAATGGCGGCCGCCGCTTCCTGGTTTAGACCGATTCGAATGTTTACTAAGATCTAACGGCCAATCAGAATCGCGCTCGCGCACGTCACCGTACGCGTACGGTAAGCGCACCGTAAGCGCACCGTAAGCTGGCTCAGATATATATATTGATTTAAAGGCTATTTTCTCAGAATCTACTGAACAGATTTATACCAAACCTACAAAAGGCACTTCCTTGACCTGGGGACTACCTCTCTGCCAAATTTCATTAAATTCTGTTCAGCCGTTCGGGCTGTAGCCCTGTCTAAAGGTCCTATGGAAAAATGCATGGGAAAAACGCGTTTTGGGACCCCCCTTTTATCTCAGCACCCGCTTGACGAAATCCCCCGAGACTTTCAGGGTAGGAGCGGAGCGTAGCGCCCCACCTATTTTGAAAAATTCGCGAGGATTCGTCGACCGGCGCCAAAGTTATTCAAAATAGAATGTTGCGGATTTCCTATGGAAACGTGGTCCTAACTATAACTACCTACTGGCGACCGCCAGTAGGTAATATATATATATATATATTATATATATATATATTATATATATATATATATATATATATATATATATATATATTTATATATATATATATATATATATATATATATAATTTTCAGATTTCCTATGGAAACACGGTCCTAACTATAACTATCTACTGGCGATCGCCAGTAGATAATATATATATATATATATATATATATATATATATATATATATATATATATATATATATATATATATATATATATGACCTATTTTTCATAGGAAATCCACAACATTCTATTTGGAATAACTTTGGCACCCGTTGATGAATCTTATTTATATTCACTATTTGTGGAACCAACACGAAGGTGTGTGTGGGAGTGGAAGCTAAATGAGAGCGCAAGTGAAAGTGGAAACAAAACGCGATTGGGGGAGGAAACAAAATGGGGTGCAGGTGGTGGGGATCAAACAAGCTAAATGCAGCAACGTGGTTATGCACGGGAGAAAGCACCTGTGTGTGAAGGCATCTTGCAGCGGGGTCACAGAAGCACACAGGAAAGAGAGAGGGACACAGAGCACAGAGAAGGGGATGAGAAGCACACGATGGGAATAGAGGGAAAACACATACACTCTCATGAAGCACTTAAGCAAAATAAAAAAAGAGCACCCAAAGAACTGAACAACAGACAATATTGCAATCTGTCCACGCTGCAGGCATGAGACAAACATTAGAAGAGAAAGGAAAGCCCACACAGCTAAAGAATCAGAAGCCACCAAATGAGAGTGACAATGTAGCCGACCAATGGTATGCAATGGGCGAGCTCTAAGCCCACTGTAAGCTTCCAATGTGTCTCGCCAGGGAGTGTATGCTCTCTCTCAAGCAAGACCTAAAAAGCATTGCAAACATATTGAGAAAGGAAAAGTGAGATACTTAGGTTGTTACCCAAGCAAATAAAAAATATTTATTAAATACAACACAAATCATAATAATTATTAAACAAAACTTGAGATTTTAAAATGTATGAACCAAAATTAGTGAAAGAATTTTTTTTTTAAAGTTCCCGATACTAACTGCACCAATATTGATGAATGATTAATGTTCTCAGTGTATGGAAATGCAACCAGTTGACACAGCCAACTTAACAAGCATTTGCAATGCAATAGGTCTCGCATTTGCGAGAGTTTAAGCTATTGGCATTGTAAATGACAATGCCTTTGATTTATGCTTTAAAAACCAAAAGATAAATAAAAGGCATTGTCATTTACAATGCCAATAGCTCAAGCTCGCGTGAATGCAGCGAGACCTATTGCAATGCAAATGCTTGTCTGAAAAACAAAAGGAGTTGAAGCTGTGGTAAAGGAAAGCGGGGCAGAAAAGAACCTGAAACATGTAAACAATGGAAAACAGACTAGTTCTGTTTAAAAAACGTTTTTTATTCTTTCCAAACCGAAGTTGAGATTTTTATTAAGACGAGGGGAGGGAGGGGCGTCTTATTCTTCATCTGGTTGGACTGCGCTGGTGCCCAATCTGTACATGTTGTGATGATGAGGTAGGGGTCGAAATGCGGCGGCCGTTCCAGCCACTGGCACTAGGAAAGAAATCCACTAGCCAGGGCTGGCTATTGGGGCTCATTTCCTACACACTCTGCACTCTCTGGTGCCGCCTGTGAGATGCACATTTTCATTTTGTTGTGAATATTATTTTCTGCACTGCGTGATAATTATTTTTCGTTGAGCACTTACTATGGCCTGTAAGGGAATGCAGCGTAAGGTGGGATGAATAGTCAAATGGCCGGTGACTCTATGCCCCCTACCCCCCAAAATCATTTACAAGGTAGATACATCCAAAAATGTCTGCCAATTGACGAGCTATTTAATCACTCCTAGGAGGGCATGTGTGTGCTGCTGCGTCTCTATGCCCGGCCAGTGGCTAGGGGCGTACAGGCAGGCCTGCTCTGGAATACAAGCGATAGCGTTCTTCAAGCTATTTGTCAGCCATAAAAACATGCCATACATAGCATCTCAAACACAAATGCCCTGGTGTGTGGCAGTAACAGGCTGAGCAGGTTCAATCAATGCTGAAGGTGGTGTTTTTAATTGTTTATGCGGAGCCGGGTTCATGTGCTTGACTGGCAGGCTGTGCAGGAATGGCGAGTAGGAGACCGAGCAGTAGGCGCTAATAGGGGAACAGCACCGCTACCTAAGTGCCTTGAAACAATACCACATTCTAGGGGCGAGTGCAGGACTCATGATGTGTGGAGGACGCATTCATTTCATCGTTGGATCTTTCAGAACATTTCACAGCCTTGCTTTAAATGTTACCCATGTGGATTATTTTGCTCTATCAAAAGAATGCAACACCTCGAAATGTCACCTACTGCAGTTAAACTCTTGTACACACCGCTTGATAACCTTGAAGATGAAGGGGAAAAATATACCCCGTAATGTGAAACGTTTTAAACTACAAAATTCACTTCTTCCATTTGTCAGGACATTGTAAGCAACTTTACTGCTAGTTTCCAAACCCCTGAACCCATTAGTTCTGCGAGTGCGATAAGCAGCTTCCTACATCATTATCGTATGAAATCTCTTTTTTGATGTCATAACTACACTTCACAATCGCTTTAATACCCATCATGCATTCTGATATATGCTTGAAAAATGAAAAGGCACTATTTGCCCGCTCTTTTAAAAAATGTTGGTGGGTGAGAACCCACAAACCCCACCTTATGACGGTCGACCACACTCGCTTGGCACCGCCCACTCACCACAAACTTTTATGCCTCACCACTTTTAGATGTCACCAGCAGCCACTGGTGTTGCTTGCTATCATCTCATTGCCTAACCCTCAGTAAGGACCTTTAACGAAAGGTAGAGTTGACCTTTGTGGGATTTTTATCTCAAGACCAACACCTCACAGCAGATCACAGCAGATGTCAGTGACGGACGTTTAACCACTTGTCGTTTTAGGGGCTAGAAGTAGTTTGCATGCTCTCTTTTGTGTTTTTGGTAGAATGACATATTTAAAATAAGTAAAGGCAGTTAAATCGACAGACACTTTTGTTTTCATTGATCAGTTGTTTTTAGGTCTCGCCTAGCGACACAGCGCATGCGCTGCTCGCTTTGGCTAGATCTATTGTTGTCGATTTCTTTTGCGAAGGGGGACAGGAAATATGCACGCGTACAGAGGATAAGATATGTGCACAAGGGACAGCAGATGTGCAAGCACACGTCCTGCTCGCTCGCTCTCTCCCTGTCTCTCAATGTGCACGCGTATGTGTAATTGTATACAATAACACTGAACACTTTCTACTCTTAATGGTGGGTACCTTGTCCTACGATGAGCTTCCCTCAGAAATTTCTGTTATTACAACAAATACCACAGATTACAATTACAAATCACACTCATGCTGACCTTCCTATTATATCACCAGCTTGCATCACTCATGACATCAAACCACTAACAAAATACATACCTACGAATGTCCTGATTGTAAATTCTCACTCTAGAAATTTTAGCACCAATGTACTCTCCATTCCCAGAACTAGCATTTGCAGATCAAATCACAGATCAATATGCACAAATAACTTCATATGCATTCACTTCCCGATATCTAATAAGACGCATGACACACCTCCTACCAGAGGTGCCAACACAAAACTAAAGGAGGAACCCACATCTACAGCGTCGGTGCATGTTGTGGTAGCCTGCTTGACCCCCAGCTTCCTTGGATGACCTGTCTGTCACTCACTCTCTGGCACAATTAGGTCTGATCTGGCGCGCGAAGCTAACAGGAGGGGTGGCCTGAGAACAGCCTCCCCTGCATTGCGTGTGAGGTGGAACTTGTGCCGCGAGCCCCGTGGTGAGCTGGAAGTCACGTGCTGGACTCGCGGCAAGGGAGCCCCCTCGCTACCCAGGTCAGTTAGCTGAGTACTATTTAATGAAGTAATCGTTACAGTGCACATGTTATTAAAATGAGGTAGCAGAAAAGAATTTCAAACATTTTATAAAAGTTCTTTTTAGTTCAGCTGGGTTGCAGAATTGAACAAAGTAAATATTCAGAGAGAGATTTATGCATCTGAAAAGAGGATGCAGCGTTACGGCCCCAGCTGCAGACCTTGGAGCCGGAGACCAAGTTGGAGTCTTGTCCTTGGATCAAAATCCCGTGATTCCAGGCAAATCACTTAGTGTCCCCCGCCACCCCGCGTGTCCATATGTAATGTAACTTGTGCTCTTGTAACGCGCCCCTATAACTTCGGTTCGAGTTGTATAAAAAAATGCGGCCCCCCCCTTTTTGAGGCTGGATCGGGCAAGAATCCGCTTTATATCCAGTAGGCCCGCCGCCCCTGACAGTAAAGCATTTCTATTTCGGACACGAAGCACCACACTGTAACACACAGCTTACTGTTTGCAGCCCAGTGACTTGCATCGTTGGCGTTCGAGGTCAGTCAACATCTGGTAACCAACGGCTGTCAGGGACTCCTTGAGCTTCATCTTTGTCCGCCTCCGCGGGTGACGGAAGCTCTTGACCCCCTTGTGAAATGTTAGTTTGTTGTGTAGGCCAGAAACGCCCCTTACTTTAGCAGGCCTGAAACCCCACTTTCGCATGCGCTAATGGCAGCAGGAAAACTCCTTAGATGTCTGTAAATGCTGTTTCAACAAATCAATATGTATCAGTATTTTTTGGCGCAGTCCCTGCTCCTTCTGAAGCTGCAGTATTTACAGCGGTCGGCACTTTGTGGAAAACAAAGTTTGTAGGTAAATGTTGGGGTTACGCTGCCTCTTTGAAAGATACATGGAAATGCATTAAAATGCTGCGAAGATAAAACGCTGCTATTGCAAACACACACAAACATCACCAACACACACTGTTACTGCCTCTCGAAAATTGCTGTTACTAGTGTTCCATTTATACGCATTTGGAGTTAGTCGCAATCGCTAACCCCTAAGTTGCTGCTTGCAGCCCATTTGGCTTTACCTTGGAATTAACCTTTCGGAGCAGCGACCACTACAGTAAACACACTAAACAGCCCTCGTTTTATTCTGTACACCTCATTTGCCTAATTTCCATCATAAAGGAATGTGCACAAGTACTCTGGAAACTTGGTCAATGCTTTCCTGCCATTTGGGCTAGGGAAGGGGGTAATCCACAACCCTGTACCAGGTTGTCATACCAGCACCCCCACCTACACACACACTGCATGGAGAGAGAGCGCGAAGTGAAAAGCGAGACCCTCATCAATACATGGCAGGTTTGAGATGTTTGTCACTCAATTTTATAAATTGGGGACATCTGATGCATTTACCAACATATATTACTCCTCATTTACTACCATTTT
Organism: Triturus cristatus; assembly: GCF_964204655.1. Taxonomy (NCBI): domain Eukaryota; kingdom Metazoa; phylum Chordata; class Amphibia; order Caudata; family Salamandridae; genus Triturus; species Triturus cristatus. Next base: position 33,902,231 of record NC_140595.1, on the reverse strand, counting down.
CGCATCTCTTTTCTCTCTCAATACTCCTTTATTCGGCCTGCTTGTTCCTTCTCTTGATCCCTACCTTCCTATTCTCGAACTACATCTCAATGATTACCCTCTGGCCCCTCCTTTCTTATGCCCCCCTCCAAGTTACTTCTGTTCTTCCACCTCTCTTATTACTTCAATCTTCCTTTTCTACTTTTTTCTTTGCCAGTCTTTTCATTGGTCGTCTCCCTGTCATTCCTTAATTCCTGAGTAATCCTGTCTCCGCCTTTGCTTTCTTCATCTTTGCTCCTTCTCCTTTCTTTCTTGCCCCTTTTTAGGTCGAGTCTGAGCAGCACATGTGCTGCTCTGCGAGGCATGGTGGATTGAGGTACGGACTTGAAGCTCTGCCGGTATTTATCATTGGCTCGTGTCATTGTCCACTGTAAACTGTGGCTGTTCATTGGGTAAAGGCTTAGTAGTCCCTCCTTAGTTCTGCCTGGTTTCATTGTGTAACCTCCCATGGCGACACCCCCTGTTACGTGTGTTTTTGTTCGGTAGACTTTAATTACAGCCTCCGAGCACAATTTTCTCAAATAGGGTTGTCCTACCTGCTGTTGCAGACAGGACACGCTCTCTACTAACGCTTTTAGAAAAAATTATAGTTCGCATTTTGTTGGAGGGAGGCCCACCGGGTAGTCGGGGAGACTATTCCGGGCACCTTACTACCGCAAAGTTATAGCCGAGCGCCGCTGAGAAGCCCCCTCGGGGAGGTCCTTCTCCTATGATCGTACTAGGCCCAGTAACACCACCACACAGGACTCAATAGCAGTTGCAAGATTAGATTCTTTATCGGCAGTAATACGGGCAATATTTACAGAGGGATCGAGGGATCCTATCAGAGTCTCAATGTTCGTTAAGAGGATAGGGTAGCGGGACAGTCTTAGTACCAACCAGGTACGGGAGGGCTCTGCGCCAGACCTTGGATGCTGGTCTCAGAGCGGCTCGGACGTGGAGAGCTGCGACGGCGTCTGCAGGGCTCTGGTAGTAGGTCCGCTTCGGTCGAGCCGCGACGAGGTCAGCTGGGCTCAGGTGGTAAGGTTCAACAAGGTCGGGCCGCGACAGCGTCAGCAGGGCCCCAAAGGTTCGTGAAGGTCTTTAAGCACGGTGGAGCCGCGATGTCGTCAGCAGGGCTCAAGTGGTGGTTCAGGGTGAGTCTTCTTCCGTAGGGTCAGCCGCGATCCGATCAGCAGGGCTCTTGACTCCAGGATACAACTACTGCCCTGTTGTCGGGTCGCCCCAGATATAGGACGGGAGCCCTTTGATGTCCGGACCCTTGCGCCCGGAGGGGGCGGAGAGGCCGGGTAGGGAGCGGCCAGACGCCCAGCAGGAGAGGCGCCAGGCCCCAGAGAGCTGTGGGGCAGTCACACCTAGGTGTGGAGAGACGGTTGGGGGTCCCATCGATACGGCCCTCCGCCGGGAGTGGGAAGGGCTCACGTGGTATCCCCCGGGCCAGGGGTTGGCGTCTCGATGTCGGGCCTCGCTGGGACCGAGGCCGGGTAGAGCAGGGTCATACAGGTGGTCACGTGGAGTGACGTGCAATCCAAGATGGAAAAGTCCCGATGTGCATGGGACCTCGTGCGGCTTAGCGCGGGGAAACAGGACCACGCCACGAGGCCGGCTCCCACACGCGTCCCCCCCAGCTGAAGGCAGGGAGAGTCACCCATCTTCTTGGGGGTTCTCCTCGCCGAGGCGGAAGAATCAGGACAGGCCGTCAGCATTGGCGTGGTCGTTGCCGGGCCGGTGTTCTACAGTGAAGTCCATCCCTTGCAGTGAGATGGACCAGCGCAACAGCTTGGGGTTCTCGCCCCGCATTTGCATGAGCCACCGCAAGGGCCGGTGGTCAGTCTGGACCCTGAAGTGGGTACCGAAAAGGTAGGGCCGGAGCTTCTTGAGAGCCCATACCACAGCGAAGGCCTCCCGCTCGATGGTGCTCCACCTCTGTTCTCGCGGCAGCAGTCGGCGGCTATTAAAGGCCACCGGTCGGTCGAGGCCCTTGGCGTCCAGCTGGGAGAGGACTGCCCCGACCCCGTACTCTGATGCATCGGTCTGGACTACAAATTCCTTGCTGTAGTCGGGGGCCTGTAGCACAGGGGCAGCGCACATGGCCGCCTTGAGAGCATCAAACGCGGTCTGGCAGCGGGGCGTCCAGTGCACCGTCTTGGGCTGTTTCTTTGAAGTGAGTTCCGTAAGGGGGCCCACAATGCTGCCATAATCCTTTATGAAGCGTCGGTAGTAACCTGTGAGGCCTAAGAAGGCCCGGACAGCGGTTTGGGTGGCGGGAGGCTCCCACGCCTGGATGGCGTCGACTTTTAACTGGAGGGGGGCCACCTGGCCACTCCCCACCTGGTGGCCCAGATAGGTCACAGAGCCTTGACCGATCTGGCATTTACTGGCTTTAATGGTGAGCCCGGCTCTTTGGAGAGCGGCCAGGACTTCCCCAAGGTGTCCTAGGTGCGCGGCCCAGTGGTCGCTGAAGATAGCAATGTCATCGAGGTAGGCCGCGCTGAAGGCTTCGAGACCGGCCAGGACCTTGTTTACCAGCCTCTGAAAGGTCGCTGGGGCGTTCTTCATGCCGAAGGGCATCACCCGGAAGTGGTAGTGGCCATCGGGGGTAGAGAAAGCTGATCGTTCTTGGGCGCCGGGAGTGATCTTGATCTGCCAGTACCCAGCGGTGAAATCAAAGGTACTTAGGTAGCGGGCGGCCCCTAAGCGATCAATCAGCTCATCGGCTCGTGGCAAAGGGTGGGCATCGGTCTTGGTAACTGCGTTCAGGCCCCGGTAGTCGACACAAAATCTGAGTTCGGGGGCCGTGCCGGGGGCGGCGGCCTTTGGTACCAAGCCTACCGGGCTGGCCCACGGGCTGTCGGAAGGCTCGATGACTCCGAGGGCGAGCATCTTGGCGACCTTGGTCTTTATGCAGGCTCGGACTCGGTCAGGCACTCTATAAGCGTGGTGTCGTACAGGGGGGCTATCCCCCGTGTCCACGTCGTGGACGCACCAGGGGGTCACCCCGGGCGTGAGAGAGAAGAGGGCAGCGAAGGGTTGCAGCAGCTTCTGGCAGTCATGGCGCTGTTCTGGTGTCAGGGTGGCGGAGAGGCGGACGCCCTCCAAGGAGCCGTCTTGGCTCGAGGACCCCAGGAGGTCTGGTAGGGGCTCGGAGTCACTTTCACCCCCATCGTCAGTAGCCAGCAGTAAGCTTAGTTCAGTTCGGGCAAAGTGGGGCTTGAGCCGGTTGGCGTGCAGGACCCGGAGGGGGTTCCTCGGAGACTCCATGTCGACCAGGTACGTGACGGGGCTCTTCCTCTCAACTACCTTGAAGGGCCCGGTCCACTTGTCCTGCAGGGCGCAGGGGTCCACGGGTGACATGACCCAGACTTGCTGGCCCGGCTCAAACTGGACGGCTGAGGCATTCTCGTCATACCAGCGTTTCATGTCTTCTTGGCTGGCTTCAAGGTTGGCTTCTGCCAGGGCCCGGAACTTCCGAGTCTGGTTCCGCAGGGTCAGGAGGTACCGGTAGACGTCGGGCGGGGCACTTTGGACGTTCGCCTCCCAACCCTCCTTGACCAGGCTGAGGGGCCCTCGGACGGGGTGCCCATACAACAGTTCGAAGGGGCTGAAGCCCAGGGACTTCTGTGGTACCTCCCGGTAGGCGAACAGGAGGCAGGGCAACAGGACATCCCATCTCCTCCTGAGGGGCTCTTCCAGGCCCTTGATCATCCCCTTCAGGGTTCGGTTGAACCGCTCGACCAGTCCGTTCCCCTGGGGGTGGTAAGGGGTGGTGAATTTATAGGTGACCCCACATTGTTGCCAGAGAGATCTCATGTACTTCGAGATAAAGTTCGTCCCCCTGTCGCTCACTACTTCTCGGGGGAACCCCACCCTGGAGAAGATGCCCATCAGGGCCCGGCCCACCACTGGAGCTGTCACAGTTCGGAGGGGGGCAGCTTCTGGGTATCGGGTGGCGTGGTCGACCAGTACCAGGATGAAGCGGTGGCCCAGGGCGGTTCGGGGGTCGAGGGGCCCCACGATGTCGATCCCCACTCGTTCGAACGGGTTGTGGACGGCTGGAAATGGTTGTAGGGGGGCTTTCACTCGTCCCCCAGTCTTCCCGCTAGCTTGGCAGGTCGGGCAGGACCGGCAGTGCTGGTCCACGTCTCGTCTCATTCGGGGCCAATAGAAATGGGTCACGAGGCGGCTGTAAGTCTTGTCCCGCCCTAGATATCCGGCGAGGGGCACGTCATGTGCCAGGTTCAAGAGGAACTCTCGAAATCGGAGGGGGACCACCAGCACCCGGCTGCCCCCTAGTTCGGCGACTTTCTGCTCGCTATACAATAAGTCATTGTCCCAATAGACCCAGTGGGTTCCCGTGGGGTCCCCCGCAGCCTGGGCGGCCGCCTGCTGTCGGGCCCCCTCGAGGGACGGGCAGCCCTTCTGCTCTTGCTGGAATTGTTCGCGGTGGGGCCCCCGTCGTGGCGCCACTGGGCCAGCTCGGGGATCTCGCTGAGGGGAGCGGCCTCGTTGGAAGAAAGTTCGGACGGCCCGGCCTCCTCGTCAGGTTCCTCCGGGCCGGAGGAGGTGGATGGTTCGGGGCCCGCCGGCTTGTCGGGGGCCGGGGCCGCGGCTGGCTGGGTGGTCATGGACCGAGTGGTGGCGCAGGCCCACTCGGGTAGTCCTAGCATCCCCAGATGCTCTCGGCGCTCCACCTGGGCCGAGGGGGAGCTCTCTAGGTCGTTCCCCAGGAGGCAGTCCACCGGGGCGTCGTCGCGGACAGTTACTTTTAGGGTGCCGGACACTCCTCCCCACTCGAAGGGGATTCGGGCCATCCGGCACATGCTCTCGGTGTTGTCTGCGGTCCGGACAGGGCAGAGGACATGTGGCAGGATCTGTTCGGGGGTCACCAGATGGCAGCGGACAGCGGTCACACTGGCCCCAGTGTCCCGGAGGGCCTCGGCCCGTCGCCCGTTGATGGTGACCCACTGTTGGTACTTCCGGGTGTTGCTTGGGATGGTGGCTTGGGGCACCATTTCTCGGGAGCCTAGGCATACAAGCGACATGGCGGCTGGTTCCCACTCGGGGGACCCGTCGTCGTGGTTTTCCTCCTCGTCCTCTCCCTCCCCCAGGGCTGCGGCGGCTATTTGTCGGGGAGGTGGCCCCGTGGTCCCGTTCCGTCGGTTCACGGGGCAAGCCGGGTCGCTTGCATAATGGCCGGTCTGCTGACATCCGAAGCAGGTCACTGTCGGTCGTGGTCCAGACCGGGCGATAGGGGTCCCTCTTCGGCCCTGGGTCGGGGAAGCGTGGTTGGTTGCTTGCCCTCGTGGCGGACTTCTGGGCGGCCCGGCTGGGAATTCTCGACTGCGGTGGGACCCCTCTCCTCCGCCTCGCTGGCGGGGAGGTCCCGTGGTACTCCGGGTGTAGTCCCCCACAGGGTTCCGGGGGACCCGGGTGTTGACCCATCGGTCCGCTTCGGCGGCGAGCTTCCGGGGCTCGGTCAGTTTACTGTCCAGGAGGTGTTGCCTTAGTTCCACAAAGCAGTTGTTGGCGAGGTGCTCCCAGACAATGAGGTCGAACAGTTCATTATATGAGGTGACCTTGCTCCCTTTTATCCATCCTTCCAACGCTCGGCTGAAGAAGTCCACGTATTCGACCCATGTGGTACCGGGGATCTTCTTGCAGTCCCGGAAGCGTTGCCGGTACATCTCGGCCGATAGTCCGTAGCGTGTGAGTAGGGCTTCCTTCATGTGGTCGTACGAGGTCATCGCGGCGTCGGGGAGTTGCAGCAGGGTATCCCGTCCCTCGCTGAGGAACCTCCCCCATAGGCCGGCGCCCCAATCCTTCCGGGGTACCCGATGGGAGGTCATGGCTACCTCGTATGCTCGGAACCATTGCTGGATGTCGTCATTTTTATAGTACTCCTTGACGACATCCTTGGGGATGTGAACCTTTGGCTCGGTCAGGGGCAGAGCGTCCTGGGCTCCGGGGTTGCTGGTCTCCCCAGTTTTAGCTTTCAGTTCAAGTTCTTTAAGGCTCCTCTCGTGCTCGAGGGTTAGCCGTCTCTCCTCTAGCTCCCGATGCCTTTTCTTCTCCTCGATTTCCTCTTGCAGCCGTAGTTGCTCCAGGGCTATCTTTTTCTCCGCCAGTAGAAGCTCACCGTCCAGCCGGAGTCGGGCAAGGTCCATTTTGTGTGTCCGGGCCCTTTCCCGTTCTCGTATCTCTTCGTGGGAAAGGCTGGTGTCTGGGACGGTTCGCTCCCCGTTTGTCGGGGTCGTGGTCGGCAGGTTTCCGTCCCGGGCCGAGGTCCCTTCGGCTCGGGGTGGAGGGGTCTCGAGTTCTGCCCAGGCTTTCAGGGCTCTCTGCATATCTTCCTTGGTGCCCAATCCTGTGGTTGGGATCCCTTTGTCCTTGCAGAACTGTTTGAGTTCTTTGTGGGTGTATTCCTCCAGTTTCTCCACCTGGAAGGTTGCGGCCACGGTTGCTTCTTGGCCATCCATGGTTCCCTTTTTCTTTTCCCGTCTGGTCTGGCAGTGGTTGCGTTACTTGCTTGTACGATTGCGTCTGGCTCGGATCCCGTCGCTGGCCACCAAATGTTGGAGGGAGGCCCACCAGGTAGTCGGGGAGACTATTCCGGGCACATTCCTACCGCAAAGTTATAGCCGAGCGCCGCTGAGAAGCCCCCTCAGGGAGGTCCTTCTCCTATGATCGTACTAGGCCCAGTAACACCACCACACAGGACTCAATAGCAGTTGCAAGATTAGATTCTTTATCGGCAGTAATACGGGCAATATTTACAGAGGGATCGAGGGATCCTATCAGAGTCTCAATGTTCGTTAAGAGGATAGGGTAGCGGGACAGTCTTAGTACCAACCAGGTACGGGAGGGCTCTGCGCCAGACCTTGGATGCTGGTCTCAGAGCGGCTCGGACGTGGAGAGCTGCGACGGCGTCTGCAGGGCTCTGGTAGTAGGTCCGCTTCGGTCGAGCCGCGACGAGGTCAGCTGGGCTCAGGTGGTAAGGTTCAACAAGGTCGGGCCGCGACAGCGTCAGCAGGGCCCCAAAGGTTCGTGAAGGTCTTTAAGCACGGTGGAGCCGCGACCTCGTCAGCAGGGCTCAAGTGGTGGTTCAGGGTGAGTCTTCTTCCGTAGGGTCAGCCGCGATCCGATCAGCAGGGCTCTTGACTCCAGGATACAACTACTGCCCTGTTGTCGGGTCGCCCCAGATATAGGACGGGAGCCCTTTGATGTCCGGACCCTTGCGCCCGGAGGGGGCGGAGAGGCCGGGTAGGGAGCGGCCAGACGCCCAGCAGGAGAGGCGCCAGGCCCCAGAGAGCTGTGGGGCGGTCACACCTAGGTGTGGAGAGACGGTTGGGGGTCCCATCGATACGGCCCTCCGCCGGGAGTGGGAAGGGCTCACGTGGTATCCCCCGGGCCAGGGGTTGGCGTCTCGATGTCGGGCCTCGCTGGGACCGAGGCCGGGTAGAGCAGGGTCATACAGGTGGTCACGTGGAGTGACGTGCAATCCAAGATGGAGGAGTCCCGATGTGCATGGGACCTCGTGCGGCTTAGCACGGGGAAACAGGACCACGCCACGAGGCCGGCTCCCACACATTTGCAATGCAATAGGTCTCTCATTTGCAAGAGTTTAAGCTATTGGCCTTGTAAATGACAATGCCTTTTATTTATCTGTTTTCGAAAACAAAACCTAAATAAAAGGCATTGTCATTTACAATGCCAATAGCTCAAATTCTCTTAAATGCGAGACCTATTGCATTGCAAATGCTTGTTTCCTTAAAGGATGGGTATTTTGTGGGTTTACGTTAGTCTTGTATGTTGAAAAAGTTTTTTTTCCCTAATCAAAGGTGGTTGGTCACTTGTCACGGTTCCTACCTTGAACCATATGTTTTTCTTTTGTAAACATACTTAAGTGGCGTCCTGCTGCCCCCAGGCGAGCCGTGAATGTCCATCCCTGGTGTATGTGTAATTATGTCCAGCTGCATTGACGCAGGTGATCCCCGTGGCTCACACACCTTTCCTTCAGAAGCCCGTCTGGAGGAGCAGAGCAAGCCTGCACCTTTCAGTGAAGCACCGAGCGCCTCAGGGACTCATGGCGCTACCCTCTGCCAGAGTGCATTACACATGTATATTAGTGCGAGATTGGGAGCCGGTCTGGAGCAGCTTATTCTCTCCTCAGCTTCATTTACCTCGGCTGCTGTAAGAGCGGACGTCGAGACGGCACCGAGAGCAGGTGGCGGTGGGAGCAGCTGTCGGGGACCTTCGTACTGTCGCCCCCACGCTTCTCCGCCGCTGCCTCATCCATCAATTGTGTGTCTTTTGCTTTCTCGCCCTAAGTGCGCCAGGTATGCCCAGACGTGGGTCCTGGGCTCACTGTGCCACTGGAATCAAGCTATCCTGGCAGAAGAGGGGTGAAACCCCGAAACCGGTCCTAGGATGCTTGTTTCCGGTCCAGGGAGGACCTGGCTTGGCAGTTCGGGCTGGACTGTTCCCATGAGGCAGAGGGTCAAGACTGATTTGCATATGGCCAGGTCTAAATTGGGGTGGCATGGTGAGCAAAAGAATGATGGATTTAACCCAGATCTCTTGACTGGGGCGAATGTCTTGATTTGTTCTGCATTCCATCCATAAATTGTGTGTCTTTTGCCGCCTCAATTAAGAGCACACCTGGTGGTGCCCAGCTTGGACAGAGAACTCTTTATGTCTGCTCCAACCTGTGTGTGCCATAGGTTATAGTTTAATATGTCATAATTCTTTCAAATCCATCTGTCCAGCGATGGTGCTGGCATTCCACTATTGTGGCAGCGTTGCTGCCTTGTATACGCACCTGAACCTTCTGTGAACAAGGCCGTGTAATCCCGCCCCGCTCGCAGAGAGCTGTTGCGAGAAAATAATTAAATAAATAAACTAGCGCGGCCGAGGCGGACGGCACTGAAAATAAAAGCAGACTGCACTAGTGAGGAGAAACGCTCCCTTTCGGCTCGCGTGGCAAAATAATTAAATAGATAAACAAGAGCAGCCGAAGCGGACCGTGCTTAAAATAAAAATAAAAAAGAGTGCATACAGACTTATGAAGGAGACCGTGTCAGGCCACAAGTAAAAGATCCAGTCTGAATGGGCCATCCCAAAAGGAGACAGGGCGGTAAAAAGGAGGGACTAAGAAGCCTCTTTTTCAATCGGAAGCCAGCGTTTAGCATGGACGATGACGCCAGCTAATCAAAAAGATTGTCGGGGCTTAAACTCCACTTCTGAAATATCCCGATCACAAGAAGCCTCGCAGAGCGAGCAACGCATGCGCGCTGCAACGCAGGTCTGCGAGACCTAAAAACCATGCTGTGCAGCAGGGGTTGGCACAGATGTCAAATTGTGTGTCAGATTACCAGATGCTGGTTAAATTTAGAGTTTCGGCCATCAATTTGATTACCGGGGCCTTACACTTTTCGTACAACAAAAGTTCTGTTCTCCAGAAGCTTGACATATGAAAATATTATTGATATGGCATCACCCTTGCATCATGAAGTTATTACATTCCATCGTTACAGGAAGGGTCACATTCACTTGGAAATCATTCCTCTCACATACCAAAAGCTTCCTATGGACTTCAGTAGGATAACAAGTTTTATCAGGCATTGACGTATGTACAGTCGCCCACCACAAACACACAATTTGGCCATTCCTGGAGTAGGGTGAGACGCATGCGACCAGACTGCTTTATCGTAAAACTCCTGGTCTGATTCTTGGTGCCCTCCTTTGTGCATCCAGTGACATCCCGCCAATGTTGGCTTTTGTTGTGGGGTGCGGATAACGGCGCTGGACAGACAATCGTGAAATGCAGCTCTGTAATCGGAAGCATGTCTGCTACTTAAGGAAATGATTCAGCTCTTCAGGATGTGAGAGGGAAGCTGCACACCAAGTTTATATCTTCACTTTGGAGAGAAATGCTGAGGTTGATGCAGCCCAGGATTGTCCTGAAATGCTTCTGGCCCAGTTATGTTCTTTGTTACATTACGTTAGGCTACGCCACGTTACATCATCCAGCAATGGAAGAGTGAGCCATCCCTGCTGGTGTGGCCTCGTAGCTCTTAAACCACCCTGAGTGCACGCAGACAGACCTGTATTTCTACCTAGAGAGTCTTATGGTTTCAGCTGGGCATGTTATCTTAACACATAATGGTGATGTCACGTTGAATGCTACACCGCGAGTATATGTGCCAACACTGAGAATACCTAATGTGTCTTAATATTGCTGAGGGACGGGAACAAGGATTTACGAACCAGGAACTTCGAAAGTATGGAGGATCATTGAAGCAGACCTGCCATCCTCCATCCCGGACACCGACATTGGAAGTGATCCATTTTCTTCGAAAACTGCAATATCCTACAAAGTATGTGCCATATAGATACAAAGGTCCCACGCACTCGTCTACCCAAAGCAAACCGTACTTTTATAATTTAAGAAAATGGTATAGTAACGTACAAGAAACCGACTAAACCTTCAAGGGCATCATGAACAAATTCTTGCCTCTTTAGCCCTTGCATCAATAAAGCTCTAACAATGCAATGGCCCATATCTCTCACCCATGTTACTCCTTTCCTGCAGACAACAGCCCAACAACGAGACTAAGAATGTCTGCGGTGACCCGCAGTCCATCCTCTCTTCCACCCACTAAAGAGCTCCAACATCACCCTGGCCAGGCAAAGAGATCTCCTTCTTGTTAACTGATATTGTAACACCTCCAACAACAGGCACAAAAAGACACAATCGGAACACAGATCTACACTCTTTCAAACCAACTCTGTTTGCAAATGTATGAAACTGACTTTCATGGTTGAGATGCCCCCTCTTCCCCAAAAAAGACACCTCTCTTAAAACCACTAATACTGAACCCCAAACCATCTCTAATGCACTCCTCTTCGCCCTCCAGGGAGAACCAATCAAATGTACTTCCTCGCTCCAATGCAGGTTTGAATCAATCCATCACTCTCATAACCTGGCCCATCTCCAAGATTTACCACCCAAGGCATCTAACAGTTCCAGACTGTCTAAAACAAGCATTTGCAATGCAATAGGTCTCGCATTTACGCAAGTTTGAGCTATTGACATTGTAAATGACAATGCCTTTTATTTATGTTTTGGTTTTTAAAACATAAATAAAAGGCGGTGTCATTTACAATGCCAACAGCATAAACGTGCGTAAATGCGAGACGTATTGCATTGCAAATGATTGTTTCTTGTCCAACCTCCACATCTCAGGCAAAGCTACGTCTGGAATTCTGCTTGACCAAACAGCAATTTTTGCAAGAATCATGTGTTATCGGCTTTTGGCATGAATGCAAGATTACAAAACGTGGCTCACTAAATTATTGTTATGTCCCCAGCTTGAGAAAAGCAGATCGAAAACGAGTTTCCGCCCACTCTGTCAAGCTTCACCGAGTGCTAAACAATTTAAACGTGCAAAAAGCCTGGGAAACCAACTCTTTACAGCAACTGTGCAAAGTAATACTAAGTTATGAAACGTGTGCTATTTCATTTTAACCAGACTTAAAATTCGTCCAATCGCTAAAACACGTCTGCATATTACTATCTCCCCAAAAACACAATGCAGGCTTACCTGGCAGAAAGCTCTTCAATGACATCTAAAAACGAGTTTGAGCTATTGGCATTTTAAATAACAGTGCCTTTTATTTTTGTTTTGAAAAAGAAAACGAAAAGAAAAGGCATTGTTATTTACAATGTCAATAGCCCAAACTCGCGTCAATGCGAGACCTATTGCATGGCAAATGCTTGTTAATTACTGCTAGGTCTGAGAAGCGGAAGGACGCACCCCACGTAAAACCCTGGGCACACTTCGACAATAGACCTGCCATTAAAATAATCTTAAAAGGTGCACATCAGGAGCTACTTTGAAACTAGCCCCGGTCACCAACCGTCTACCAGCCCGTCGATGCTGTTGCTCTACGCGGGCATTAGTTGGGCTACCTCCTCCCTGTGTCAGCAAACTGTGCAGTTGGTTTGGCTGTGATGCAGTAGACCCCCTCTGCTTTCCCGTGGATCCGGCACTGCGGGCAGGGATTTCAACCGCTCGGGCCGGGGGTGAGTGTACAGCGGTTCCGCCCCCATCCCAGCAAGTGGCGGATTGTAGGGAGGGTGCGCGTTGTCTACCGTTCCAGCCGCTTGGACCCCAACCGCCACATCACAAGAATCGCGTGAGTCCCGGCGCGTGGCCGCTCCTCCCCGCCTCAAGCCCCGCCCACGGAATCCCTGCTGCCGGGGCGTGTGAGCCCCTGCACCCGTGGGAGCAGCTATGGAGGAAGAAAAGTTGATGCTGGCCATGGCAGAGATCCCTGTGAGTACCGCGGCATCTTGGGGAGGGAGGGTTGGGTGCGCCTGGTATGGGTAGGAACTCAAACGTTTTTCGTGCCATATTGTCCCTCAGCCTTCTTACAACCATTTGTCCCTCCCCCATAACTGCCTGTGATCTGCGGCATTGTGGACTGTGCCCTCAGGGAGCAGGGTCAGCCCTGCCTCCCCCCCAGTATTCCGCAGGATATTGTTTTCTTTGTGCCCCTGGGGGATGATTTTAAGCAGCGATAAGCGGTGGTAGATAAGCCTGTCAACTGTTTAGTTATCGGGTTGAAAACTGTAACGCGATGTGCATAAAATAGTTTATTTTGAAGCATTGTTATTGCGCTTTGGCAAAACTTGGTATCTTCGAAATCACGGGAAATTAACTATTGGTCCCCCTTGCTGCCGGAAGTTCTTCTATCAGTCGTGGTCTCTCTGCACGTGTCCGCCTATTTAAAAAAAAAAAAAAAAGTGCAAACACAGCCTTCGTGCTTTAAAAAACCAAAGGTCATTATCACAGCATGCCGACAGGCGCCCCACGCTGCGGACCTATAATTAACTCAGCAGGCACTCAACGCGCAAGCGCGTTCACAGCGAGAGCGAGACCTAAAAAATTACGAGGCTGGTGAGGACGAAAGTGAAACTGCTTGCTGGCTTGCGAGGGAAGGGGGACAGGAGATGTGCACGCCGCGTGGCTGTAAGCGCGTACACCAACTCAAATCCGCCAAAAGCCTGCGCGTGCACATCTCCTGTCCCACTTCCGAGGCAAGTCAGCAACAATAGATCTCGCCGAAAGCAGCGCTTCGCGCTGCATTCGCAGGCGAGACCTAAAAAAGACTGTGTTAAGCCTCTCTTAAAAAGACTGTGCCAATCCTAATGACCTTGGTGCCTATCGCCCCACTACTGGTCTACCTTTTACTCTCTAAAGTCATTAACAAAATTGAGGCCTCCCAACTAAAAGGCTCCATCGTGGAAAACAATCTATATGATGATCAACAATTGGGCTTCAGGCCACATTGCAAGACAGAGTCTTCCATGCCACATGTTGCGGATGAGGTCCTTGGCATCGTGGTCGCAATTAACTCTTTATCCCTAATCCTCCTTGATCGGTCATCCGCATTTGAAAATCGTGACCACAATTTACATAACAAAAACTTGGAATATATGCACTCTGCCCGTCTAGTGGTGACGACGTCGGCATGGCGCAACGCCACCTTTGAGGGGGAGGAGATGCAATGGCAGAATCGGCATGGTGAAGAGGACTCTGGCACACAGCTTCACTGGGGACAGTCTGAAACGCGGGGAGCCGCCGGCAGCAGGAGGCAGGTGCCGCTTCCTTAGCGCAACCCCCGGGGGGGGATCCCCGGCATCTCCCAGAGTCCAGTGTGGCCATGCAGCGGACGACGCAGGCCTGGTCGGAGGCTTAGCGCTGCAGGCATCGGCGGTGCGCGGTGTGCACCAACTCACCCGGTAAGGAGCCGGCGAGGGGTCAGAGGCCTGCACGGTACCGGGACTGGAGGGGGGCTGATACGAGACCCCGTGGTAGCAAGCAGGCAGTAACTTGGTGTCTCCGTGGCGGGCGGCGATACCCGCCCGACCCCCGCTGACCGCCCGGCCCCTCCCTGACTCTCCCGTTGCCACGGCCCGAGGGGCGCGGGGTTCACCAGCACAGGCCATCATGGGAGGAAAGGGCCACCGTGGGGGAGCACAGGCCAGGCTCGAAAAATATGCCTTTCAGAATGACCGGACTGCCTCCCCCCCCCCTGACAAGACCAAAGAGATCACCCTGGCAGATGTTATGGCCACGCTGACCCAGATGCAAGCCTCTATCGGCACAATTTCTACAGATGTAACGCTGCTAAGAGCTGACGTCGCCAAAATTAACACGAGACTGTCTGAGGTCGAAACGACTACGGCGACCCTCACCAAGGACGCGGTCGAGAGCAGGAAGCGAATACAGTCGCTGGAACGGGTACAAAAACAGCTTCTGGACAAGCTTGATGACCAGGAGGGCAGGTCCAGACGGAACAACGTGCGCGTCGTGGGTGTGCCGGAGAGCGAACAGGGGCCGGCACTGGACCTCTTTGTGGAAAAACTTATCACGGAACAGCTGCAGCCGCGTGGACTCTCAAAATTTTTCTCAGTCGAAAGGGCGCAACGGGTGCCCGGGGGGAGGCCGAGACCTGGGGCCCCCCCGCGCCCGATCCTGGCCCGCATTTTCAACTTCCGAGATAGAGACGCTATCCTCCAGGCGGCGCGTACCGACCCCCCCCGCTGAGGGTGGACAACTGCACGGTAACCCTCTATCCGGACTACACCGCGACAGTGACGCGGCAACGCCGAGACTTCCTCGCGGTCAAGGCGGAGCTGCGCGCTCGAGAACTTAAATACGCGATGCTTTACCCAGCGAAACTACGGGTTGAAGCTGAGGGGCGCACATGGTTCTTTGCCACGCCGACGGAAGCCACGGAGTGGCAGGAGGGCTGGCGCCCGGCGAAAACACCAGGCCGAGCGGGGCGCACCCCTCAAAGCCATTCTACCTCCCCTGAAAACCTGGAGGACCCTAGATCGAAGGAGGATGACACCACGCTGCATAGTTGAGGCCGCGATGGCGTGAAGGAACTTCGGAGGCGGGGAGGTGTCGGATGCCACTTGGGTCTGGGCATGTAGACTCGGACATTGAGGAGGCGCTGCGGTCATGGATCTTCGAATTTTGCAGTATTCTGAAGACCGGTTTCTTGAATGGACAAGCATGTGGTGCGGGGATCGGACGAGGGGCAGTGGGCAGCCATTCCCCCACACGCAAGTAGAAAGTTATGGGACTCAAGCACTCTGCTAAGTTGGGGTGGCGGGTAGTTTTAAATCCGCTGGGCAGGGAGGCAGGGAGGAGGGAGGGGGGACGGGGGCGCCTTGGGAAAGTTGGTTTGTGTTCTGTTCTGGGTTTAGCAACCACTCATTGGCGAACTTTGCAAGTTAGGTCTGTTAGAGATCCAAGGGGAGATGCGCGGCAGCGAACACTCTCTACCACCCTACATGACAAGGGAATCACATAGTACCACCCAGAAGGCCACCGTTAGCTCCACGGGGGGACAAGCACAACGACACAGTCCCTCACTTAGTGTTCTGTCGTGGAATGTGAACGGACTGGGAGATAAGATTAAACGAGGGCTGGTCCTACAATATCTCAAGCGCAAGAGGCCGGCGGTGGCACTCCTACAGGAAACACATCTAGTAGGCTCGACCACGAAAGCACTGGATAGATGGGGATTTACGATGGCGATACATTCTGAGTTCACGTCTGGGTCACGAGGGGTTGGCATATTAGTAAACAAGCGCTTCCCTCTGATTCTGGTTGACTCCCGTAGGGAGGAGCAGGGCCGATTCGCTGCGATAACCTGCCAATGGGAAGAGAAAGTGTATAATTTGGTGACTGTATACATCCCAACGGCACTCCACCAGGATACGCTCCGGGCATTGGGTGAATTCCTGCTGACGTTACCACCAGGGGAACTCATCATGGGCGGGGATTTCAATGCAACTATGGACCCGCTACTGGACAGGTCATCATTCAGGGACCACGGTAGCGCCACCCCCAAACTGCGCGAATTCACGGAGGCACTCGGCCTCATAGACACCTGGAGGGCGCACTGTCCTGAAGACAGACAATACACATTTCACTCAGGGGCTCACAACACCCTTTCCCGCATTGACTATATTTTCACATCACCTATAGGGTTGAGGGGCATGACAGACGTTTCCCACTTACCCAGGGGCATCTCGGACCATTCTCCGGTAGTAATCACATTTACAATCTCTACCCCACGTAAATGCAGGATATTCCCAATTCATCCGGGGTACCTTAAAATCCCTAAAATTCTTAAAGCCCTTCAGGCGACAACCAAACATTATTTCGCTGAAAACAAGGACTCGGAGGTAGGCCCGACGACTTTGTGGGAGGCATACAAAACAGTCCTTCGTGGACAAGCAATCTCAATGGTTACAGACTATAAGAGAACCCAGCAGCAGGAGGTGCTTAGGCTTGAGCAAGGGGTGAAAGAGGCAGAGGCCAACCATGCCACGCATATCGATGATGACACCACGCATAGAGTCCACATGGCACGGCAGGAATACAACTCCTATCTTTGGGAGGCCGCGCGAACCAAACAGGTGGCAGCACGGCATACGATTTACGAGCTGGGAGACAAGGCGGGCAAACTGCTGGCCTGGCTTGAGAAGCGGGAACGGGCGGCACGTTGGGTGGCGCGGATCAGGCTAGATTCGGGAGACTTCACGTCGGAACCACGGCAAATCGTGGAGGCGCTGGCGGCTCACTACAAAAAGGTCTATACACCGGAGGCCTCGTCCACTGTGGAGGACAACAAAGCCTTCCTCCGGGACATCGCGATGCCAAGGCTGGCCCCGTCGGAGGTAGATGCCCTGGAGGCGGACCTGAAGGCGGAAGAGCTCACGTTAGCAATACTCGCTCTCCGTGCGGGGAAGGTGATGGGGCCAAATGGAATCCCGGTGGAGTTCTATAAATCGAACGCTACCCACGTAGTCCCACACCTACTGGCCATGTACAATGACAGCCTGTCGACAGGGATACTGCCCCTAGACCAGAGAGTGGCTACCATAGTGGCGATTCCGAAGCCTAACAAACCAGCACATGAATGCGCTTCCTATCGCCCAATCTCGTTGCTGAATGCTGAGGCGAAGGTTCTTGCAAAGGTGCTGGCGACAAGGCTGCAGCCCTACCTCACAACCCTGATACACCCGGACCAATCGGGATTTATGCCACTCCGGAATACCGCCCTAAATATACGGCGGCTCCACGGGATTCTTGCGCGCCGCTCCTCGATAGAGGAGGACGTGGCCATCCTCTCGCTGGACGCGCGGATGGCGTTCGACCGGGTGGAATGGCCATTCCTCTTTGCGGTCCTTCGCCACGTAGGACTCGGCCCCAAGATGTGCGCATGGATTCAGCTTTTGTATACCGAGCCACTGGCACAGGTTGTGGTCAACGGCCATATCTCAGACCCCTTCCCGTTGGGGCGGGGGACGCGACAGGGCTGCCCTCTTTCCCCGCTCCTTTTTGCTCTGGCTCTGGAGCCACTTGCGGCCTGGCTGCGGCAAGACCCGGCGATCCGGGGACTAAGGTGGACAATGGGGTGGGTGGACCGCATTTCCCTCTATGCTGACGACATCCTGCTATACCTAGCCTCCCCGGCGCACTCGATCGCTTGTCTCTTGGATATCTGTGCATCGTACGGGAGGGTGTCCGGCTATGAGATAAACTGGGAGAAGTCCATTGTCTATATGCTCCGAGGCTCCCCGCCTCGGCTCCCACGGGGTTACGAGATTCGGGTTGTGACGGACGGGTTCAAATATTTAGGAATCTATGTGACCACTGACAGGGAACGATTTGTAGCTGAAAATCTAACGAAGCCCCTACATCGGTTTCGTAGCGACGTCAAGCACTGGCGTTCCTTACCCTTGACGCTGCTGGGGAGGGCCGCCCTCTTCAAAATGATGGCTCTCCCTAGATTTTTGTATATACTTCAAAATACCCCCTTCCCGGTGCCGCCAACGTATTTCGCCGCCATCAACGCGGAGGTCTCCAGCCTATTGTGGGACGATAAGACGCCGCGGATAGCACTCTATAAGCTCACCAGGGGGTGGTACGACGGAGGTATAGCCCTCCCAGACATGCGACTGTATTATTGGGCATCGCAACTTACGGTGATAAATCAGTGGTTGCATGTGCCAGGGGAGGACCCGGCGTATCGTATGGATCGGCAATTGCTGGGGGTTGGAGGGGTCATGGGAGCGCTCTACAACCACAAGAGGGGCCACTGCCCCCCGGGCCCCACGACGCACACCCTCCAGATATGGTTTGCGGCGCAGCGAGCTCTGGGCTGGGCCGGGAAAATAACCCAGGCTACTCCTTTATGGGAGGCGAAACAGTTGGGGGTGCTGCGCACTACCAAGGGGTTCCATCAATGGGATCTAATTGGCATCTCCAGGGTGGGTGACCTTTGGAAGAAGGGAGAACTGGTCACAATTGCCCAATTACAAGCAGATTTCGACCTGGCCGACACCGAACGTTTCAGGTACATGCAAATCCGTCACGCACTCCAGGCGGCAGTCCCGCCCGGGACCCGGCTTCCAGAGTCATCCCCACTGGAAGACCGGCTCCTCACGGAGCACCTGACACAGAGGGCGACCTCCCTAACATACCGAAAAATGATAAACAATCGGCCAGATCCATTCGCAGCTCTTAAACGTAGATGGGAGACCGAGCTGGGGGACTTTGATGAAGCAGACTGGCAGGCGGCGCTCTCCTCCCCTAGGGAAGTGGGCATCTCATCTAAACTGCGGCTGGTCCAACTAAAAATTCTGCACCGCACATACTACACCCGTACACTCCTATTTAAACTTAACCGAGCGGACTCCCCACTATGTCTTAGGCAGTGTGGTATGGAAGGAACCCTTATACATACCCTATGGGAATGCCCTGTCATAACTCTTTACTGGAAGGGAATTATGCGCACACTCTCCCAGGTGACCAAAGTTCCGACACTCCCGGAGCCGCGGAGGTGTCTCCTCAACGTCTGGGAGCCGACAGATCTCAATATGGTCACACAACTCTGGGTAACACTCGGACTCATGTTGGCGAAACGCAATATAGCCCAGGGATGGGGGTCTAGACAAACTCCAACCCTCGCTCAATGGTCCCGGGATATGGACTCCACAATGGTGGTCGAAAAAACTGTCTATATTAATAGAGGTTGCCCCAAAAAATGGACTCAGGTGTGGGGTGGGTGGAATGCCTATAGAGGAAATATATGTGAACCCCCGAGCGATGCCTCAGACTCAGAATTAAGTGACCACGATTAGACGATATATCTCTGGTCTGCAAAATGTGATGAACACTGTCATGCGAAGCCGAAAGGAGCTCATTGTTTTTCGAAAATGTCCTGAAAGTTTCGTTGCACTCTCACTGGGTTGGTATACTGCTGAACCTGATGCCAATGTGTGTTGCTTTATGTTCCAAATTTCAATAAAAATATTTACAAGAAAAAAAAAACTTGGAATATAAATTGGGCATGGCGAAGTAAGTACTCCACTGGTTGATCTGTCTACCCCCCACCTCAATGCGATGCCCCCATGGTTTCATCCCAGCTCCCGTACTTTTCAACATCTACAAGGACCACTAGGCGAGGAGCTACAAAACGTTGCATCTTATAACACAAAAATACTGATTACCTCCGCCGTATCGTAAAGTCTGCTCTGAATCAAACATTCATAGACTTGTCTTGACACTAAATGAAATTCTTGTCTGGATGTCTCAACACCACCTCGTATAAAATTCTCATAAAACAGAAATCATGCTCAACGTTTCCAGTTCATTTCAGACCTCAGCTCCCGCCTTGTGAAATACTTCCATGTTGCAAAATATAAAATTATCCTTCATAGACAATGTAAAAACACTGGGATGTTGTCTGGAAGGCATATGACTACTGCAGCATCATACTTAAATAAGATCTCCAATGATTTTCAAAAGCATTAACAACTCATAAAGAAATTTACAACGTGTATTCCAAAGACAGACTTCAAATTCCCGTAGAAGCCTTGGCGAGACTAGACCATAGCTATGCTATCCGCACCAGCCAACCCGAAGATAGATGTGCCCGTCTCAAGGTGGTTTCCATGCAGCATGCAAGCTGGTCACCGGCTCCTTAAAGCTTGACGACAGCCACACTTTTCTGATCTTATGCCAATGGCTTCCAACTGATGCCATGGCCCCCTATAAAAACACCCTGCCTGATTTATAAGGCTCTCTGGGAATACCCCTCACTACCTCAGTGGAAAACCTACAATTTCTGGAGGAACAGCGTGCCTCCCCATCGCCGAAACAACACACCAGGGAGCACCGTCTTCCAAAAAGTGAAGCGCCCTGTTCCATCCTGAGCTCGGCTTGAACCCATTTCAGCAGTTTTTAAAAAGTAATTTTAGAGTTTCCTGATCTGCCAACAGCTCACCCACTTTATGTTCCGGGTAGCTCTCATTATGCCCAAATAGCACACAACCCGCCCTAGTTCTTAATCTTTGCCTTTAGTACCAACTGTCTTGAATCACTTACCTGCTCATTATTGGGTACAGTTTTCCACCATGGGATTCCAATGCTCCACCTTTTTTTATAACCCCCCCCCATTACTTTCTCCAACTTTTTTCTCTGCCTTGCACTCCCTTTATCCTTTTTGTAATTATAGATTATAATTAAGAACGAGCAGACTGTGTAATGATTGTACGTATCTTGTGCTATTACAAAACGGAGTTCAGTGTTGAGGCACCTCATGGCTTGGTCCATGGTGAATAAAACTCAGAATCCAAAATATAAATATTAAACATATCGTATTTACAAAAGTGATAACACTGAACAGGAATAGGAGAAAGAGACTGGAGTGGTTCGGGGCAAATATCAGCTGATACAGACTTTCTGCTTCAGCATTCCAACGTTTTTATGTTTGGTTCCCCTTGTTTAATTTAGATTAGAACATTATAATGTTGAGAGCTACATAGAAGACAATGAAGGGCTCAGGGCTACTTATGGTTGGTAGAAGCCCGGAGCTCCAACATTCCAATGTCTATCTTCATGTTTCTCCATTTTTAATTTAGAACATTCTACTCTTAGTGGTTGGAAGGTTCCAATAGCCTTATAGCCCTTCTGCCTAGGGCTGTACCAGTTGTTAGAGGCCCTCACCCCTTCTTATAGGCCCTCCCCTGTGGCTTGTGTCTATAACTCAGGCGCATTCGACTTTCACTGGGTGGAATGTCCTTATATTATAGAACGTCTGACTTGGCTTATTGCAGCTTTTTAAATCCCTCTCCCTCGTTATAGGCCTTCACTTTCAGATCGGGCAGAGGGCCTTTAACACTCAGTACGGTACTTGTCCGTGAGCAATTATGATGTAGTAAAGCGTCGTACTCTGATTCTTTGTAACTTCACACCTAGTGTTGCGGAGCCAAGACTGCGTGGAATACAGGCTCAAGCGGTGGCAAAGCCATGTGCAAAACTCAATTTAATCCTGTTGTAAATGCTGTCTGGAATGATTGGACATGTAATATACCCACCACGACTCACTAATATAGCTCATTGCTGAGGGCTTTACCAGTTATTAAAGGCCCTGAACCCAAGATATATATGATGAGGGAGAGGGCCTTTAACAACCGGTATAATCCTAGGCAGGAGGCCTATAATGTTATTAGAACATTTCACCCACTAAGCTTAGAATATTCCAGAGAAAATAATTGGACTGTTGGAGCTCCGAGCTTATACCAGCCATTATAAGCCCGGAGCAACTCAACTGTTTTCAATGGAGCTCTCGACACTCCCATGTTCTAATATAGGTTAGACAGAGACAGGATGACTCTTTCTTTATGTAAAATAGATGTCTCAGTCACAATGTTTCACTTATGGCCATACTTGACCTGAATACATTGTGAGTCACATGTCTGTGTTGGTAGCTATCCTTTTTGTGTGTTTGGTTGTGTGAGTTTATAGAGTTTCTTCCAAGTTCTCAAGGGGTTTGCGTAGTTTAATTCACCCTTCCCATCTCTGGGTAGTTGTTGGTTCAACGTTGAATTACAGCCAATTCCATGGTCTAAAGGCTGTGACAATGGCATGGAGTGTACATCACACTTTTGTTTCAAGCGACCAACTTGTTTTACTCTTGGAGATTGAGAGAACTCTGCTCAGATTGGAAAGCCAACATTTAAGTTGCCCAATCACGTGACTTGCTCAGAGTAACATAGTTTGTGAGCATGCACTGAAGCTAACTACCACGATTCTTTCTTTTCCCACATTATCTTTCTTTCCCTTTCTCTCTCTCATGCCCACTAGTTGCTGCTCTCACTGTCTGTTCTTTCCATGTTGGCATCCTTTAACTCTCTGTTTCCTTCACTGAACTGGCCTCACTTAGCAGCTTTTGATCCCACCGCTTAGCCTTGACCTGCTAATTCCCTAGATCATTTTTATGAATTTTGGATCCGGGGCTGCAAACTGGAGGGGCCAGTGTAAAACTGTTACATTTGCATTTTCAATGGTTGTTGTTCAACATGGTTATGTTATGGCATAGTAGCATCTTATGAGAAACAGTTCTTGTTCTATTTGGAACCTTAAGGGACTCTGATGCTCTGGGCAGTTATCTCTGTCTGGATTATGCTGATCAGTCACCTTGGGTTGCTGTGCTGCTTAAAATAAATCTGTTTTAAATTTATTGGACCTGGACTTCATCTTTGTAACAATGGCGACGAGTTATGAAGGAGAGGAACACCTGACCAACCAGACTGTTGCAGCACAGGTGTTGTGTGTTCTTTAAATTCCGCTTTTATTGACCTGCTGAAACGGACCCTGCTGTTAAAAACGACACCTCAAGATTGTTACTTTTGCTGAAAACTGGACTTTCCCTCATGCTTGCGCACGCATGCATTTCAATCTCAATTAGCACGATTGTCTCTGGAGACATTCTGGCAGATTACGATCTCTATGCTTGGAAATAGAAGCTTTTAACTACGCGTGAGTCTCCTTAGGTTTGAAAGGCTTGATTTGTTGACATGACAACGTTTGGTAACCTTAGGTTTGAAAGGCTTGACTTGTTGACATGACAACGTTTGGTAACAAAGGAAGTCACCGGAATTAAAAGGAAAAAAAAACACTAAGTTCAGAACAGCACTTTCAACAAAATTGAGAGTTCATCTAATATAGAGGAAAGTTTTGTTGCCACCAGTTTTTACTGCTAGCCATTATTATAAAACATTTTTTTTCTCTCTATTTTTTTTTGGGGTGCTGTTTCTTCGTTCTGGTTTCAACAACAATAAAAAAACAAGCATTTACAATGCAACGGTCTCGGCATTGTTAAAGTTAGAGCTATTGGCATTGCTCGTGACATTATTTTTGTTTATGTTTTTAAAACATTTAAAGAAACGGCATTGTTATTTACAATGTCAATAGCTTAATCACTCTCAAAAGCGAGATTTATTATGCGAGCATTATTTGGGAAGTTTGGCAAATCCATAATTATGAGGAAAACGCTGCAGCATCGCAAAATGCCAGTGGCCCAGACTAATATGCATGATTAGTATGTGGATTCCATGCCCATTCCATCTTTGTCCTCTCTGCTGAAACTGCTGTCTGAAGTGTCAAATTTTATTAATACTAAACAAAAATCGCACTACCGTGCCAGGGCCAGACTTGGCGTTGATAATGATTGTTTGAAAAGGGAACTTTGAATGATACGAACTTGACCAATTCTGGTTTCAAAATATAAGAGAACACTGTAGAGGCATGCGTCTACCGACTGTTATATATAATTTGGGATATATTTCTTAATCTGTCGAGTTCAGCCACTGCATGATTATATTGTTGTCTCTTTTTGAAACTCATGAGCAGTAACATTGTCGTGGTGTCACTAGGGCTTCAAGTGGATGCTTTTTCAATATTATATACAAGCCACAGTTACTGCTAATTTATCTTATGCAACTAACAACCATTGACAAAGCCAATAGTCCTAACTTGTTGTAGGTATCATGTTACTTGTTGTATCATTATGCCTGGATGCAATGACAAAAGAGACAGCAAAATACAAGTCGTATAGACCCCGCGCAACACCGCCCCCCACCCCCACCCATTTGTTTGTATCCCACTTAAAGCCCTGGGTAGGATACTCAACAACAGGGCCGAACTGGAACCCCAAAGTAGGCCTGGCAATTATGTCGGACCAGCTGGAGGGTCATGGGGGAGGTTAACTGTGAAGCACTTTTGCTACAGGAAACGCCCGATGCCCGGGCAAGCCAGCCCGGCCCTGCTCAACAACCCCGTTCTCTCCCGCATTTACCTATGATCAGGCGCGAAACACCCATTGAACTCAAAGGGCTTCAGCCCCCCCCCCCCCCCCGTCGTGTGTGGCAGCCCGGGATGAGACCGCTTCCCGGGCAGACACAAAGCCGCGCCTGAGCAGTTCACAGGTCTTTAAAAAGACCATTTGCATGTTAATGAGGCCTTGCTGTTGCTTCACCCCTTCTAAGAACCCCCGCAGCTCCACTCTGCCTAGATTCAGCCCCCCCCACCCCCGAAATCAGCGCCACTCTGCCTACTGTTTAAAGATTCAGCGCCCCCCCCCCAAAATTTTCGCTTATCCCCCCCCCCCGAACATTAACTAGCAAGTGATTTCGCTGGTCGCTTTTTCACAAGCTCTGAACTTTGGCAGTGATGTTTCCCCTTGATAGAGAAGTTTCAGTTTCTGTATTTGGATTCCATGCCCATTCCTTCTTTGTCCTCTCTGCTGAAACTGCTGTCTGAAGTGTCACATTTTATTAATACTAAACAAAAATCGCACTACCGTGCCAGGGCCAGACTTGGCGTTGATAATGATTGTTTGAAAAGGGAACTTTGAAAGGATACGAACTTGCGAGTGCTTGCGGCCTGAAACAACAAGCGAAGTACCAGCAGCAACCCCAGAGGACCGAAGTTGCTGAGGGACCTGGAGAGCAAATTACCCGAGTCACCTCGAGGTGCAGGCATTCAACGCTGACTCTACAGCCTCGAACGGCCGAATGTAAAGCTATCGGCTGGGCCTGCCGATTCCGGACCCGGACTGTGGAGCTTGTCGGATCCGCACTGAAGTGCACTAGGGGACAGTGCGGGGACGTGCTGGTCCCGAGTCATGTAATAACCCGGACGGATTGGTCATTGCACTCGGAGGCTGTGGTGGAAGTACGCGGTTCGTCGCAAAATGGCGCCGAGTTGTAGCACCACAACATAAAAGGAAGTTAAGGAGGTCGAAGTACTGTTTGCCAGAGCGGAGACCATAGTCCAAGCACGGTTCATTGTGGCAGAGAAACCAGAGTTCTATAAAATAAATGTTCGTGAGGGAGGGGGTGGTTTTCGTAAAACGTGCCTGCCGCTCGGTAAAACAGCTTGAATTGTGTAACGATGACCCGCGAGCCGAGAGAGCGTGCACAAATGTTGATGTGAGAGACTGAAGACATTGAGAGTTAAAATCTGCAAGCGACAATTACTTTTATTTTCTTTGCTACATAAATGATCGAATTTAATGGAGGGCACCGAAAGACACCACCGCCTTTCTCCGAGGCACAGTAGAAATGCCTCGGAGAAAGGGAGCGTCCTTTTCGGATTTGGGGGCGTGTTTTGCTGTTGTCTCCTCCCTGAGACTTCTCGCAAAAAACACGCCCCCCGATCCGAAAAGGACGGGGCATAATCGGAGTGACTGGACCTCTTCTCCAGTGGCTGGCCAGCATTTAAGAGGCCAGCCAATGGAGAACAGGAGAGAAGAGGGGCGGGTGCAAGCCCCTCTTCTCAAAGTCATTAAATCTCGCGAGCGAGACTGCGCAAGCACAGCCATCGCTAGCCGAGACCTATAAAGGGGTGTGCAATTATATACACATGAATGTGAACTAATAGGGTGTATAAATATATATATATAAATTTTATTTTGGATTGCAAGTCTGTGTGCTTTACTGATTCAAAACAACAAAATGCAATTTGACCCCCCTGACAAATTTTTACAAAACAAAGGTGATCCTCCAATGCCTTGGACAAGATGGAAAGAAGAGTTTTTAAATTACGTGAAGGCAATAGATGGGGAACGCATGGGAGCAGAAAGAAAAAAAAGTATTTTTTTACATTGTTTGGGCTCGGAGGGTCAAATGGTTTTTAGAGCTCTACCTCAAGTACCACCGTTGGAAGGAGAAGGAGAAGGTTTTAATGTATACAAAGAAGCTTTACAACGTATGGAACTCAGATTTAAACCTGTTACTAATATCGCATTAAACAGATACAAATTTTACACCAGGATTCAACGTGAAAATGAATCATTTGATGATTTTTTAACAGCCTTGAGAGCTTTAAGTATTCACTGCAACTTTGGGGCAATTTGCAATGAGATGATTAGAGACCAAATCATCGTACATGTAAAGAATAAGAAAACCCAAGAGCGGTTATGGGAAATTGGTGATCCTAAGTTAGCAGAAGCGATTTCAACTGCAAAAGCACTAGAACAATCTGAGAAGTGGATGTTAACTGTAAAAAGTACCACCATTAATAAATCTGAAGTATCAGATGATATATGTGTGGTTAAACGTACTGAGACACAACAAAGTGATCATAAAGGCGAGCAGAACCCTTCAGGTCTTAATTCTTTTCGTGGTGGTACACATCCTTTTCAAAAGAAATTCGAAAGGAATGATAGATTTGGATCCTGTTACAGGTGTGGTAGCAAGCTACACTTAGCCAATTATGGGGGCTGTCCAGCAATTAACAAAGAATGTAAGAAATGTGGTAGGATTGGTCATTTTGCCTCTGCATGCAAGGATGTAAGGAGAAACAATTTTTCTACTCAAGGCAGAGTATCTTCAATGGCTGAGTTGGATAATACTGTTCATAAATGTGAAGCTTGTAGTTGCAAAGAACATAACAAAGGTTTTGTAGTTTCTATCTATGAAGAAATTTCTAGCATAAACAATACAGTGTCCAACGAATATAAAAAACCTCCCATGTGTGTGGTGGAAATCTCTGGCGTATTAATAGACCTGATGGCGGATTCTGGTTCACCATGGACCATTATTTCAAATGACTATTTCCAGCAACAACTTAGTAATGTTTTGCTACCTTCAAAATTGTTACCGTCCGACATAATTGCACATGGTTATGATGGTACAAAAATTGATATGATGGGGTATTTTGAGGTAAATTTACGGTTCAAAACAAGGGAAATAGATGTCAAGTTATACATTGCGGTCAAAGGCATAAATGTTTTGGGATGGTGGGACCAGTGGAAAATAGGCATTATTCTTAATCCCCGTTCTAGTAAACCTGTATTATTGGATGAGGAAGTGCATTTAAACAACATTTCACATGTTTCGTCACAAATGAAAGAAAATGTCATAAAGGGTAATTTCAGTGATGTATTTTCAGACACGTTAGGTAAGCTTAAAGATTATACCCACAGGATAAAACTTAAAAGAGATGTTGATCCTGTAAAACAAAAACTAAGAAATGTACCGATCAACGTCAGGGAAGAGCTTAAGAGCATGTTAAATGATTTAGTAGTAGAAAAAAATATTGAACCTATTGATTCGGCTGAGTGGGTTTCTCCCATTGTTTTGGTAAGAAAACCAGATAAAAAATTGAGAATGTGTGTTGATCTAAGGGCACTCAATGCTGGCATCATCATTGATTGCCATCCCCTTCCCAACATAAATGAAGTGGTTTCAATGTTAGAGGGTGCAAAGGTATTTTCCACTTTGGACCTCAGGTCCGCCTACCATCAAATCTGCCTCACTGAAGACTCCAAACCACTTACGGCATTCATCACTCCCCAGGGTTTATATCAATTCACTAGAATGCCGTTTGGGTTGGCCTCAGCGGCTTCGGTATTTCAAAGGGTGATGTTTAACATATTTAGGGATATGGACAAATTCGTCAAGTGTTTTCAAGACGACATCCTAATTTTTTCAAAAGATGAGGAAGAACATGTCAAGCATTTAACTGAAGTGTGTGGAAGGTTAAGACGTTATGGATTAACTCTTAAAGCAGATAAATGCAAAATGTTTAAAGATTCGGTGGAATATTTAGGTCACACTCTATCTAAGGATGGGGTGGTACCTAAGAAATCTAATGTTGAAGGAATAGTGAAGGCTCCTCCTCCATCGAACAAGGAACAGTTGTTATCATTCACAGGAATGTGTGAATACTATAGTAAGTTTGTTGAAAACTTCGCTGACAAGATGGAGCCCTTGAGGAAATTGTTAAGAATGAAAGTTGTTTTTGAATGGGGTTCAGAACAACAAAAAGCTTTTGAACTTATCACAGCTGAAATTCTGAAGGCTCCGACCCTTAAACCCTATTGCATGAACAAAGAATGCATCATTACTGTGGATGCAAGCTTATATGGAGTTGGAGGTGTTTTATCCCAAAGATGTGGTAAGGATGAATGGAATGTTTGTTTTGCATCCCGCACTTTAAATGACACTGAGCGTAGATATGCAGTAATAGAGAAGGAACTTTTAGCATGCGTGTGGGCCATTGAACATTATAGGAACTACATTTGGGGTAGTAAGTTTATCTTGAGGACTGATCATAAACCCTTAGTTAACATACTTTCTCCGGGGGGTGGCTGGAACTCTACCGCCCGAATAGCAAGACTTACTTCTAGGTTACAAGAGTATTGCTTCATACCAGTGTTTGTTCCTGGAAAAAAAAATGTCATGGCAGATTTCATGTCTAGACTTCCATGTCAGGATTCTGATAATAGTGACTGTGAAGATTCTGAGGAGATTACCACAATTCAGGATGTTGTGAATGGAACCTTTGAAGACATTTCTGAAAATAGCTGTAAGTGTTGTGAGAAGGAGGATATCATATGGCAAACTGTCAAAGAGTATATTTTGAAGGGTTGGCCAGAAAGGAAAATGTTACCAGAAGAGTTTATGCCAATGCATAGAGTTGCAGATTCTCTAGTATTAGAAGGTGATTTGATGTTTAAAGATGGTAAGTGTGTGCCTCCTTGTGGAATTCAAAAGGTCATTATAGAGTTGGCACACAAGTCACATCCAGGGATATCAGCAATGAAGCGTTTGGTCAGGAATTATTTCTGGTGGCCTGGTTTGGATCGCATGGTGGATCGCATTGTAAGAGAATGTGATGTGTGCATGGCAAGTGAGAATATGTTAAAACTTAACACTCCTCCTTTAAAGAATACTGAATGGCCAACTGAGCCTTGGAAGAAAGTGGCATTTGACATCTCTGGTCCTTTTTTGTGTTTACCGCGTGATTCCCAGTATGCGTTTGTCTTGGTGGATTATCACTCCAAATGGCCAGAAGTTAAATTTTCCTCAGGTGCCTCGACCAATTTAGTCATGGAATTTTTCAAAGAGATTTTTTCTAGAAAAGGTTGTCCAGCTGAGCTTGTTACAGACAATGGTGTACAACTCACATCCAATGATATGGAAAACTTTTTGAAATGTCATAACATCAAACACCATACTGTTTCAGTTTATGAACCACATGAGAATGCTCTTGTTGAACGGTTTAATAGGGTGTTAAAAGGGTATGTTGCAGATGCAGTAAAAGTGAAGGATAATTGGAAAAATTTTGTAAGGGAAAAATTATGGTTGTACCGCATCACACCTCATTCCACTACGGAAGTCAGTCCTTTCCGTCTTTTAAAAGGGAGAGATCCTGCTTCCAAGATATGTCCATGGTGGTTCAAAGAGAAGTGCAAGCATAAGTCTTTTTCTGATTCCATGGTTACTGGAGTTAAAGAAAGAGTTGCTTCCAAACAAATGAAAACAAAGGTGTGGTATGACAACAAGTGGAAAACTAAAGCTCACAATTTCAACAGGGGTGATTGGGTCAGGGTAAAAAAACCTGGTTTAACTATGAAGGGTTCAGGTAGTTTTGGTAAACCCATGAAGATTGTAAGGGTTTTTGATAACAGTGTCATAACTCAAGATGGAAGATTATGGAATGTTAAACGTGTTGCTAAATGTCACAATATACCCAGTCAAACAGTGTGTTCTCCATCAGTGAGTGATAATGATAATGTAGCTTCTAGAGTTAAAATCTCTGATCGCATAAGAACAGCTCCAAGAAGGTTTGATGATGAGTAATGTTTGTACTCAATAAGTAATGTATTAGTTTGTGCTGGAGTATTTATGCTTGTAAAAAAAAAGGGAGATATGTTACATTTGCATTTTCAATGGTTGTTGTTCAACATGGTTATGTTATGGCATAGTAGCATCTTATGAGAAACAGTTCTTGTTCTATTTGGAACCTTAAGGGACTCTGATGCTCTGGGCAGTTATCTCTGTCTGGATTATGCTGATCAGTCACCTTGGGTTGCTGTGCTGCTTAAAATAAATCTATTTTAAATTTATTGGACCTGGACTTCATCTTTGTAACAAAAACTATCAAACTTTTGGTGGGTCCCAGGTTAGCAGGCCATCAGGTGTAGTGATTATCCTAATTTAAGCCTCCAAAACTCCTTGTAGGAAGTCCTCTCAATGTCACATCCTAGCCCTGCCACGTTTCCCAGATCCATGTGTGATGTGCTGCTCCAGTTCACATTTATTTCTTTGAATTCTGAAACTTGTACTCTTATCTATTCCATTATAAAACAGGACTACTGGTCCCAGAATTCAAAGGGGAAAAAAACCTGTACATCCACCGAAGTGCAGAGAAAAGACACCAATCAAATAAGAGACCCCGCATCACCCCTAAAGAGGCAGGTCAACAACATCTAATGCCCACTATCCACCTGAAGGTACTCCGCAAGATCTCAATCCACCCCAGTGCAGAATGATGAGGACAGCAGCAGGGTAAGCTCCTACTGGCCTGTAAGGCTAGGGTGGCCACCTCACTCCATGTCTACACGGACAATGTTTCCAGCCCGTGGCTTTTCACCTACAGTTCTCTGCTTGGTGCTTCATTAGCTCAATAGAAGCAAAGCAAGACTTCAACACCCAGAATGCACAAGGTTGTTGCATGAAAGCCCAGAAATGGAAACTGTTTCCATAATGGCATGGAGAGGGCGCCTACCCGAGCCCCTACATTATAAATACCAAATGACTCCAGTCTAGCTTTCCGTTCTACAATTATTTTCTGACTTTACTCATATAAGTTTAATTCACACGAACCCTGACTACAAGCCCCATAAGGCTTCTGGTTTGGTCATTTAAAACCCAAGATTCGATAAGGTTGTCCCCCCTGAGATGGAGCCCTCTGGTAGCCTTATCCAACAGAGGCAGGCAAACACCTGCAGAAGCATATTCCAGCCATGCACCTTGGGAGAGAGGTGTCGTCATCTTGTGTGCTGTCCAAGCTCCTGCCTGCTGGTGGAAGGCACCTCTCTTTACCTTTAATGACGTTTACTTAATCCTTGTATTGAAACATATTCTCCAGGACACTCCCAGACCCAATGCGACCCATGCTCTGTTTCCACGCCCTTGTGTCTTAAGCAATCTCTTCGGAAGTCACCATACAAGCTTAGCGTTTAGTCACTCCTCACTATAAAGCAATCCCAACGTTTCAGTACTGATTGTGTTTACATTAAGCCTTCAGCATGCCTCTGGCTCCCGGGAGCACATCAGAGCATTGCCCTTTTGGAACAAGCAGTGGCAAAGCCAAAAGGTCTCGCCTATGCAAGAGCTACTGGCTTTGCCAAAGTGTTTTAGCCATGTTGTACATCAGAGTGGATGCTGTTCAGCATGGCTAAAAGTTAGAGGGGTAAAAGAAAGCGTTGTGGAGTGGAGTGTCGTAGAGTGGAGTGTTACGGAGTGGCATACAGTAGAGTTGAGTAAAGTGGAGAGGAGTGAAGTGAAGAAGAGTGTCATGGAGTAGCATACAGTGTTGTGGAGTGTAGTGGAGGGAGTAGAGTGGAAGGGTGTGGAGTTGAGTGGTGTATAGTGGAGCACAGTGTCACAGCTGAGCAGAGTATTGTGGCATAGAGTGTCATGGAGTAGACGGTGTTGAGTGGAGTAGAGTGCTGTACAGTAGCGTGCAGTAGAGTAGATTGTCAGAGTGGAGGGGCATAGAGTGAAGTAGTGTGTCACAGAATAGTGTGGAATACATTGGCATAGAGGGAATTGCGCACAGCGCCGTAGAGTGGAGTTGTGTCATAGAATGGCATAGAGTGGAGTAGTGTGTCACTGGAGCAGAGTTTAATGGAGTAGAGCATCATAGAGTGGACTATTGTGGAGTAGAGTGGTGTGGAGTAGAATGGCCTAGAGTGAAGTGACAAAGTACAGTGGTGCAGAGTTGATTGGCATACAGTGCAGTAGCGTAGAGTGCATTGGGTTTGACTAAAGTGGTGTACTGTGCACTGGCGTATTGTGCAGTGACGTAGAATAGCGTAGAGTACAGTGGCGTAGAGTGGTGCTCAGTAGACTGCAGTGGCATAGAGCGCAGAAGTGCAGAGTGGAGAGGCGTGGAGTGGCACAGACAAAAGTGGCAAAGAGTGGAGTGGTGCAGGGTAGAGAGCAGAGGTGTAGTGTAGAAGGGAGTGGAGTCGAGTGCAGACGAGTGATGTAGAGTTGAGCTGGGCAGAGTAGAGTGCAGTGGCATAGAGTGCAGTCATGTAGAGCAGAGTGTCAGAGTGCAGGGTCGTAGAGTGCAGAGTTGTAGAGTGGTATAGAGTGGCACAGAGTGCAGTGGCGTAGAGTGACGTAGCATGCAGGGGCGTAGAGTGCAGTGGCACCCTGTAGAATCCAGCCCATGCTCTGCTTCCACGCCCTTGTCTCTTAGGCAATCCCTTCAGGCGTCATCACTAAAGCTCCTCATCATAAAGTAATCCTAATGTTTCAGTACCAATCCTAAGTGTTTACATAAAGTCTTCAGCAGGCTACTAGCTCACCGGAATAGATCAAGTATTGCCCTTTGTAAAAAGAGATGGCTGTGTCATGGCGGAGAGCAGCTGCACAGTACAGGCGCGCCTGTGTTATATTAAAAGCCCTATTTATTCGCTGTCGGAATCTATGTAATCTGGTCTGTCCAACGTACGTGATACCTTTCCTATTTTATAGGCAGGGCCTCTGGGATTATTTTCACGGCTGCATTTTCTACATGTATTATGCATTAATCGCATATGCCACACAATCGATCATTTTCTGCAGATTTTAAAAAATAAAATGTCTTTTTTGCTCAAATAGAATAAGTTACTAAAAATGCAACAACACGTGTTGCCACGCAGTGGAAAACCCTTTGCAACGGATGACTGGTCACCTTTCAGTTGTTTATTGCTGTATTTGGGAGTCGGACTAGTACTAATGAGGTGAAACCTTTGCACAGATAGTGTTAATGTGTAAAAATGTAAAATAATGAGGTAATACTAACACAAAAATGTACAGCACTATGCAGCGGATGCACTTTCTTAACACAATGGGATAACGTGCATGCTATTTAAAGGGGTCGACGACGTTTCGATCCGCTGTTTTGAAAAAGCTTTTCACACTGAATAATCTAAAAAAGCTCAATTTTTTGTCTTGCCTGAAATGCCTTGTTTGTTTTGTTAATGTCAATGTTTATTCTGGACACAGGACTGTGTCCCACACGTATTGTAAATTGTATATGTATTTTCAATTTGAATAATTAAATCGGTTGTCCGGCTGGACTTCCAGAATATAGTATCGATTCTGAACTATATTTATCTGTACATCATTCTATCCATTTGAGGATCATTGTTGCTTGTATTGTACGATTACCCAAGGTCCTCAATTACCTTTTTGGGTTCCCTTGTTCTATAAAAATGTTTTTGTTTTTAAAAACATCTTTGTATTAGGCTTACAGCAAGCAAGAAGTAAACAAGTACACCACAAGTAGTCGTGCGTGCAGATAAGTCAACGAACTGCAGACTTGTCGTTAATGATCCCACCACTGTCCGGTCCTTCCCCCGCCCCGTGTATCGGACTGCCGCCCCCGGGAATGGTGACTACAGTAGCAACTGCAATGTGGGGCGGTACAGGGGCTTGCCCCAGCCCCTCTGCCACTTTCTGGGGCAATCCCGGCTTTCATAAACTTTCTCTACTACCATGCACCAATCCATGTTCTTTTTCCAGTCCTTTAGGAGTGGTGTGGACGTTGCCCCCATTAGCGGGCCATGTTGCGTTTGTCAATCACGATGCCCAAAGTCGTCCAAATCTGTTCCATGCATTTCAAGTCGATTACATCCCATACATTGAGAAAGCACCATTTGGCAGAGATCGGCATGTCACTACTACATACGTCTGTCATGCACACCAACACTGATTGCCAGAAGGTTCGAACCGCACAGTGCCTATAACAGCTCACAGCAGACACTCTTCCCTTGTTGACCATCGTGTTGCAAGAGAGGTAAGATCTATGGAGTACTTTAAGCTGCACCAACCGGAACCCCGCTCTGCAGCCACCCCCCTGGGAAAGGCCAAGGCCTCTGGACGGTTATCATCTGCTGGGCCCACCAGGTCTATATCCCAGTGGTCCTGCAGACGCAGGAGTGTGCCTGGTGAGTTGTTAATCAACTTCTGGTATGACAGGGAGATTGCTTTGCCAGTCATGTGCTCATCGAGCAATCTATCCTCAAGTGGCGACAATTCAGGGAGGTCAGCCCCTCTGGGAATCACCGCGTGCCTAGTGTGACGTATCTGGAGGTATCGGAAGTTCTCAGAGGTCATCCCTCTGCAGATCAGAGAAAAGTATCACCCCACCTTGGGCCCAGAGGCCCCTAATTTTAGAGAGACCTTTGAGATCCCATTTGCCGAAGCCCGCATGAGTCCCCAGAGAGCCTAACCTCTTGGAGTCCCACAATGGCGTGGCCTGGGTAATCCTATCCCCCAGTCCAGGGTTTTAAGTGTTATGTGCCAGATTCGTACCATGAGTGCAGTGGGCCCCATGATGGTCATGTGCCTCGAGTTGGTGTAGAGGGCTTGCAAATATTCCCCCAGGCGCAGAACATAACAGTCCATATGGTATGCTGGCTCATCTTCAGGGTGATGAGCCCATTGGTTAATGACCGCCAGTAGTATATCTGAATATCTGGCAGGGCTATCCCCCAAATGTACCAACCTCACGTTAATTTGGCTAAAGCTATTCGCGGGGGCCCTCCATCCCTGACCAGTGTTTAAACTTCTCCCTCTGTGGCCTTAAAGTAAGATGTAGGAACTGCGTGTTCTGTAGCACGTAAAGGAAACGTGGCAAGGCCATCCTTGTGAACAGCGCCACTCTACCGAGCAGTGAGAGTGATAATGCCTCCAGACGCCACTCTTAAGTCACATCAAAGGGGCCTGGAGGTTTTTGGCGCTGAATAGGTCTGGGTCGATGGTGACATAAATGCCATGGTATCGGATTTTGTCTGTCCCTATTTAGGCCTCACACTCCGCCGGAAGATCAGGCTTTCGACTGTACAGGACATAAATGATGGATTTGAACCAGTTGATTGTGTATTCTGAATATTTGTCAAAGTTAGTGAAGATAATTAATATTCTATGAAGGAGGAATTGTGATCCGCGATGCAGGACCACAATGGCGTAAAGAGATATCCTATCTTCCCTCTCCTCCATCTAGTGCAGCCTGCGGATCAGTGGATCCGCTCGAACCAAGGCCACAAGAGGTTCAAGAAGCAGGGCAAAAAGGAGTGGTGGGAGCGGGCTGCCTTGCCTGGTCTAGCTCTGGAGGGGAAATACATGGGATGTTCTCCCATCGACTACCACTTGGGCTCGGGGCTAAGTGTAGAGACGCCGCAGCCAGGACAGAAACTTGGTGCCAAAGCCCATGCGCTCCAATACTGCAATACTCCAATACTGCAAAAAGATATGGTCATTCAACTGCATCAAGGGCAACATGACCATCCAGGGAGAGGACTACCGCATCTTCTCGTACCAACTCGACCCAACACTCCATGAAGCCGCCGTAAATTGAGGGCCGTATTGCAGCCAGGCATAAAGCTGGACTGATTGGGGAGTATGAATTTAGAGATAATTTGAGTAAGCCAGGACACCAGAAGTTCAGCAAGGATCTTGACTTCTGAGTTTAAGAGCGATATAGGTCGGTATGAGGTACAACTCTCTGGTGGCCTACACTCTTTATGGAGGACCACTATCGAAGCGAATCCCTGGTCTCTGGGAAGTGTGCCAAGTTGCCAGCTCTCCATGTACATCCTCAACAGATACAGAGCTATGGTAGATGCTGTGAGTTTGTAGAGCTCTATAAGGGAGGCCAATGGGGCCCATTGCTTTATCTGATCATAAGCTCCGTACTGCTTGGGCAACCCCATCCTCGGTAGGGTCACTCTCCATAAGTGTTGTATCCTCACTCAAGAGGGTTGGGAGGCGCAAGTCAGCTAAAAGGTCTCTGGAGTTTTCCATGGTAGCCGTGCCTGCAGGGGAATAGCGACGGGAATAGTAGGTTGTGAAGGCGCCAGCTATGTCTTGTATATCTCTCAAGTGTTCCCCGTCTACAGAGCGGATGTTGGATACCCATCATTTGCCCTTTCACACCTGTCTAGCCATGCAATTTGTTTCCCAGCTTTGTCCCCCACTTTGTGGATGTGATGTTGCGTCGCTCGAAGTCTGGCCTTAGCCGACTCTGATGCTACAGCTCTATACAGCTGCTGTTTAAGGCCCACAATGTGCTTGGCATCTCCAGACTCATTGTTTACCAGTTTAGCCTCGAGGTCTTGGATCTCACGCTCGAGCCTCTCTATAGCTGCCCTCTTGTCTCGTTTGTGCCCTACCATCAGGGGGAGCGTCTGCCCCTCAAGTCTGTGAAGAGTCGCTGAGGACTCATCTTCTACGGAGTATCGTTACGTGGCCTTTACCAGGCCCCCTCTTACACCCGGGATCTTAAGATACCAAGGATTGGGCGTGATGGCCCTCCGGTCTTGAAACTTGCCTAGCCTATAGTTTGCCCATAACGGGGAATGATAAGAAATGCCCCTAGCCGGGTGGCGGACATCACATAAGTTAGGAGTTCAGTAAGCCAATGTGAGGATGTAGTCGATTTAAGAAAGGCTACAGTGCGCTCCAGAGTGGAACGTGAAGTATTGTGTCAAAGGATTACTGGCCCGACACAAGTCAGCCAATCCCATGGCTAGGAGAACGTCTGCACATTGGGAACGGGAGGGTGTTGATTGTCTCGGGGGCATGCAAACCCTGCTATCACAAAGTGCCATGTTAAAATCCCCCATAAGGAGCTCCCCGTCAGGTAGCCCAGCAGGAGAGCGCCAAAGTCAGGGAAGGTGATGTCATGCAAAGTCTGTGGGACTATGATGTTAACCGTGTCTCCCTCCCCTGCCCCCAAAAGTCTGCATATTTGCCAAGTGTATCAGACCTGGTTTAATCAATGGTGAGCGGTAGCTCTTTACATCTTATACCCTCAGTGATCTAGGGCCTTGCAGGCATTACCCATAAGGTGTGTCTCCTGTAAAAGGATCACGTCGAGGAATGTAATTTTATATATCGAAGCACCGCCCCACGTTTCATTTCGTTCCCTAGGCCGTTTACTTTCCAGCACGGTAGTCGAATTTCAGTAGCGCTCATCTTAGCCGTCATAGTCTCCTGCTGTATAGTGATGCACCATTACTCCCCATCATGGCGGCATCGGGTCGCCCGGCCGGAAGCGGACCATGCGCATAAAGTAACCAAGGTCCGACTAGTGTTGTGTAAAATACCTGCTGCCATTCAGTCAACTGAACCAAACAAACAGAACACACTAACTTGCCCCCCCCCCTTCTAATCTACCTCCCTCCCGATCTGGCCACTAGGCACCATATCACAACTACAAGTAATGAACCCCCCTTCCTGCATTGTGGGTCTAGAACTGCCCATCCCCCCCAACTCAGCGGAGCTCCTGTCACCCCAACCCAACATGTTAAGCTAACAAGACTGTGGTCTACCCTATAAGCTTACCACCGGCCCCCCCATGCAGAAAGGAACGCGCTGTTACCAATGGTCCACAGGATCATAAAGTGTCACAAGGCTGCCAGCCCCCACAGACCCCCAGACCCAGTGGGGTCTCACATGGCGAGGCCTGTCCCAGTTGGCTTGTGGTCCGCATGCATCCCTCAGTGGTACACAGGACCATGGTCAGTGGGTGTTGTCTCCGGTTGTCATCACAGCGATCAGTGATGAAACAAGGTGTCTGGTGGAGGGATGTGGGTGATCAATAAGGCTGCAGTTGCTGTGATTCTTCCCCGTCCTGATCATAGTCCCTTGTTCTCTGCCCGGCTGATGTTTCAGGTCGCTGTCCCTGTTTTCCCTGGACTGGGACTGGTGCCTCCTACCATCCTCCACCCTTCGAGCCACTTCCAGCCTTCTTCAGGAGTCGAGAAGTACCATGTCTTCCCATCAGACTCCACTCGCAGTTTCAATGGAAACAGCAACTAGTATTTAACTTCTCTGTCTCTCAGGGCCCTCTTGACTTCTGAAACGCTACCACGTTGCTGCTGGGCTTTAAGTGTGAAGTCGGGGAAGAAAGTTATCTTTGCATTTTCCTACGTTACTGGAGGGGCACTGTGGGCTGTCTGAAGCGCCACTTCCCATTCCCAAATGTTTAAGATGCAGGCTTTAATCAGGTGTGGAGGGGCTTCCGGTTTAGGTCGTCCACCCAAGACTCGGTGAACCCGCTCCACGGAGAAGTATTTAGAGAGACCACGGGTTGTAGTTTCTTGAGAATGAGGTCCTCCACAAATTGATCCACCGCAGACCCCTCCGCCCACTCTGGGACCCCTATTATGCGCACGTTGTTGCACTTGGACCTGCCGTAATCTTCTAGTCGGGCCTCTAGGGTTTTGCTTGTGGCATGCAGTTCCCTGACCTGAACCTTCAGGGCTGCCGTGTCCTGTTGAAGAGTGGCAGTTGAGTCTTTCACCTCTTTCTACTATTGTGCCCATATTCCGGAGGTACGCTCTCACTCGCGAGACCTCAGAAGTAACTATTCTTTCCCCCACTTCCAAGGCTGTTCGCACTCTGCGAATTGCAGTCATGATATCGTGCAGTGTTAAGGATTCCCCCTCAGGGGCCAGATGGGCAGCAGGAAGTTCCTGGGAACCCTCCAGAGTATCTGGTCCCTCAGGGAGCGCGTATTTATCTAGTTTGGTCTGATGGGAGCCCCGTACTCCTTTGCCGCCTCGTCATGATGAGAGAATGTTTGTGAGGGAAAGGGGAAACACTGGGGCCACGGGGATACTCGCCGCCACTTGCCTGTGGACACTCACAGGCAGTCCATGCGGTATGTGAGTTTCTTGCCTCGTGTACACCGCTCCCCCAACCCCCCCAACAATGATGCTTCAAATGCCCCTTACAGTCAGACAGAGAGCCCGCGTTGAGTTAGGCGCTAACTCCTGCTGGGCCTGAAGCGCTAGGGAAATGCCAGAATATGAGTCCTTAGAGGCCCATGTCAGGTATGCAACTTAAGGAGTAGAGCCCCACAGCTGAGAGGCCGATGCGGATTTTGGATTCTGGCAGTGGCCGCGGAACGAAGGGCTAGCAGCCCTCACGTCCTTTCAGTAACGCTACTGCACAAGCGGCTAAGGCCGCTCCAGCACCGCAGTGTCTCTGGATGGCGCCTCGCACAAGCCACGATGCTCCTCTGTACAACTCCTGAGCCCCACCCTCACCGCTCAGGCTAGTATGTTTGTGGGTGAACGGCAGCGCCATACTCCAAGGCACCTTACTCCAATGCCCGCAGATCAATGGTGAGATCAGCGCTTCACTGGTCTGTTGCTGCAATCTTCACTGTGCCACCACCCCGGCAGACCCACTGTTTCTGCCCATCCGGGGGCCGCTGACAATGCTCTCCCCTCACCTGGTCAGCCGAGCTCCATCCCCCTCAGTCGCTGTCAGAGCCACCTCACCGAGCCAGTTCATGCGCAATATGTGTTTCTCTGCTGCGAGTCCCTAAGGCAGCAGCTTGCACCCGGCAGAGGCTACACGGCACAGGACCGGCGCTAGATGTACTAGGTCACCACAGCCTGGTTGGTCTCTGCAGCGCCTGAGGCCGTAATGTCTCTTGGCGCATCTGTCACGGTACAGACGGAACTTGAGGCTGGGGTCTCGCCTCGCAGCTCAGGCCACAATGTCCATCGTCCACCTTACCTGTCGCAGCTTGCACATAGCGGGTTCACTGGCATCCCCAATAGCCAGCAATCAAAAGTACGCTGTTGGATTGTTGCTCTGGACGGATAAATTAACGGATGTTAGGGGATTAGGCAGTTGTGCTACTAAGCCGCTCTCAGAAGCGGCCATCTTTGTCGGCGGTTGGCCACGCCCCCAATTTACATTTTCTTGACACATAATTTAGTAAATCTTGCTGCAGAAATTAGGTCTTCCCTGCCACATAATTCCAGTGGGCCTGCCCACAACTCATGCATTCTTAAAATGCGTGACAACCGGACCTTCATAAATCTTTGACACATTTAAAACCATTTTAATGTACGTCTTTATTTTTTTTTAAGAGCCTTTTATCATTACATCTTTTCAAGTATAGTTTCTTCATGCATTTCGTGGTCTTCCTTATGTCTGCTTAAGTAAAGAACTCAGCAGTTCATTTCACTATTTGCAACATAATCCCGTTTCAACCAAATGCATTTTCTTTTTCATCAGTTTGAGAAATTGGTAATGTGTTAGAATTGAGATGACTTTAATACTTGTCTTTATACAAAAGGAAGGTGAAACTAGCAATTATTGTGTTACGGAATATGCTAGGTTGGAAACCGGTAATAAAAATACATTTGGTTAAAACGAAATATATTGTAAAAAGTGAAACTAACTACTGTTTTCTTTGCTGGAAATGGGGTTTTACAATTACAAAATGAAGAGAGACCGATTCCCCCTGGTGAAGAGGTACTCACCTCGAAAAGCACTGGGGACACAGAAGAAATGAAGATACACTTCAAATTAGTAATAATAAAAGGATCTTAAAAAATAAATTAGATATACTTTAAATTGGATTTAAATATACACATGATTTACAAAACTGTGGTTATAACGTAGGTTGAGAGTGGATGAACCCTAGAATGGAAAATGTCCAAATCCTGAGAGTTATGACACTCCTTGAAGACTACACCAGAATTAGAATAAATACTTTATTTGTAAATTTTGCAATGTGGAGCGCACACAATAAAAGTTTATATTTGTGTCCAACGCAGACCCGCTATGGTTAGACCTATGCCAGATTTTTAGGTTATCCACACAAGATCAACTTAGTGAATGTAAATTAACTCATTTTTTATCTGTGAAGGATGCCGCCTGCTTGGACCCACAATAGGCATCACTGACGTAATCCGATGCCTGCTAGTCAAAGGCATCCATTCTTCAGCTCTGCTTCCAACTGCTGACACAGCAGAGTATGGACCATGCCTTCAATGTCATGCCTGCAAGCTGTAGCTAATGCATGAAAATATTTGTGCCCAGCAGTGACTTGTCGACGGTCAAGCAACCCTCTTTTCTACTTCTCTCTCCTGTTCTGTTATTGACGCGGACGCCATTTTGCATCTTTGGGTTTTTCTTTCTCTTCTTTTCTCCCTGAATCTCCTTGTTTGTTTCTCACCACCTCACACGCTGTGCATGGACTTTTCTTGCTACTACCAGCACAGCCCTGGATGCCAAGTTGTGTTAGTGTCCACAGGATGTTTGTATCCAGACCCCTTCTACCTCTAGTCATCTATCCCCTTCTATCTGTAGGCTGCCCATAGGTTGTTCCTGCCCCTTCCTGTGTACTGAAGCCGACCTGTTAAGCTAAAGTTTACTGATTACTCTTTTTTTGGCCCTGGGATACAACCGGCTGTTTACCTGCTTGATTCCTGATTTTTCGAGTAGTCCCACTAGGCCCTAGGTTTGGCCAGACTCACACCCGCTCAGCACCAGGATAATGCGCTCTACAGATCAAACATAACATAACATTCCTTCACTCTCTACAGCTAAACTGATGGTCCTTGGGGAATGAGGCAGGATCTCAGCAGGACCTCAAGGCCAAGCATCACCATCAAGGAGACACGAGGAGTTTTGAACCAAAATCCTTACTGCATAACTCTGTTTAAGTCATTGGGACCGTTAAGAAGGTTGAAAAGTGAGACTGAGCTCCACTAAGTGAGGCCTCACACCCAGTGAGTGACACTGTTTTCCAAGGAGTGAGAGTCACACCAAATGAGTGAGCATGTGCACAAAAGCATGAGACTTCCATTCAATAAGTGAGACTGTGCCAAAAAATGTAAAACTCGCACTCACTATCATTGACCTTGAAAAAGTGAACCTCACACCCAATGAGCACAACTGTGTTCCAAGGTGTGGAATGCAGATTCAGTGAGTGAGGCTATGCTCAAAGTTGTGCGATTTGCACCCATTGAGTTAGACTGTCTTTAAAGGCAAGAGCCTCGAACACAACTAGTGAGGCGGTACGAGGAGATCTACCTGTTACGTGAGACACTATCTCTACTTGTTCGCTGTATTGCATCCATACTCTACTGTTCACTTGAAGATCATACCGTCTTCAAAAGATGAGAAGCTTTAACAAGGCTGAAGCAGACACTTCTGAAAGCCAACATGAGACTGGCGGCCCAGCTTTCACAGACAATGGTCGACTCGCTTTCATAGTGTGCCCCTTTGCTTTTCAACCTCTTGGACTTTGACAACCTTAGCTCCAAGTGGTCCAGGTGGGTGAACCAGTTTGACATCTATGTGGGTGCGCTTGGCACTCAAAATAAAAAGTATTTATTTTCCTCCTCATGGACTCGGCCAGTCCTGTAACTAGGGACATAATCTTTTAATTTGAGGAAGGTGAGATAGACTCTTAAAACAAGCAGAAAGAGGTGTATTCCGGGCATATTGAAGCTAGAATGCTGAGGGAGGCAAATATCAAGGACAAAATATTAAAGCAACTATATGAAAGGGTAAGTATAAATGTTTTATACTAACTCCACATATATGTACCTTGATGATTTGTTTATCTTCAAGATACGTAGATGTGGAGCCAGGAATAGTAAGTCTATACTTCCTCTATATGCACTTACTTTTCGATACTTTGATCTTCGATATTTGGTCCACAGTATTCCTGTACCACAATATTCATGGCCCCGATATTCAGTAGTACAATCGCTGAAAAAATACTTTAGGGTGTCTTTCCGCCCAATACAATTGTTGGCTATGAAAGATACATTTCCCACCAAGGCACCCAAAAAACCTGGAGAGACAAGTGACTCTTTTGTAACATGCTTGAAGGAGAGTGGTCACCATTGCAACTTTGAAAAGTAAAGGTCTGAGGGAACTCTTCACTCACACATCATCGCAAGATGTGACTGCTTCCCTTCAAGCCAAAAGATGAAGACATCGAGCACGCTACAAGAACATACTAAATATGGCTCGCGTGACCTACATAGCTGAATACCAGGAAGAAATCATGACTCACCACAAGACTGAAAATATAATTGCGAAATCTGTAAGTAAGGACAAAGATTGAGACATTAATGATACTGAAACCGAACGCTTGTGCCACAGGTTTAGCTACCACCTGAATCATTTCTTCCTCCAACCTGCTACCTAGAGTCCCTGTCACAAATGTGGAAAGATGGGTCACTTCCAAAGTGTCTGCAGAATCCAAGTGGATCACGGAAATGGACACAGACTGTCTCCACCGCAAACAAGTCTAAAACAATCTGAAATCAAAGCCAAGTGCACCTCGAAGAGAGCGCTATTGCTTCTGGGAGGTACTTGCCCTTGTCGACCCATTGTCTGCGTCGTTATCCACTAAGAGAGAAAGGCATTGGTAGAGTCAACGATGGCTTAGTTCTCTTGCACATTGATGAGCCAGTCCTGCCTGTGGTCCAGCAATTTAGTGATCTGCCATTCAGTATCCAAAAACTGGCTGAAGATTATCTAGATAATCTTTTATACCAGGGCATCACTAAACCAGTGAATGACCGCACACCCTGGGAGTCTCCCGTCGTCCCAGGGCCCAAACAGCAAACTTGGGGAAAACTTTGCATCCGCTTAGACATGCGCCTGAGGAATTTTGCAATCCGACAAGAGAGGCATCTAGCAACTCGCATTCAAGGCATGCTACACCGAGTCATAGCTCCATTTGCCAGCCTCTATGGCCGGTAGGGGTGGGCGGAATTTGCAAAAGTGACTTTCGCAAATTATCGCGAAAATGTTACAAATCTCCGCAAACATGCGGAAATATCGCGAAGATGCGGAAGTTTTTTTTCCCGCCCGTTCGCGGTATTTTCTGCATGGTCGCGGCTCGCCAACTTACCCATGCGGTTGCTTGCGGGCACGGCCATC
Organism: Triturus cristatus; assembly: GCF_964204655.1. Lineage (NCBI taxonomy): Eukaryota > Metazoa > Chordata > Amphibia > Caudata > Salamandridae > Triturus > Triturus cristatus. Next base: position 33,858,028 of record NC_140595.1, on the reverse strand, counting down.
TTGTTTTCACTCTTCTCGTGGTGCATGATCGCGAGAAGAAAGACGTGATCGCGCGACCAATGACATTACTGCGGGCGCGAACTGTCGCGAGACAGCGCAAATGGCTACCAACAATCCAACATCTTGTGGAGAACGCGACCGGATCGGGAAAACTTGTCGGCGAACGCGGGGATTCAGGTAAGGCGATCGCGCGCGGGCGAGAATATATTATTTTACAGCGCGAGCAAGAAACAAATTATCGCTAAGCTGCGGAATGCGTAAATTTTGACATTTTCGCGCTCTCCGCGGAACGCGAAAATGTCAAATTATCGCAATTTCCGCGAGCGGAACGGAAATTTAGCCCAGGCCTAATGGCCGGTACAGCAAAATGCGCTTCCACTATAATGCACCTTCAGCAGCAGTCAGAATTTACAAAACATTCCTTATCGCTTACATTGCAGCGATGACATGCTCATCTTTAGGACATCCAGAATTAAACATGAAAAAAACAGCCAAAGTTGGCCATGCGCTACAGGATGCAGATCTGACTTTCAATAAGGAGAAATGTCATTTTGCCAGAACCTCCCTCGAACTGTCTGGACACATCTTCTCCCGTGATGACATTCGTCCTTATCCCGGCTAGATTACCGTGTTTATATCTGTTTACAGTGCCCCAAATGTGTCTACTTTGCACTCCTACCGAGGTCTATCCAGCCGGTGCACAACATACATTCCAGATTGTGCCACAGCCAGTGCGCACAGAGACGTCTGATGAAGAACGCAGTGCTGTTCAAGTGTTCCAGTACGTGTGTCAAGAGGCTTTCAAGTAGATCTGGGTGAAATGTTGGAAATATTGTGTTACGCTTGTTACGCATAATTACACCATTACCCTACTGCACATAAACACGCACCATTCAGGATAAACATTTACAGCAAAACTGCTAATCTTGGTAAAACTGAAAATTACGGCAAACGCACAGGAACAATAGAACATGAGTGGGTTGTTTGCAGGGCTTTTTTTCCACTAAGTCAATTCTATTTACTAAATTCATACTAAAAAATGGCACTAAATGGTGGATTTGCATTTTGTGATATTGCTCCTAATATTGTGTGATGTTGGCGAAATTTCCTGCAATTATGCGAAAGAAAATGACGACAATTTTCTACGCTCATACTTTCACGTTAATTAATGCCAGAAATTCAAAGAGGACCAGACATTTTTTGACCCGACTACACATAGATTGTACATGATGCGAGAAGAGTGAGGTTTGTGGGCCGTACCATCCCAGTGTGACACAGAACCAGAAGCAACATGTCATGTAAAGGTAGTCGCTGCTATATGGGTCTGAACCACTTCCATCTGTTTGAGTACTTTAAACCATTCCCAGTCATCGCTGACCACCAAGCCTTGATCTCCAAAATTGAAGAGGTCGGAAAGGATAGAGAGGTGGGTCCTTCGCCTTTAAGACTAGAAGTTTATCTTTGTTCAATGCCTGGAGAAGGATTAAATCTGAGGATTATCAATGACATATCATTAAACAAGCACGCCCACGTCCTCTCAAGGAAGAAGAAACTGAACAAGTGCCAAGGGATTATCCGACTCTAAGCGGTATGTCATTTCCTTGACGCCTAGAGTTGGATAATCTCAGAAGCACACAAAAAACATTATAATCAGCTTTATACGATTATCATAAAACAGCCTGTAGGAAGGTGGATATCTGACTATGGTTACCCCCAAATTTTTTGCCTGGTGTCTAGCTGGTTTTTCGACTTAGTTGGCCTGAGATCCTGCCATTCAGGATCTCAGCCTGGCTGTTCTCTCTTTAAAATGGACTCCATGTACCCTAGGTACATACCCAATTGGTTGGATCACCCTGTGAGCCCCTGTACCAGTGTACACTAGGTACCCAGGGCATTGGTGTATCTATGGCCTGCCAGGGGCTGAAGCATGTATTATGCCACCCCTGGCCTGGCCTAACAAATTTGACACAACTGGCTGATCACTCAGCTGGGGTAAGTTGGTGTAACCACCTCTTACTTAGGTGTAGTATACCTATACCTAACCTTAAATGGAACACATGTTAACCTATAAGTCACTCCTATGGCAGGCCTTAACAATCCTGAAGGCAGAGTGCTTGGTTCCATGTGAGATGGTGCTCTGGCATGAGCTGAGCCTGTCTGCAGTGGTCGGAACAACTTCCTTCTACTGTTTCCAGATATCGTCATACCATATACTCTTAAGTGCATTATGAACCTCGCGGTTAAATGCTATCTTTGGTTTGGCTTTATCAAAACATGTCGAGTAAGGTGTCATACGAATTGGAATACTAACCCCTCGCCAATTCTGGCGACGGGGTTAGCATTCCACCCTTCTAGAGGGACACGACATGTACAGTACCTGAAACCCGGGTAAAATCAGACATAGCCTCAGCTCCACAAAATGGATGCTGCCACCACAGACACATGTCTGCCCTCCTGCTGCTGGGAGTCCTTCCAGCTTGGGAGGTGTGGACAAAGGGTTCCCTGCCAGGGGAGGTGCGTGCACCACCCCAGACAGGATTTTGTGTATTGGTCAGGTAGGGCTTGAAAGAAACCAGACATGCCTGTGGCTCACAAGGAGCCTCGGTGCATATGCCAGTTCAAACCGGTCCTGGGGCACACCAGTCCCGGGCCTGGGGCGAGCTGGACAAAGGATTGGGGGTGTAACCACCCCCCTTCCTGGTCCCACCCTTAGGGAGGGACCTAGCAGGTAGTCCGGCCCCTAGAATCCGCTTAAAGGTAGGAGCTGTGTCCTAAGACTTCAGACATCCTGGAATCAACTTAACACTAGGAAGAAGACGGGAACTTCGACGCTCTGCTGCACAGAGGACTGAAGCCAATCTCCCCTGTGGTCAGGGAGTGACCACCTTGCTAACGCAAGCACCATCCAGCGAATCAACGTCTGCTTTGCCGCCGCCTCCCCCCGGAGCCCGAGCCCAGAGACTGACAAGACCTGGACCTCCAGACCTCTCACCGCCCGATCCACAGTCCCTGAAAAGAAGAGACCCGTGGAGGCACCGAGACACGTGGAGCCAGCCATCTTGAAACGACCACGACAAGCTGACAAGTGCAACAACCGAGGCTCCCTCCAAGTTGTGCTTTGGGATCTGAGAAGCCCAACACCCGAGCAGCATCTGCACCAAAGGTGAGCCCTCCAGCATCTCCACGATCTGCGTGGGGCCCTTCTGCATTTTGCCACTCGACGCGCCTAACCGGTTGCTGGCCCGCTGGCTAGTAGCCATCTTGGCGACGAACTCTACGAAATACACTGCTGGTCTGGTTGCTCTAGACTGGCCCTTGCTCCCCTCCAAAGGAGCAGTCCCTCTGACCTTGCTGGTCAGAACCATCAGCTTATTTCATCTCCTACAACAATTGCTTTTGCCAAGGCTTGTTTGCTTCGATCAAGTCGCCGACACCGCCGACAGCGAGAGCCTGCGTGGGACAGCTCGTGAACCGACTCCTGGACGTCGTCGACCTCCAGGGACCACGTGGCTGCAGAGACAAGCTACACCTTTCTTCCTGTTTGCACCCGACATTGCCTGGTACCCACCTGGTGCCACGCTGGTCACTGGCTAGTGACTGTGAACACTGTCCCCTCTGCTTACAGGTCTTCAACATCTCCGATCCACTCTTGGATCCACTGCATCTCTCCCGGACCGACCGCCTGCAGCATCTTTGTCTTCAGGCTCCACGGAACAGATAGAAGAAACCCGACGCACTTCGAGGCCTATGCACCCGCTTCCTGTGGGTGAGGTAAAGCTGGCACACCTGTGCCCAAGTGTAGTATTACATCTCTAGTGCCTGTGTTCCAAATCTTGAGTTCCTAGTCCATCCGGAAGATCTTCTTTGCAGTAACTTTGTACTTTTTACGCACCCATTGAAACCTATGGGAGCACGCGTGTGACTATTTGCTCTGCACACGCCACCTGTGGACCTACTGGTCACTAACTGACGTTAGCTCCTTGTAGGCCCAGCGATTCTAGAGGCCCTAGGCCTTTTCCCTTTTCTGTTCGTGGTACTTATACCACTATTTTAGTATATGGTTTGAGCGGCCACCAGGTCCTATCCATATAAAGTGCAACTTCTGTGTATTCTACTGTAATCTTGTTTGACGATTTGTGCTCCTGTGCTCATAAAGAGACTAGGGGTTACTTTGAGAAATAAATACATATATATTTTGAATATATATCTGTGTGGTGTCCTTTCATTGGTATAAAAGGGGGTTACATTTGGTAAAACAGCTGGCTTAACACGCTTCACGAGTTTAGCCTCAAAGACTGCTTAGCCTACGCTACCACTAGGGCAGCTAGTCCGAAAAGGTTGACTTACAACCACACCATAAGGGTTGCTTGGCATGGTACAAGGTGATCACTTTAACTAGTGAGCATCATATACCAGGCCAACTTCTCACACAGCCAAAAAAGCCAAAACAGATAGATTAAAAACACATTTCATGTTTAACAAATTTCAAACATAAAAACATTAATACATCAGATATCCAAGCGAGCTGAGCAGCATGACACTAACATTACAAAGGAATATTGCACGTAGCTATGAATACACAAGCAGAACTGAAATGAGCAAGAAGTTAAAAAGGCGTTTGGCGAGATGCACAGGGGGCATTCAGAATTTCAAAAGGGATATATCTGAGAAGACATCAGACATTGAAAATTTTAAAATGGAACCTAGTATGTGAAAACAGAATTAAATTGCAGAACACTAATACAAAATAGAGGAAAGAAGCTGCAATTAAAACACCAAGAAGGGGGGCTAAAGAGAGGGCAAATACCTCAGATAGGGTCCCCCATGAGCTCCTTCTATCCCCGTTAAATAAGCCCTACGCTTCTACCAAGTTCAGGGCAGTGAACCGCGCTGCCCATAAAGTTCTGTCGGGCTATCCCAACATAGTGTGTCTAGTCCTAATCGCTGCTTTCAAGCAGGCACAAACACAAAAAACAATTTCAGGGGAGCGCAAGGACTGTAGCTGAAGGAGAGCATGACTACAGCGGCGAAGGCCGAGCCTCCTTAATAGAGAATTCAGCTCCAACCTTTGTTCAACTATCCCAGCTTGATAGGTTGCATCTCTCTGACCGGTCATTTCTGACAGGAAAAGTGACCAAAAATGTCTTATTTAAAACGTGCTAAAACAAATCAAGGCTGAAGATTATGTATGGCAGTTAGGAATGGCTGAAGGCCATCGTGACCAGTGTCAACTGATTAATGATGACACTAGATTTAACCATTTCCCTGGAAAATCTTTGTTCTTTGGTAAGACTGGCATTGACGTTTCAGATGTTCTCTACTGACATTGCGTAAGACATACGGAGAGTCAAAATATTCGGCGTGTCCCATCCTCACACAAAATTGTTTACCAGATTAATTAAAAAAAAAAAAAATTTTATTTGACATGAGCCAGCATAAATATGTAAAAAAAATCAAATAAAGCTTTTTTTTTGTTGAATACATAGCATACAACTCATTAAATACATAATTTCGCAAGCATTAATCAGATAGAGCAGGGGGAGAAAGGAATATTAGGGAAAGACGAAGGGCATTGGAAAATATATAAAGCAAAGGACCCAATTTTAACATTATTTGTACATGTTTTCTAACACAGGACTCTATCCAAAGCTTACTACACCAGATCCTTTTAAGCTTCATAAGAGGGCGAGGACCTCTGGCCTTAGCCAAGGCCGTTTCAGATTCATAGACCAGTGGTTGTAATGCCCACCGTCCCTTAACCGTCAGTGCAATGGGATTTATCCAAGCTCTGGCGATACATAAGTGGGCACAATAATGATCGAGACTAGTGACCCTCCATAACCCATATACCCTGGCTGAGACCCCAGAAGAATTTCCTTATCTGTAAGTTGGAAATTGTAACCAAAACATTCCGTGAGAAGATAGGTCCGCCAAAAATTGCTTAAGCATTGGACAATCAGCAAACATATGTTTTAAATCTGCTGCATATAGCTTGCATTTCGGGCAATAAGACTTATGAAGCGCTCGGGACGTTACCAATTTAGAGATAATTTCTGGCGTATAGTACAACATGTAGTCTGCCCTGAAATGCTGAAGCTTAAGACTAACAGAGGTTACTGGTCGGTCTAAGTTTACCAAGGCATCCTATATGTCTTTCACTGTTATCTCAGATGCAAGAAGCCGGCTCAGTTTTACAGGCTATCATCTTGTACCAGTGAAATGAGTTTCTGATAGAATACGCTAACTGAGATCTTAACAGACGTCCCATGTAAACAGGACAGTATTTCCGATGTAACCGGTTTAGCTTGCAGTTTCTGCCTATATAGGAAATAATTCCTTACTTGAAAATGCTTGATAAAGGATTGGTGGGGGAGCGCACACTCCTCTTGTAGTGAATAAAATGTACGAAACCCTTGGCTATCATACAAATTGCCTAAATTATTAATACCCAAACATTGCCAGATTTTCCCTATAGTATCATGAAATATATCGGGAAATAGTGGGTTACTCCATAGTAGAGTAGAAATATGCAACGTAGGTAGGGAATATTTCTTGCAGATTTCCTGCCATATCCCTAACCGTCTTAAATCTTACCCTCTCATAATAATTTGGTTCTGTGAGCTTTTGAGGTATAAATCCGATCGATGGCCCGCAAGAAAGTTGGTAGGCCAGTGAAGACAGACCAGCTTCCTGCCCTGTTAGCAAGCTCTGGATCCGTCCAGCAAACGAAGCCCAATAGTACAGTTTAAAATCTGGGAGCTTAAAGCCCCCTTGTTTATAAGTCATCTTAATGAGACTTAGGGCCCATCTGGCCCTCCTATATCCCCAAATAAAGCTTCCAATTACACTTTCTAGATGCTTAAAAAAAGAGACAGGTACCTGTAATGGGATTGAGAAAAACAAATATAAAAATGTGGGTAGTATATTCATTTTCATAACATTACACCTACCAAGTATACTGAGAGGGAGTCGGTGCCAGAGCCATAGTTTAGCTGTCACAAGTTTTAAGAGTGGCTCATAATTGAGAGTAACTCTATCTTCTACATGACAATTAAGCCGTATACCTAAATATGTGGCTGTAATTCTTAGAGCTACTGACAAGATGTCAGGTTGGTAGTTAAGGATTAGCTGTGTTTCAGTCAAGTTTAATTTATACCCAGAAAAGCCTCCAAAGAGCACAGCGTCTTCTGCAATACAAGCTAACGCTTCCACTGGGTTGCTAGAGACAACTCCAATATCATCCGCATAAGCAGTTAGCTTAGGTTTCTTATTACTTAGGTTTACTGGATGAATACCCCCACTCCACAAAAGATGTCTGATAAATGGCTCAATATATAAAGCAAATAATAAAGGCAGAGAGTGGGCACCGCTGCTATGTACCCCTATGTACAGAAAATAAAGATGACGAAGTACCATTCGACATAACTTAAGCTACAAGTTTCTTATACAATGTCTGGACAAAAGGTAAAAAACGACTTCTGAGTCCGTTACGGTACTCAGGCAGACTCACTCGAAACTTTTGACACCTGTATGCGGGAAATGGCATCATGGCTCAAACAGAACTCCTTGCAGTTCAACAGCGATAAAACTGAAATAATGCATTGCAAAGTAGGCAGAATCACCAGAAGTCTACCCTCAGACTTCTGGCCTCTGGAGCCTAGGGAGTCGCTAACCCCGGTAAAGTCAGTAAGGAACCTCGGAGTGAGCTTTAATGAAAATCTGAGTCTTGAGACCAACGTCAACAAGCAGGTAGGTAGCTGCTTCGCTCTATTAAGAGGGCTGCGTAAGCTGCTGCCTCTTCTACCAACACAGGTTAGAGCTACTGTAGTAAGAAGCACCATCCTCAGCCGCCTTGACTATTGTAACTCCCTATTACTGGAGTCCCCTGCCTATTTGATCTCTAGACTTCAGACCATTCAGGCAGCTGCGGCAAAACTGACTCTCTCTCGTGGGCGAAGAGCCTCCACTACCCTTGCCTTGGCAGATCTCCACTGGCTACCTATACGCCAGAGGATCCTTTTTAAATCCCTATGTACTGTTTTTATAGCAGTACATGGGATGGGCCCTCGTCCACTTCAAAATAAATGTAAGTGGTACGAACCCACTCGGTCCCTTCGATCCTCCTCCTCCAGCCTCATCGACACTCCAAGGATCAGGAAAGCCACCTGTGGTGGGAGAGCCTTTAGCATAGCGGCAGCACATCTGTGGAACAGTCTACCCATTGATATCAGGAAAACAGATGATTTGATGGCCTTTCGAAAAAAGGTGAAAACCTGGCTCTTTCCCAGAACCTAACCATCCAGACTCATAAGATATTCCCTCCTTGCTCCTCCCTGATGCACAGAGTTTTTAGCTATGTACACAGCGCCAGGATGCCCGTAGGGTTACAGAGCGCTTTATAAATGCCATAAATAAATAAATAAATAAATGCCGTCATTGTTGACCAGAGTGCTTCCCATGTTACTCTGTCGAAAGCCTTCTCGGTGTCTAACATTATCATGCCAATCTGTTCTTTTAGTTTGCCTGATACATGGAAGGTTGCTATGACAGTGCTAAAATGGGCCGAAGTATCTCTCCCGGGGACAAACCCATTCTGTTTGTCTGAAACAAAACAATTTATAGGAGGGGCTAGGCAATTTACCAATATTTTAGAGAATTTTTTTGCATTGGAGTAAATCAACGAGATTGGTTGATATGAGCTTCTCTCCTCAGATGGTTTGCCCTTTTTGAGAAATACTACTATATTAGTCATTCTCCAAGATATGCCCCCCCCCTGTAATATACCTAAATAATTCAGTAAGCTCAGGTGCTAGGATATCTTTGGAAATTTTGTAGAACTCAAGGGGGATCGTATCCTCGCCCGAGGGCAAAGCGAGAATAGCATCCTGAACCTCACCCAACACTATGTCCCCTTGAAGCAGTATCATCTTCTGGGAGTCAAGCCGAGGTAGTTGGCTCTGTTGTAGATATTCACAAAAGCTAAGATAGGTGGGGGGTGCTAGCTCGCCATAAACTCTTTCATAAAAAAATTCCAAATTGCTCAGCGACAGTTTGAGGTTGTATATGGAACACCCCTCCCTCCCCTTCAATACGCTTGATGTTGGATCTAGCCTTGTTGTCAGAGATGTGACTGGCCAAAAGCTGACCCACTTTCTCACCATATTCACTGTAACATTCTATGTTCATTATAGCTAACTCTTTCAGTCAACCCTCTATTGAGCCTGTGCCGCTTCTCTGTCAACCTGAGATATATTGACTGTTCAGTAGAATCCCTTGCAATAATTGCCTGTGCATGCTGGCGTTCTAGGTCCAAACAGTCAAGATGACATTGCTCAGCTTCTTGATGCATATGCCTGTTTTGATCAAGGATAAACTCGAGAATCGCACCCCTGACATATGCCTTCATGCAGTCCCAGACAACAGCTGCGGAGGCGGTAGCCTTATTATTACCTATGGATTCCCCCAATGCCACTCTAAGATATGCAAGATACTCTGGGCTATTAAGTAAATGGTGAGGAAATGAAAATAGGCGATGACCATCTCTTTCTCTTACTCCTACCTGTATTGTTTAAAAAAAAAATGTTTTTATTATATAACAAACAGAACCTGCAAGTATATTCCTTACAAAGGATATAATAGTTGTACACAGTCCATCAATAACTATCATATGCAGTTATAGAACGATTGCACCATCAACAATAGTATTACACTTCATCATCCGAGTCTTGATCCAATACAGGAGGTGTACATATATTCCCTCTATGGGCATTCCATTTGCCCCACATTCTTCCCCATGTCTTTGGGCACCCTCTATGAACGTATGTAGCTTTCTCAGCCGCAATGACCATGTCCATATCCTTGCTCCACTCGGTCAAGCTTGGGGCTTGTGCCACTCCCCATTTCTGTGCTAGAGTCCGCTTAGCCATCATCATTCCTGTCATTGCCCACTGACGGTCAGCATGGTTAAGATCTGTTGGCTCTCAGATGTTCAATAAGCAACACCCAGGATCAAGCGGGACTTGGTTCTCGCTGACCTCTGTAATAGTTTCCATTACTGCCTTCCAGTATGTTGTAATCAGCAGGCATTCCCACAGAGTATGATAAAATGTACCCAGTTCGCCACACTGGCGCAGACAGTGCGGGTCAGTAGTCCTTTCTACCTCGTGCATTGTCGTTCGTGTGTAATTGGTCCTTCGTAGTATTTTTTGCTGTACCAACCGCAGTCTAGAGGATACTGCTACCTCCCTTGGCGATGCAATCACGTCCTGCCAGTCAGTGTCGTCCATGTCTCCAATCTCTGTCTGCCAGACAGCCCGGAGTTGGACAAGAGGGTCCGTTTGATTAGTAATAATTTTCCTCTAGGTAAGAGAGGTTGCTTTTCTATCTAAGTAGTCAGTTAATAGTCGGTCCTCTAAAGGGGATGATTCAGGGAGTGTCGCCGCTTCCGGAAGGGCTACGTCTATCACATGTTTAATCTGCATATATCGAAACTGTTCACCAGGAGACATTTCATACTGTTCCTGCAGATGGGTGAAGCAGACGACTTTTCCATCTTTCCAGAGGTCCCCCAGCCGGGAGATCCCTATCAAGTCCCATTTTTGGAACCCCTTGCTCTTTCCCAGGGTGCCCAGTCTACCTGTGTCCCACAGAGGAGTGTGTTGCGTTAGTTTGGCCGCCCATCCCAGGTGCCATGTGACCGTATGCCAAACATGAATTGTGTGCCCCGTTGGTCCTATGAGGTCAGGTGCTTTCCGTTTGTCATAGAGTGCCCTATTGACGCCCCCCCGTCCCCAGAGCCACCCTATCTAGGTGGTATGCAGGGTCAGTGTCAGGTGTGTGAAGCCACTGGTTGATGACTGTCAGTTGTGAGGCCCAGTAGTATGCCCGGACGTCGGGTAAAGCTATTCCCCCATCGTGCCAGCTTATTACCAATTTACACGCAGCCACTCTTGCTGGTTTGCTATCCCAGAGGAGAGTATTAACCTCTGCGTTTATTGCCTTAAAATACAAATCGGGGACCTGGCATGGCGTGATGTTCAGGACATATAAAAATCTGGGTAAGGCCATCATTTAAAAAAGTGCTGCCCTGCCCAGTAGGGTGAGCGGCAATGTTCTACAGTGCTTGATATCTCGTTTCAGCCTTTGCAACGGTGCTTGCAGATTAAGTGCTTGGAATTTGTCTGGGTCGGACGTTACATAGATCCCGAGGTATTTAAAATCATCTGTTCCTATCCGGACCATACAACCCCTAGACAGTGTTGGAGGCAATCCGTACAGAATATATAGCACTTGATTGTGTACCCCGACACCGACCCAAACACCTCACAGATGTTAAGCAATGCGTGAAGGGACCTTGTGGGCGAGGCTACATATATAAGGATGTCATCAGCATAAAGGGAGATATGATCTTCCCATCCCTCCCTCCATTTTAGACCTCGGATTAATGGGTCCCATCTAATCCAGGCTGCCAATGACTCCAGGGCCAGTGCGAACAGAAGGGTCGACAGTGGGCAGCCCTGCCGCATCCCTCGCCCCAGAGCAATCTCACGCGATAGGTGTCCATTGGCAACTACATGCACGATAGGGTTGGTATATAGTAGGCGTATCCAGGAGCAGAATGTCGGTCCAAACCCTAAGTGTTGGGAGGACCGCAAACAGAAATGCCCATTCCATCGAGTCAAAGGCCATTTTTCCGACCAGTGATAGGACCGCTGCATCCTCCCGTATCGTATGCTTTCGTCCCAGGACATTGTGTAGACATCTGAGATTCAATGCAGTATTCCTGCCAGGCTTAAATCCTGATTGGTCCAGGTGGACCAATTTAGAGAGATAAGGTGTCAGTCTGAGATAGGCCAGTAAGATTCGCACTCCACGGCGGGTTTGCCAGGTTTATGGATGGCCACTATGGTAGCCAACCGTTGATCTCTTGGGAGCTCGCCTTGGGCACTGCTTGCATCATATATTTTTAACATATAGGGGGCCACCTTATCTGCCGTACGTTTATAGAATTCTATTGAGATGCCATTGGGGCCGCTGGCTTTACCCGATTGTATCTTGTAGATGGCCACCTTGAGCTCATCTACTGTAATATCCGCCTCTAGTCCCTCTGCCTCCTCTGGTGTAAGCACCGGCATATGTATGTCTCTAAGGAATGCAAGCGCTTCCTGGACTGTGGTTGTGTTTGTGGATGTGTACACTTGTTTATAGTGTACTGCTAGGGCAGTCACTATCTCCTGTGGGTCAAATGTTATCTCGCCGTTCTCCGACCTGAGCTGTGCTATCCACCTATTCGCTCGTTCCCTCCGATTCAACCAGGTGAGAAGTTTGCGGGCTTTGTCCCGGGACTCGTAGACCCTATGCTGAACTGTCGTTATGCGGTTTTGGCTTTTGCCCAAATATTCCTGTTGTTTCAGGCGCAGCGCATGGGCGTTTGTGTCTGAGGGGTCCCTAGCATGTTGAGACTCCAAATGATGCGCCTCCCGCTCCAAGGCTTCTATCTCCTTCTTATCTTTTTTATGACCTTCAATGAGGGAAATGGCCTGTCCACGTATGACTGGTTTGTACGCCTCCCATAAGGTTAACGAAGAAGAGACCGAGGCCTCATTTTCTTGAAAGTAATGCATTGTGGTAGTTAGTAGACCTTTCTTAATCTTAGGATTCAGTAGGAAACCTGGATATATAGGGTACATACGACGCTGGGTGGGGCCGTGTGATCGAAACTCCGCCAGTACCGGGGAGTGGTCAGAGATCCCCCTGGACAGATGCGAGACCGCCCCAAACCCTCTCATATTGTCCGGCCCTGAGAGAATGTATTCTATACATGAAAGACTATTGTGAGCCCCAGAGTGAAAAGTATATTAGCTCTGATGTGGATTATGAAATCGCCAAACGTCCAGTAAACCATGGGCTTCTAAGAAGTCAGCCAGGGTTGATCGGACACGGTGCTGAGGTCGGGCAGGTGTACAGTCCACTGTGTCGTAGACCGTCATATTAAAGTCGCCCCCGAATATTAAGTCCCCCTCTGGCAGTGTCAGCAGGAACTTGCCCAAGGCCTGAAAGGCTGAGGAGTGTAGGGCGGGTGGGATATAGACAGTCACTAAATTAAACAGACAACCCTCCCATTGGATCGAAGTTGTGGCAAATCGGCCCTGGTCATCTTTAAAAGTACAGTGAATTATGAGCGGGAATTGCTTTCTAATTAGGATTCCCACCCCGTGAGACCCCGGGGTAAATTCCAAATGTACTAGAAGCTGGAGCCCCCATCAGTCCAGTGCTTTGCATGTTGACCCTACTAAATGCATTTCCTGCAACAGTGTGACTGCTGGGGCTCTGCGTTTCAAATATCGCAACACTAATCCTCACTTAATCTTGTCCTGCAGACCATTGACGTTCCAGGAGAGGAGCGACAGCGTCGGTGTGGAAGTGCGTTGCGTCATTGGGTCAGTCGAGGTCATACTGAGTGCGTGTCTCTACAGCAGAACGGATATTGGAGGCCAAGTGCAAATATGCTCCTATAGTGACTGTGTCGTAGTGGTTGCAGATACTCAACCGTCATAACAATAATAATAAAAGAAACATCAGACCCCAAACGTGTGATAACCCCTGAAGCAGGGAGGACAGATGGACCAGAACATTCAGGGACACCCCAAGATTCGGCGTCAACACCCAGCATGTGTGGATTGTGGCAATACCTTGCCCAAGTATGAAGACTCTCGTGTGCCCCAATACGGCTCATGGGTGTCTCCCCTCTACAGTTACTTGCAACAATGGAACAGGGACATGACACCATCTGATCTGTGACTTGCAAATTCAACAAACCTAAAAAACCCAAATCCCTCACCCCAAACTCCCATCCGATGCTCCTCCCTGCCCCCCTGCCCGTGGATTTAAACTACCCACTCCCCAACTAAGCAGAGTGCCTCTCTCCCCTCCCAATATATTCAAAGGTGTGGGCCGCCAGCCCTCCCACCCTCGTTTAAAACATTTTGCTTTTGTCCATCAAACTATCTGAGGCTTGTAGTCAAGCCTCTCAAAGCTCCATGTCTATGACCCAGTACTCCAAATTTGTGGTCGCCGCAATCTCAAAAGGAGAGCCTGCAAACGTCGCTCGGTCCGGGAAATTTGTCAGAATCATTCCGTTCACGACCAACCCGTCCAACCGCTTATCTCTGAACAGTGCAGCAAAGTCTTTGTCCCAGGATATACCCCAGTCAGCCATGCGGTGTCTCTCCCATCGCTGCTTCGGATGATTCACCGCCCGGCACAGTCCCATGGTTGGCTCTATGTGGTCAGTTTCCTCCATTCCGGTCTCTGCCCTGGCCACTTACACTGCGCCAGCCCTCCAGCCATTTCCAAGTATCCTCCGGCGAAGAGAAGAACCATGTTTTGCCCTCCGATTCAACCCGGAGTTTCGCAGGAAAGAGCATGGCATATTTCACTTCACGATCTCTGAGCTCCTTTTTCACTGTCAAAAACTGCGTCTTTGGGCCTGGACCTTGGCTGTAAAATCAGTGAAAAATTTGATCACGTTATTATCCAGTTTGAGCAGAGCATTAGTCCGTGCCGTTTGCAAGATTGTGTCCCGGTCTCTATAGTTGAAAACTCGGGCGATGAGTGGACGTGGGGGGGGCCCATGGCTTCGGGCATACCCCTGGTACTCGGTGGGCCCTCTCGATGGAAAAGTAGCTCGACAGCTTCTTAGGCTGCAGATGTTTCAGTATCAGGCCTTCCACATTCAGGTCCGCTGCCGGCCCCTCTGCCCGTTCCGGTACACCCAGTATACGGATATTATTCCTTCGAGCCCTCCCTTCGTACTCATCGAGTTGTCTTGCCATCAGTTTGTTGATCCCGAAGTTGGGTGTCCTGTTTCTGGAGTTGGAATATATCCTGTTGTAGCGTAGTGGTGACCTCCCCGAGATCTTTTACCTTGTCGTCCATTTTATGAAAGCCCGCGCGGAGGAGGGAGACCTCTATATTTACTGAGTCTATTCGGGCTTCCAGGGAGGTGCGCACCCCAGTTATGGCCTCCATAATGTCCTAGAGTGTGAGATCCCGCTGTTGCTGAGGGTTGATCTGTTTATCCAGAACCTCCGTCGACACCTGCTCCTTGTCTTCCCCTGCTTTGTTCCAAGCGAATTTGGCTAACTTGTTATGGGCCGTCACTTTATCCTACCTGTATTGTTAACATAATAGGGTTGTGGCCTGATGTGATGTTAGGACAGACCTCAATATGGGCGTTCTCTAAAGCCGTGCCCTTAGTAAATATCATGTTGATCCGTGAGTATTGTTTGTGAGGAGATGAGTGATACGTAAACCCTGGTAAACGTGGAGATATTGTCCTCCAAGCATCATTTAACTGATGAATTCTCATAAGTTCTGTTATAGAGACACATGCCTTACCTATCCTTGCCGCGCCTTTCTATTTGTAGTGTCAATCCTATAACCCATGATACAGTTAAAATCCACCATGGTTATTAGATCTCCCATCCAATCTAATAATTCTGAGCATAGGTAATCAAATGTGTCAGGATTATCAACGTTTGGGCCACATACCACGCATATAGTTACTTTTTGCCCCAGGACAGTCAACTGCCCTATCTCCCATTTTCCTTTAAAATCTGCTGAAGTCCGGAGTATATTTACAGCTATATTTTTAGACATTTTACTATGGCAACCCCATAATTGAGACTGTCTGAGAGGTACATGTTAAAACATCATATCCTAATTGTTCAAGCATATGTCTATCCTTATAAGCCAAATGGGTCTCAGTTAAACCAAGTATCTGTGGTTTAAATACCTTAAGCTCTTGTCGTATCAATTGATGCTTCCTGGATTGGTTTAGTCCTGCAACACACCAAAATATATACTTCAATTTAGACATTAAATGATCTTATTCATGTTATCTTTTCCTTTATTCAGATTTTTATTTTTACCGCCCTGCTCTTTTTCAAAACTGTGCTTTTATGAATAATGCAATACTCTAGCTGGCTCCATTACACCCCCCTGCTCCCGCCCCCATCCTGTGGCGCAAACAGAATAAGACAGAATCTCTCTCCATGCCTTCCCTAGCCCACCTAACTCTGCTTCTCCACCCTGCATCTAGAAAATGGAATCATCCTCCCTCCCTACTGTTGATGACTGACAGCCTGCAGGGAGCGGCCCTCCCAAACACCCCCCCCCCTCGACTCCACCACACCCACCATTCAACCAGCACCAGAAAGAAAAGAGAGCAAAAAAAAAAGGGAAAAGGGGGAAAGCTGATGGCCACATTGAACAGATAAGAAGAAAATACGCCCCAAAATGTCCTCCTTTTTTTTCTTCTTCCTCCACCTTTCCTCTTCCTTCATTGCCTCTTTTTCTCCCTCTTTTCCCCTTTCCCCCACTCTTTTATGAAGCATCTTATTGCCACCTAGACTGGGCTTGTTTAGCTTCAGTCGCTGTGTAAAACAATTGTGAGTGACCGTCTTTACTAATCCTTAGACGAGCCGGCTCCTGCAAGAAGACCAGTGTGCAAACTGTTTTTATAGGGTCTATCCGCTGTCGTAAGTTCCATCTCCTGTCCATCGTGGCTTTACACAGATCTGGTCTAATAAAGATAGAGACAGAGTCCACCTTTATAGGGGTCGTTGGACGGGCATTGGCATAGATTGCTTTTGGAGTAGGAAGTTACCGATGTATTTAAGCATTGGACGGGAGTATAACAACTTAGTTCGGGGTCCCTGGGTTACAAAGATTGGTAGTCTATGCATGCACTGAACTTGCGAGTTCATATCCCAGTTAGCAAGATCAGGGAAAGCTTGCTTAAATAATCTGACCATGTAGGCTCTAGGATCAGAACTCCCCCCCCCCCTCCACCCCCTTCGGCTATGCCAAAAACCCTTGAGTTGTTGCAGCATTGCTCTTTCTCAAGAGCTTTAATTTTGCCTTGCAAAAGCACCATCTGGGTTTCCTGAGTTTTCATTGATTTGGCCACCGCGGAGCTGATCTCCTCTGTCGCTGCCACACGCTGTTGTAAATCTGAAACCTCTGAGAAAAGTAATACACCTTTGCTAGTGACATCTGTTAATGCTTGTTTTATCTCCCGACTGTCTGCATTTGCTTTGTGTAATATTCTTGTGCCTCTGCTCGTTGAGTATACAAAAATTGCAATATTTTAGAACGGGCTCCTCCACTTCGATAGATATGGAAATCTCCTAACCCTATTGGTGGAATCAAATGATCCGATGGTAAGTGCCAGCATCCGGGCAGAATGTGAGTCCTTTCTAGGCTACTCTGGGCCAGAGGTTATATTATGCTGGGTAGCCTGGCTGACCTCCAAAGAATGGCACCGCCGCCCCCCCTCCCCCCCCCCGACGAGGTCATGGAGGGCTCCGCATTGCCGCTATTGGACAGCCGAGAAATTATAGCTCTAACTTCTCCCTTAGAAGTAACCCAATTTCATAAAGGGCTAGCCTTGCACCCCGCTATTGAGCATGCTGATACGGAGCTTTTGTGTAGCGCCCCATCAGAGTCCACATGGGGGAGTTCAAGACCCCCTTGAACTTTCGCTCCTTTGACTCTAGGTGGCTTATTGCCTGGGGGAGCACAGGCTTTTGTAATTCTGGCGTCAAATCCTCTGTCAGCTCCAGAGACCCCCCAATAATGACAGCCAAACCATCTGATGCAGCGCTAGGCACTGCGGAGTACACCATCGCTGAATCTGAGTCTGACATGACTGAAAAAGCCACACCCTCCAAACTAGACAGCCCTGAACCTACCAGGCTGTCAACTTGCATTTGAATGTCCATGGTGTCTGCTAGTTTTCCCTCCCCATTACTCCCTGCCAATTGTTGGGTAGCAGTGACACAGAGGGAGAATTCTCGTGAGGCTTAGTAGTGTTTTGACACATCACAATAGCAGTCTGTCCCATACCTTGTTGTGGATCATTTGCCATGCTCAGGTTGTCTGTCCCAGTGTCACCTGAGAGTCGTACTCCAGGTCCTTTCCCCCAGTAGAGGTTGGGTATTCAGTTTCTCCCGAGATCGTTGGAAGTATCGCGTTGGAACCCCAGCCTTACTGTACAGCGCTGAGTAAAGTGTCTACCATTTCTGAGGCCGGAGTGAAGTTCTCTGAGCCACAGGACTGGAGTAAGCCTAATGCTTTACCCAATCGGAGTAGCTTCAGGATCGGCTCCCCCAGCAGTGAACCAGGAGCAGCATCAGACGTCCGTCCGCCCTGCGTCGCTTGCCGGGGTAATGCCAATGCCATCACCATCTTCGCTGCTACTGCAAGGAGCTCCAGGTCTGTGGCCGCTGCTGCAGTTATGCAGCCACCGCATCCTCCTCTTTGAGCCGCTGGGCCATTCTGAAAGCCGCCGCCAACCTTTCATAGCCTAAGACGCCGTTGAATGCTTGGTTAAACCACCTCGCCTCCCTGATTGACTGGAGGTGGCTGTAGGTGATCTTGACGTATCGCCAACACATCAGGTAAACAAGCATTTACAATGCAATGGTCTCGGCATTGGTAAAGTTAGAGCTATTGGCATTGCTCATGACATTATTTTTGTTTATGTTTTTGTTTTTAAACATTTAAAGAAACGGCATTGTCATGAGCAATGCCAATAGCTCTAACTTTAACAATGCCGAGACCGTTGCATTGTAAATGCTTGTTTGGTACTCTACGGCAGGAAGGCAAGATACCAGAGAAACCTGGATTTGTTATCTGCCATGGAAGATGGACAATCGACCCATTGCCACCTTGCCCAGAGTGGGAGAACAGAATCCAAGGTTCATTGCAGGGCACCTGGCTATTCGTTGTAGAGGGTTATGATGGCATTCAGAGCCATCGAGGAGAGTAGGCATCTTACATTTTCAGGTCATTTCATCCACTACAGCTCTAAGCCACCGTTTAAAGAGCGGCCCTTGCAGGGGCATCCGACATCTTGTCAGCAACAGTCGAAAGACGGGCAAGGCCCTGGCTGCAGAGGAGACTGTAAAGGGACCCAAGCTGCAGACCCCCCAGGATGCGCATCATCACAAGGGAAGCTCACTTCCTGCACTGGTGAATCAAACACAGGAAGGACCCCGCCACCCAGGTTTAATCCCCCCAGCTTACAGCGCTTTATAAACTACAGTAAAACACAGAAAGAAAACAGGGGAGGTGATGTCCCAGCAGAGCGCCCTATAAAGCTTTCAGTTACACAGAGGAGGGGCGGGCTTCAGTACAAACGCCATTTACAGCCCTTTAAGTGGCTCTCTCTTTTACAGCCCTGTGCATTACAGGGAGGGGCTGGGGTCTGCCTCCTGTAACAACCTCATGACTTACATACAGGTTTCTGTTTTTACTCTGCACAGATAATGCAAAGCTTTGTTCAGTCAATCATCCTACAAAAACACACAAAATAAACACCATCACACAAATGCACTTTCAACCTTCGTAGAGAGTTAAAACATCTGCATACTTGACAAGATGTACAGCGCATCAGTCAAGGGAAAAGCAACTATCTACATTCATGATACATGACATCGGTCTTAAATCCAATACTGAACCTCGAATAAACTACAAACCACCACCTTAGACTGCACAAACGTTATTCATTTCTTGCGTGTATTCCGGCGGAGGGGGCCCCCATTCAGCCTGAGGCCTATGTATATCTGGTAGATATCTGGATTATGGTCATCCTGCAGGAGGTGTGGGGGACATCATTTACCGTTATGCCACTGGTTCTCATGACTGCATTGCTTCTTTTTAATATATTAAATAGGTCTATTTCACCACCTCCAAAGGCCAGTCATTACCGGGACAGTTTACTCTTGTGACTTACTTTTATTTCAGAAAGTCTTTATTAGGATTTTGTGCAAACAGTAAGATTCAGCCGAGAAAATACAAAGGTCTCACCCTAGTTGAGGACCTGGTGACATCTAATCAGAACAGCGCAAGTGAGGCTGATGGGAGAACACGTAACAGGAATCCATAATTATAACGCAGCAGCAAACAGTTCAGTCCAATCTATAAAGTTTTCAAAGCTCATTAAAGATCCATAAGCGTTCTTTAAATGCAGGAACAATGTACTTCGTTGCAATTCCAGGATAGCATTCAAGAGGCCATGGGGCGTTAAGGTTATTGTACGCAGATGCTTTATGATGCCACCATACATAGTCAAAGGAGCGCGCCAAATTACAACAAATGACCTTCAAATTGGCTTGTTCCCACTGGAAATACAAGAATGATAAAACCTATAGGTCTTGCCTTACAGACCTATTGGATTTGGCAATTATTTTTGACAGTGCTGTACAGCGTTGGCAGCTGACGCTATGCGGCATTTTTATTAATACATTAAAAAAATTGATGTGCTCGGCGAGGCAAGTTATAGCGACATGCATGATTATACATGTGCGTGCATTACAAAATAGCGTGTTTTTTTAGTGGACAGATCTGCGATGCACTGGTAAATGTAAAAAAAGTTGCAATAGTAGGGCGAAAGTGCGTTGTGTTGTTTGGGGGGTGGGGAGTGAGCTGGCCAGGGTGGGAGCAACACAGAGCGGGATGGAGCAAAAAACGCACTCTGGGTAGAACAACGCAGGGGAGACGGATAAGACAATGAGCAAACACACGGGGGGGAATAGATGGGACAGCAACATGGATCCGTTGAGGGTGAGTAAAACAGGTGATGCATACATGCCACTATACCAGATTCAGACGGGAGACTCCCGAATTTCGAAGCCAAACAATTACTTTTTTGGGCTGTCTTCCAAGTTCTGCCTGAAATTAACCTCTGCTTCAATAGAAGTCAATGAGGAAAATACACTCCCTGATATTCTTTTCATAATCCCCCATTTTCAATTTCTAAAATGTTGGCATGTATGGTAACGGGAGACCAACGCCCACGGATGGGGAGAAGCAGAGGGGGCACCAAAAAGGCAGATGGGACAGCAACACGTTGCGGTACGGGTTAGAGAGAAGCAGACAGTGGAGAGTAACACAGAGCTGGTGGGAGCGAAGCAATAGAGGGAGAGAGAGCTAGAAGTGGAGAGAGAGCTGAAAAAGACCGGGGCAGAACTCTAGCATCAGTGCTCCCCCGCGGTGCTAAAAAGCAGTACGCTTAGAGTGGAGGGGCGGCTGGGTGATTGCTGGTTAAAGGGAACGGGGCGAAAAATAAAACATCCTGTCGGTCAAGTACGTGCGCTTGACCACGGTGTACACTAATACATTTTTTTTTTAAACGCATCTCGTGCCCCATGACCAATATTCGTTCACGGATACCATTGTCAGTAGTCTCTGCAGCGTGCGTAATTAGCCTAGAAGTACTGGGAAAACCGCCCCCAAAACTACTCGAGCACAGGCTGTAGGCCTAGAGCGTCCTCCATTTTCCTGTGATACGCCGCTGCGCTTAAGTACCCCCCCTCTACCAGGCGCGCCTCACCTTGTTTGTTTTCGTTCAGTTGCCGCTCATTATCTCCTGCAAAAAAAGAGGCGGTATGAGGGCGAGTCCGCCCGCCCCGCAAATCTTAACAGCCAATCATGTACCGCACTGAAGAAGGCAACCACTGAGGATAAGCTGTAACATTTGCGGCCAATCAAAAACAAAAATTGCGAGCAAAATAAACCAATCAACGGAGCAGTCTTCGCTCCACGCCACTGACGATATGTCCTACGCGCTAGTTACGTAGAGGCAGTCGTGAGGCTATACATACGCACATATAAAAATGTTTAAAATATAAATAGACCTTAATGTCCAGCTTGACAAAATACAACAACAAGCACGCAAAAATTGCGATCAAAATAAACCAATCAACGGAGCAGTCTTCGCTCCACGCCACTGACGATATGTCCTACGCGCTAGTTACGTAGAGGCAGTCGTGAGGCTATACATACGCACATATAAAAATGTTTAAAATATAAATAGACCTTAATGTCCAGCTTGACAAAATACAACAACAAGCACGCACCTAATGAGAAGATCGCGACCTGGCAATTAACAAATGCGTCCGGACGCCGGGACACCACCGCCTTTCTCCGAGGCACAGCAGAAAATGCCTCGGAGAAAGGGAGTGTCCTTTTCGGATTGGGGGGCGTGTTTTGCTGTTGTCTCCTCCCTGAGACTTCTCGCAAAAAACACGCCCCCCGATCCGAAAAGGACGGGGCAGGATTAGAGGGACGGGACCTCTTCTCCAATGGCTGGCCAGCATTTACTAGGCCAGCCAATGGAGAACAGGGAAGAAGAGGGGCGGGTTCAAGCCCCTCTTCACCCAAGTCATTATGTCTCGCGAGCGAGACTGCGCAAGCGCAGCCATCGCTAGCCGAGACCTAAAAAGCTGCCGATAGAACCACTCGACCCTCACAGCATATCGATAGACTTCTAGGCAGTCAGTGGAGCACGGTAGCAGTGTCGGAGCAGCCTACGGAGGTGCTCTCCATGGCGGAGTCAATCCGCCATCTTCTTCCCTTTCCCCAACCTTGATCTCTGTTTAACAGATATAAAGCAGGAAAACGATTTAAAATGGTAAAATCGGTGATCCATACTTTGTGTCAAAGTAAGATTGGCTGAATATTAATCAAACCAGATAAAAACATTGCGCCGAGTTCTGTGTGGCAAACCAAACAAAGGGAGAACAACGGATTGGAATGGCGAAAAGATTCCTAAAGAAAGTGTTTTCCAGTATGTGGAGCTGGGTAATGTTCTGTAAGCTCTAGAAAAAAAAACATATAAAACAGTCAACTGGTGGACCTCAGTATCTGCTCAGTAATACCAAGAGTAACTCCCCTGGTCATAACTCGATCCTCGCAAAGCGAGGAAGTAGACCTGGCCATGAAGGCCACAGAAACATGGTTGCCACTAAGCGCCTCCTACGTAAGAAACTCTGGTTCGCTTCACTCGACACCTTTGTTAAGAAAGTCATGGGAACATCCATGTTTGGCTGGGGTAGGTCGAGCTCCAGAACCCCTTCAAAGGTCGGTTCTTTCTTTACGTGTATGGGAAGAGGAGGGGATTGATTTCTCTGGGCCCTCGACTATAGGATAGCATGTCTCCGTAGTAAAGGATGAGTGGTCTCACTTCCGCGAGGTGACGCCCATTCCAAACATGTAGCGAGATGCTGTCATTCCTACATTAAATGCAATACGTCCTGTGTTTGGTGTACTCTTGCAAGCCAAGTCAGACTGACGATCAATGGAAAGGAAATCTGGGGCTTTGTAGGTGTTGAATATAGAAAAATCACACTATTGTGGCCAGAGACCAATGGCACAGTGGAGGAGTTTAATGCGATCCTCAAGAAAACTCTGCAAAATTCCCAGTCCGCCTGGTCATTGATATCTTAAGTCTTCTGTTAGATTGTGCGAGATTACGGAGACACCGTACACAGCACAACCGGAGTCACACAAGCTGGACTAATGTGTGGAAGAAAGTTTTTGAACAAGGATTCCACAACCCTCCACCAATCCTGCCTCTTATCGGCAACACAAGCTAGGCCTGGAAATGCACAGCCCAAGATCAAAATAAAATCCAAAGCTAACAAAAGACCTAGGGGCCTATTCGGATGGCAGGCGCCCTAGCGGTGCTGGGACTGGCCGCCAGTGGTGCAGCGTGCCTGCACCGGCAATTAGGATGCCACCACCACCGTGGCAGTGGCATCCTCTATTCCCAGCATCGTGGCTCACAGCACCGCCCGCCACAATGCTGGGAATGCACGTCGTGCATTGGCATGCACAAGGTGACAGGCACCACGTAGTGCCTGCCACTTTGTTCATCCCAATGCAGGGGGGTACCATAGGTACCCCCCATGTGCCCCTCCCACTTTCCCAACATCCTGAGGGCCCGCAACGGGCACCCATTTACGAAATCCGCATGCCTTTCCGTGGCGGAGAAAGGCTTTTCCCCGCATGCATTGTAATATGGATGGCGGTGTCTAACAGACACCGCCACCATATTCAAACCTTTTCCACCCGGTCGACTCATCAACCGGGCGGAAAAGCGGCAGATGGTCTTCCTGTCCGCCGCGGTACCCCCTGCCAACATAATCAGGCGGGGGGTAAATTGCATGCGGGTGGAGAATAATGGCGGGCGGATCGCCATCGCCATATGGGCGTTGGCAATCCGCCCGCCATTATAATAGACCCCCTAGACTGGAGAATCCGAGTCAAGAAGAGCTGGGGTTGGTGAAGCTATAGGGGACTGAAAAGATGATCATATGTCTGTCCATCATCCATACGTAGTTACAGACATCAAAGGCTGGATGATCACTGCCTGGCGGGATGGCCGTGTCCTAACATATGACATTTTCTACGCGAGCCCTGGGAGAGACCTTCCATTGACGAACACTCTGAAATGGAAGACCACGCCGCCAAACCCATGAGTCCTGGTGGAGCAGACATCGGTCCAGTTGAATTTAACACGGACTGTGAGTCTTACTGTGATGTTGTAGCATCGCGTAGGTCTTCGCTTACTCTCCTGTTCCTTGTCCTCTTCCTTCCTACTCCTCCTTCCACCTCAGTCTCCTTACTCCCTACTCCTTCAATGGTCCTACATTCACCCTCGTCAAGATGTAAGACCTCTTGTGTGGCTCACTCCTGCCATGGATTAGACGGGCTTTGGTTTGTAGTGGAATGACCCGACATCACTTTCCTACTTAGAGGAGAACCATCCCTGTACAACAGGATGTGACATCAGCAGTGCTGAATTTGTAGAAAAAAGAAAAAAGAAAAAAGGAGTGCCAGGGCTCTCGTCAGGAGGCACACACTGCCCCTGCCATACTGCCAATGGCAGTACCAACACAACTACTAACCATCACACTGCTGCAAGTGTGAAAAGTTAGACTATTCCAAGCCCCCAAATTTATAAAAATTGCGGCAGGTATTAGTCATTTTTAATGTATATTCGGTTATTAAACCCCTGTTGTTATGCCCATCTCAAAATAAGAAGGCATCACCATGTGGTGAACAGTCAGAAGCGCCGGTGTTGACAATTAAGTGCCGAGCACCAGAAACCACCAGCTCAAATTAAGTACTTGACATCTGCCAAGTTCGTGGTCACACTGCATTTTCCATCGAGCAAAGTTGAATAAATGCAGAATTGAGATCTCGTGAATGCGCCTCATTGACGTTATCTGCAGCCGCAGTCACGCCTGTTTCTAGTCTGTGCTGTCCCCTGAGGGCTGGAGGTAATGTCTATGCTCACCTCCCACTGTCCTCTCTCAGCTTGTCCTACGCTTTCTCTTTGCCTTTTGCCCCCTTCTCCTGTGTGCTCCCCTCTGCTGTGGGCTCTTTTGCCCCCACGCTGGCCTGCTGCCCCCTCCTGAGTTACTTGTCTCTGGCACAACTGACGTTTGGTACCAGAAGTGGGTTCTTCATACCACTGGAAATGGACAGCCCTACAAGAAGCTTACAGTAAGCGAGCAGGGCCTTGGAAGCTGCACCCTAATCTAAGGGGTGCTGGTGGTGGTGTCTACCACTCTGGCTCCAGCCAATCGCCCCAATTCTCTACCAAACGCTTTGTTTTTACCATGAGCCCAGTACAGTAGGAAGGAAGCCACCGGCCCCGGTGCAAGCAAGGAAAATGGACTCTTCCACAGGAGTTGAGGTACTAAAATACAGCACTGTCAGGGGTCAATGGGCTCTCGGGGCCCGGTGCCACTGCACCAGCTGCACCAATAGTAGCTACGCTTCTGCTTGTACTGCAGGCTGAGAGGGGAGACAAGGTGCATCAGCTTATAAATAAAGGGCAGCAAGCCAGAAAAAATATAGAAATAAGTAAGGCCTTCGTCAAACAAGATTTCTTTCAAGCAGAAGTCCGCCTTACATCCATTTATTTGTTGTTTCGCAACGTGGCCCTTGCTGGGGACGCTGGCAGCACGCCCAGTGCCCGGGCTCATGAATGGCACTGCGCGGAGATTGTATTAGCTCCTGTACTCAGTGTTTGCGTTTCGTGACACTACCAAGGTGTTCTGGGACAATACAGGGCTCCATGCTTCTCCGGTTGCAACGAGCCTTCCCTGCAGTGCCTAATTTGAGCGGGTGGTTGCAGGTGGGGTCCACCAGCACTGATTTTTGGGGCCCGGCACTTATTTTTCCTCAACAGACTTTGCTTCAGAGTAAAAGAAAGAAAAACACCAAAGAGGGGAAGAAGAATGTAGAAACAGTCGGAAAACAGAGACAAATGTAGTAAGCAGGGATGAGAAAGAACCAGCAAGAGTGAGATAACATTTCAGAGAGTGTCTGGTGGCGGATGAAAGAGGCATGAGGTGGAATTAAGACCAGGCAGCCTCGGTATTCATGAGATAAAGAGGCAGGAAGTGTAGGGGTGGAAGAAAGAGGCATGAGGTGGAATTAAGACCAGGCAGCCTCGGTATTCATGAGATAAAGAGGCAGGAAGTGTAGGGGTGGAAGAAAGAGACATGAGGTGGAATCAAGACAAGGCAGCCTCAGTATTCATGAGATAAAGAGGCAGGAAGTGTAGGGGGTGGAAGAAAGAGGCGTGAGGTGGAATCAAGACCAGGCAGCCTCGGTAATCAGCACCCCACATTCGATAGTGGGGGCTGCGGGCTTCTAAGCAAAACTTAGGGCCTCGGGACTTATTACTTTACAAATTAAAACACTGATTCCCTGTGTCCACAGCCTGCCACCCCGCAACGAATGACACTTAATATTTTCAGTCAAACAAGGCACCCGTCTGGTCTTGCCTGATGGAGAGTCACTGGAGGTCACAGGGAACCCTGTGGTGTTATGAGGTACTATGAGGATCAGAGCTCTGAGAGACTATGGACATTATGAAAAGCAGACCACTCCTGACCTCTCAAATTCATTAAGAAAGTGGCTGCACAAAGAGTCTGTGTATTACAAAATCAAAGCTGTGATTTAATCTGGGTATTACAAAAAAATAATCTTTTTAGAGTTTTTATGTTAGCAAGCTATGGTATTTTCAGCAACAGAGCTTTGAATAGGCTTGTGTTCAATAGGAAGCACCGTTGTGAGTGTGTGTGTTACCAGGAGCAGAGCTCCAATTCCGTGTATTATCAGAAGCAGAGCTTTGAGTGAGCCTGTGTATTATCAGGAGCAGAGCTCTGAGTGAGCCTGTGTACTATAAGGAGCAGAGCTATGGATGAGCCTGTGTATTATCAGGAGGAGGGCTCTGAGTATGCCTGTGTTTTACCAGTAGCAGAGCTCTGAGTGAGCCTGTTTATTATCAGGAGCAGAGCTCCGAGTGAGCCTGTGTATTATCAGTAGCAGAGCTCTGAGTGAGCCTGTGTATTATCAGGAGCAGAGCTCTGAGTGAGCCTGCGTATTATCAGGAGAAGAGCTCTGAGTGAGCCTGTGTACTATCAGGAGCAGAGCTCCGAGTGAGCCTGTGTATTATTAGGAGGAGCAGAGCTCTGAGTGGGCCTGTGTACTATCAGGAGAAGAGCTCCGAGTGAGCCTGTGTATTATTAGGAGGAGCAGAGCTCTGAGTGGGCCTGTGTACTATCAGGAGAAGAGCTCCGAGTGAGCCTGTGTATTATCAGGAGCAGAGCTCCGAGTGAGCCTGTGTATTATCAGGAGCAGAGCTCCGAGTGAGCCTGTGTATTATCAGGAGGAGGGCTCTGAGTGAGCCTGTGTATTACCAGGAGCAGAGCTCCGAGTGAGCCTGTGTATTATCAGGAGCAGAGCTCTGAGTGAGCCTGTGTATTATCAGGAGCAGAGCTCTGAGTGAGCCTGTGTATTATTATCAGGAGCAGAACTCTGAGTGAGCCTGTGTATTATCAGGGCCAGAGCTCTGAGCGAGCCTATGTATTATCAGGAGCAGAGCCCTGAGTGAGCCTGTGTATTATTATCAGTAGCAGAGCTCTGAGTGAGCCTGTGTATTATCAGGAGCAGAACTCTGAGTATGCCTGTGTATTATCAGGACCAGAGCTCTGAGTGAGCCTATGTATTATCAGGACCAGAGCTCTGAGTGAGCCTGTGTATTATCAGGACCAGAGCTCAGAGTATGCCTGTGTATTATCAGGAGCAGAGCTCTGAGTGAGCCTGCGTATTAT
The DNA here is from genome assembly GCF_964204655.1 of Triturus cristatus. Taxonomy (NCBI): domain Eukaryota; kingdom Metazoa; phylum Chordata; class Amphibia; order Caudata; family Salamandridae; genus Triturus; species Triturus cristatus. The sequence continues at coordinate 33,830,045 of NC_140595.1, read as the reverse complement.
CAGGAACAGAGCTCTGAGTGAGCCTGTGTATTATCAGGAGGAGCAGAGCACTGAGTGAGCCTGAGTATTATCAGGAGCAGAGCTCTGAGTGAGCCTGAGTATTATCAGGAGCAGAGCTCTGAGTGAGCCTGTGTATTATCAGGAGCAGAGCTCTGAGTGAGCCTGTGTATTATCAGGAGCAGAGCTCTGAGTGAGCCTGTGTATTATCAGGACCAGAGCTCAGAGTATGCCTGTGTATTATCAGGAGCAGAGCTCTGAGTGAGCCTGCGTATTATCAGGAACAGAGCTCTGAGTGAGCCTGTGTATTATCAGGAGGAGCAGAGCACTGAGTGAGCCTGAGTATTATCAGGAGCAGAGCTCTGAGTGAGCCTGAGTATTATCAGGAGCAGAGCTCTGAGTGAGCCTGTGTATTATCAGGAGCAGAGCTCTGAGTGAGCCTGTGTATTATCAGGAGCAGAGCTCTGAGTGAGCATGTGTATTATCAGGAGCAGAGCTCCGAGTGAGCCTGTGTATTATCAGGAGCAGAGCTCTGAGTGAGCATGTGTATTATCAGGAGCAGAGCTCTGAGTGAGCCTGTGTATTATCAGGAGCAGAGCTCTGAGTGAGCCTGCGTATTATCAGGAACAGAGCTCTGAGTGAGCCTGTGTATTATCAGGAGGAGCAGAGCACTGAGTGAGCCTGAGTATTATCAGGAGCAGAGCTCTGAGTGAGCCTGAGTATTATCAGGAGCAGAGCTCTGAGTGAGCCTGTGTATTATCAGGAGCAGAGCTCTGAGTGAGCCTGTGTATTATTATCCGTAGCAGAGCTCTGAGTATGCCTGTGTATTATCAGGACCAGAGCTCTGAGTGAGCCTGTGTATTATCAGGACCAGAGCTCTGAGCGAGCCTGTGTATTATCAGGAGCAGAGCTCTGAGTGAGCCTGTGTATTCGCAGGAGCAGAGCTCTGAGTGAGCCTGTGTATTATCAGGAGCAGAGCTCCGAGTGAGCCTGTGTATTATCAGGAGGAGCAGAGTTCTGAGTGAGCCTGTGTATTATCAGGAGCAGAGCTCTGAGTGAGCCTGAGTATTATTATCAGGAGCAGAGCTCTGAGTGAGCCTGTGTATTATCAGGAGCAGAGTTCTGAGTGAGCCTGTGTATTATCAGGAGAAGAGCTCTGAGTGAGCCTGTGTATTATCAGGAGCAGAGCTCCGAGTGAGCCTGTGTACTATCAGGAGCAGAGCTCTGAGTGAGCCTGTGTATGATCAGGAGCAGAGCTCCGAGTGAGCCTGTGTATTATCAGGAGCAGAGCTCCGAGTGAGCCTGTGTATTATTATCAGTAGCAGAGCTCTGAGTATGCCTGTGTATTATCAGGACCAGAGCTCTGAGTGAGCCTGTGTATTATCAGGACCAGAGCTCTGAGTGAGCCTGTGTATTATCAGGAGCAGAGCTCTGAGTGAGCCTGTGTATTATCAGGAGCAGAGCTCTGAGTATGCCTGTGTATTATCAGGACCAGAGCTCTGAGTGAGCCTGTGTATTATCAGGAGCAGAGCTCTGAGTATGCCTGTGTATTATCAGGACCAGAGCTCTGAGTGAGCCTGTGTATTATCAGGACCAGAGCTCAGAGTATGCCTGCGTATTATCAGGAGCAGAGCTGTAGGAGAGTAGGGTCTGCTATCCTATGGTCACCCCAAATATTTGCTTTTTGCTTCACTGGTTTTTGACATTTTGAGGCTGTGGGCCTGCCAATCAGGCCCCCAGCCTGCTGTTCTCTCTACTAAATTTACACTATGCACCCTAGGTGCATAACCAATTGGAAGTGGATCACCCTGTGAGCCCCTGTACCAGTGTACACTAGGTACCCAGGGCATTGGTGTATCTAAGGCCTGCCAGGGGCTGAAGCATGTATTATGCCACCCCAGGCTTGGCCTAACAAATTTGACACAACTGGCTGATCACTCAGCTGGGGTAAGTTGGTGTAACCACCTCTTACTTAGGTGTAGTATACCTATACCTAACCTTAAATGGGACACATGTTAACCTATAAGTCACTCCTATGGCAGGCCTTAACAATCCTGAAGGCAGAGTGCTTGGTTCCATGTGAGATGGTGCTCTGGCATGAGCTGAGCCTGTCTGCAGTGGTCGGAACAACTTCCTTCTACTGTTTCCAGATATCGTCATACCATATACTCTTAAGTGCATTATGAACCTCGCGGTTAAATGCTATCTTTGGTTTGGCTTTATCAAAACATGTCGAGTAAGGTGTCATACGAATTGGAATACTAACCCCTCGCCAATTCTGGCGACGGGGTTAGCATTCCACCCTTCTAGAGGGACACGACATGTACAGTACCTGAAACCCGGGTAAAATCAGACATAGCCTCAGCTCCACAAAATGGATGCTGCCACCACAGACACAAGTCTGCCCTCCTGCTGCTGGGAGTCCTTCCAGCTTGGGAGGTGTGGACAAAGGGTTTCCTGCCAGGGGAGGTGCGTGCACCACCCCAGACAGGATTTTGTGTATTGGTCAGGTAGGGCTTGAAAGAAACCAGACATGCCTGAGGCTCACAAGGAGCCTCGGTGCATATGCCAGTTCAATCCGGTCCTGGGGCACACCAGTCCCAGGCCTAGGGCGAGCTGGACAAAGGATTGGGGGTGTAACCACCCCCCTTCCTGGTCCCACCCTTAGGGATGGACCTAGCAGGTAGTCCGGCCCCTAGAATCCGCTTAAAGGTAGGAGCTGTGTCCTAAGACTTCAGACATCCTGGAATCAACTTGAAACTAAGAAGAAGACGGGAACTTCGACGCTCTGCCGCACAGAGGACTGAAGCCAATCTCCCCTGTGGTCAGGGAGTGACCACCTTGCTAACGCAAGCACCATCCAGCGAATCAACGTCTGCTTTGCCGCCGCCTCCCGCCGGAGCCCGAGCCCAGAGACTGACAAGACCTGGACCTCCAGACCTCTCACCGGCCGATCCACAGTCCCTGAAAAGAGGAGACCCGTGGAGGCACCGAGACACGTGGAGCCAGCCATCTTGAAAAGACCACGACAAGCTGCAAGCGCAACAACCGAGGCTCCCTCCAAGTTGTGCTTTGGGATCTGAGAAGCCCAACACCCGAGCAGCATCTGCACCAAAGGTGAGCCCTCCAGCATCTCCACGATCTGCGTGGGGCCCTTCTGCATTTTGCCACTCGACGCGCCTAACCGGTTGCTGGCCCGCTGGCTAGTGGCCTTCTTGGCGACGAACTTCAAGAAATACACCGCTGGTCTGGTTGCTCCAGACTGGCCCTTGCTCCCCTCCAAAGGAGCAGTCCCTCTGACCTTGCTGGTCAGAACCATCAGCTTATTTCGTTTTCCACAACAATTGCTTTTGCCAAGGCTTGTTTGCTTCGATCAAGTCGCCGACACCGCCGACAGCGAGAGCCTGCGTGGGACAGCTCGTGAACCGACTCCTGGATGTCGTCGACCTTCAGGGACCACGTGGCTGCAGAGACAAGCTACACCTTTCTTCCTGTTTGCACCCGACATCGCCTGGTACCCACCTGGTGCCACGCTGGTCACTGGCTAGTGACTGTGAACACTGTCCCCTCTGCTTACAGGTCTTCTACAACTCCGATCCACCCTTGGATCCACCGCATCCCGTCCGGACCGACCGCCTGCAGCATCTTTGTCCACAGGCTCAATTGAACAGATAGAAGAAACCCGACGCACTTCGACACCTACGCACCCGCTTCCTGTGGGTGAGGTAAAGCTGGCACTCCGGTGCCCAAGTGTAGAGTATCATCTCTAGTGTCTGTGTTTCCAATCTTGAGTTCATAGTCCATCCGGAAGATCCTTTTTGCAGTAACTTTGTACTTTTTACACATCCATTGAAAACCTATGGGAGCACGCGTGTGACTATTTGCTCTGCACACGCAACCCGTGGACCTCCTGGTCACTAACTGAAGTTAGCTCCTTGTAGGCCCAGCGATTCTAAAGGCCCTAGGCCTTTTCCCTTTTCTGTTCGTGGTACTTATACCACTATTTTAGTATATGGTTTGAGCGGCCACCAGGGCCTATCCATATAAAGTGCAACTTCTGTGTATTCTACTGTAATCTTGTTTGACGATTTGTGCTCCTGTGCTCATAAAGAGACTAGGGGTTACTTTGAGAAATAAATACATATATATTTTGAATATATATCTGTGTGGTGTCCTTTCATTGGTATAAAAGGGGGTTGCATTTGGTAAAACAGCTTGCTTAACACGCTTCACGAGTTTAGCCTCAAAGACTGCTTAGCCTACGCTACCACTAGGGCAGCTAGTCCGAAAAGGTTGACTTACAACCACACCATAAGGGTTGCTTGGCATGGTACAAGGTGGTCACTTTAACTAGTGAACATCATATACCAGGCCAACTTCTCACAAGAGCTCTGAGTGAGCCTGCGTATTATCAGGAGCAGAGCTCTGAGTGAGCCTGTGTATTCGTACAAATGAGGTAACAGTTCCTAAGAAAAACAGTGCCGCTATGGTCTACTGTGAGGCGAGAGATGGACAGAGCAAGGGGTGGGCTGAAAATTAGGTTCGAGGATAAAGGTGTAGTGAAGACCAGATACTCCTGGGTGGTACTAGAAGTGCCCTCACACACCCTTGCGGGTGCAAAGCATCATCATCGGGCGGTGCTCCTCGTGGGGGTGGCACTGCAGTCCCTCACGGGCCCTTCAGGAGGGCTCTTTGTCGGAAATCTTTTGGTGGAGTCGCCGTAGTTGTGCATGCGGGTGTGTGGGGTAGGGGAAAACGTGTAGTGGTGAGGCTAAAAAGACCGTATGGTACCCCAACAATTTATTAGTGGGTCCGTAGGGTCTGGTAAAATCTAACGGGGGATAGTGTATAAATGACACTCTGAGTAGAGGAAGGCTAGATGTAAACAAGTCCCACTGCTCTCGACCCGTATGTGTGAGGGTTAAAGTGAGAGAGGGTGTAAAAGGGGTGGTCAACATGTTTCGCTCTGCTCGCGGTCCCTAGTGGATCCTTAGCGCTTCATCAGGACCTTGGTGGAAAAGTAAAACATAGAAGCAGGGGATTCAGGACAAAAAGGAGAATAACCTATAATCCCAACATAGCAAAAAGGAACACGTGTTATTCGTGTCCTAGGCGTCGAACCCGCAAAAGTCAGGGTCCAGGCTGTACCGGGTGTGGACCGTCTGGGGCGGGGGCTACAGATCTGCCCCGGTAGTTCCAAGTCATTAACCTAGGGTGCCTCCAGAGTCGCCTGTGTATTATCAGGAGCAGAGCTCCGAGTGAGCCTGTGTATTATTATCAGTAGCAGAGCTCTGAGTGAGCCTGTGTATTATCAGGAGCAGAGCTCTGAGTATGCCTGTGTATTATCAGGACCAGAGCTCTGAGTGAGCTTGTGTATTATCAGGACCAGAGCTCAGAGTATGCCTGCGTATTATCAGGAGCAGAGCTCTGAGTAAGCCTGTGTATTATCAGGAGCAGAGCTCTGAGTGAGCCTGTGTATTATCAGGAGAAGAGCTCTGAATGGGCCTGTGTATTATCAGAAGCAGAGCTCTGAGGGAGCCTGTGTATTATCAGGACCAGAGCTCTGAGTGAGCCTGTGTATTATTATCACTAGCAGAGCTCTGAGTATGCCTGTGTATTATCAGGACCAGAGCTCTGAGTGAGCCTATGTATTATCAGGACCAGAGCTCTGAGTGAGCCTGTGTATTATCAAGACCAGAGCTCTGAGTATGCCTGTGTATTATCAGGAGCAGAGCTCTGAGTGAGCCTGCGTATTATCAGGAGCAGAGCTCTGAGTGAGCCTGTGTATTATCAGGGCCAGAGCTCTGAGTGAGCATGTATAATATTATCAGGAGGAGAGCTCTGAGTGAGCATGTGTATTATCAGGAGCAGAGCTCTGAGTGAGCCTGTGTATTATCAGGACCAGAGCTCTGAGTGAGCCTGTGTATTATCAGGAGCAGAGCTCTGAGTGAGCCTGTGTATTATTATCCGTAGCAGAGCTCTGAGTATGCCTGTGTATTATCAGGACCAGAGCTCTGAGTGAGCCTATGTATTAGCAGGAGCAGAGCTCTGAGGGAGCCTGTGTATTATCAGGACCAGAGCTCTGAGTGAGCCTGTGTATTATTATCACTAGCAGAGCTCTGAGTATGCCTGTGTATTATCAGGACCAGAGCTCTGAGTGAGCCTATGTATTATCAGGACCAGAGCTCTGAGTGAGCCTGCGTATTATCAGGAGCAGAGCTCTGAGTGAGCCTGTGTATTATCAGGAGCAGAGCTCTGAGTGAGCCTGTGTATTATCAGGGCCAGAGCTCTGAGTGAGCATGTATAATATTATCAGGAGGAGAGCTCTGAGTGAGCATGTGTATTATCAGGAGCAGAGCTCTGAGTGAGCCTGCGTATTATCAGGAGCAGAGCTCCGAGTGAGCCTGTGTACTATCAGGAGCAGAGCTCCGAGTGAGCCTGTGTATTATCAGGAGCAGAGCTCCGAGTGAGCCTGCGTATTATCAGGAGAAGAGCTCTGAGTGAGCCTGCGTATTATCAGGAGCAGAGCTCTGAGTGAGCCTGCGTATTATCAGGAGAAGAGCTCTGAGTGAGCCTGTGTATTATCAGGAGCAGAGCTCCGAGTGAGCCTGTGTATTATCAGGAGCAGAGCTCCGAGTGAGCCTGTGTATTATTATCAGTAGCAGAGCTCTGAGTGAGCCTGTGTATTATCAGGAGCAGAGCTCTGAGTATGCCTGTGTATTATCAGGACCAGAGCTCTGAGTGAGCCTGTGTATTATCAGGACCAGAGCTCAGAGTATGCCTGCGTATTATCAGGAGCAGAGCTCTGAGTGAGCCTGCGTATTATCAGGAGCAGAGCTCTGAGTGAGCCTGTGTATTATCAGGAGCAGAGCTCTGAGTGAGCCTGCGTATTATCAGGAGCAGAGCTCTGAGTGAGCCTGTGTATTCGTACAAATGAGGTAACAGTTCCTAAGAAAAACAGTGCCGCTATGGTCTACTGTGAGGCGAGAGATGGACAGAGCAAGGGGTGGGCTGAAAATTAGGTTTGAGGATAAAGGTGTAGTGAAGACCAGATACTCCTGGGTGGTACTAGAAGTGCCCTCACACACCCTTGCGGGTGCAAAGCATCATCATCGGGCGGTGCTCCTCGTGGGGGTGGCGCTGCAGTCCCTCACGGGCCCTTCAGGAGGGCTGTTTGTCGGAGATCTTTTGGTGGAGTCGCCGTAGTTGTGCATGCGGGTGTGTGGGGTAGGGGAAAACGTGTAGTGGTGAGGCTAAAAAGACCGTATGGTACCCCAACAATTTATTAGTGGGTCCGTAGGGTCTGGTAAAATCTAACGGGGGATAGTGTATAAATGACACTCTGAGTAGAGGAAGTGTTGGAAGGCGGACCTCGGGGAGTCGGAGAGACCACCCAGAGGGGCCCCCACACTGTACGAAGTAGCCGAGCGCCGCTGAGAAGCCTCCGAGGGAGATCCTTCTCCTATCATGTACTAGCACAGTAACACCACCACACCGGACTCAAGGAGGTTGTCTCAAGACGAGCAAATCTTTATCAGCACTTAAAGGTTACGGGATTCAATATTTACACGACAAGGATCGAGGGATCCACAAAAGTCTCAGTGTCTCTTTAGAAGGGAAGGGGTAGCGGGACAGTCTTTGGCAGGAGCTCGGTACGAGGGTACCTGGGGCCCAGTTCTTATCCTCAAGCTGGAGGACCTCCGGGTCTCGGAGGGGTCAAGCCGCGACGGCGTCAGCAGGGCTCTGGCGTTCAGTTCGTGGAGAGCCGCGACCAGGTCAGCGGGGCTCTCAAGATGGTTTCTGCTCAGCTCGAGCCGCGACGTCGTCAGCAGGGCTCCGAGGGAGGATTCAGCGAGGTTGGGCCGCGACAGCGTCAGCAGGGCCCCGATGTTCCGGGGGGGGGCTTCAAAGTTCAGCAAGAAGGAGCCGCGACGCAGTCTGCAGGGCTCGTGGTGGATTCAAGCAAGAGTTCTTCTCCATAGGGTCGGCCGCGATTCGATCAGCAGGGCTCTCGACTCCGGGATACAACTGCCAGTCTGTTGCGGGCTCGCCCCAGATATAGGCCTGGAGCCCTTTGAAGTCCGGACCCTTGCGCCCGGAGGGGCGGAGAGGCCGGGGTGGGAGCGGCCAGACGCCCAGCAGGAGAGGCGCCGGGCCCAGGAGAGATGGAGGCCGATCGCACCTCGGTGTGGGGGGACGGTTGGGGGTCCCATCGATACTGCCCTCTGCCAGGGCGATGAGGTGTTCACGTGATACCCCCTGGCCAGTTCTTGGTGCCGCAATGTCTGGGCCTCGCTGGGGCCGAGGCCGGGTTGAGCGGAGTCAGGTGGACTGGTGTGCAGAGTCACGTGGCAGGCAACAAAATGGTGGAGCCCCGAGGTGTATGCGACCTCGTGCGGCTCGAACGGGTGGCCCGTGGAGGCCGGGGCGGGGAACGGGCCCAACCCCAGGGAAGTCAGGACCACGCCACGAGGCCGGGTCCAACAGGCGTCCCCCCCAGCCGAAGGCAGGGAGAGTCACCCATCTTCTTGGGGATTCTCCTCGTCAAGGCGGAAGAAGCGGGACAGGCCGTCAGCGTTGGCGTGGTCATTGCCGGGTCGGTGCTCAACCAAAAAGTCCATCCCTTGCAGGGCAATGGACCATCGCAGCAGTTTGGGATTCTCGCCTCTCATTTGCATTAACCACCGCAAGGGCCGGTGGTCGGTCTGGACCCGAAAGTGGGTACCGAAGAGGTAGGGCCGGAGCTTCTTAAGGGCCCACACTACAGCGAAGGCCTCGCGCTCGATGGTGCTCCATCGTTGCTCCCGGGGCAGCAGCCGTCGGCTGATGAAGGCCACCGGGCGGTCGAGTCCCTTCTCATTAACCTGAGACAGGACGGCCCCGATCCCATATTCGGAGGCGTCTGTCTGTACGATAAACTCTTTACTGTAGTCAGGGGCCTGGAGCACAGGGGCAGTGCACATCGCTGCCTTGAGAGTCTCGAAAGCTGATTGGCAGCGGGGAGTCCAGTGCACCTTCTTGGGCTGCTTCTTCGAGGTGAGCTCCGTGAGAGGCCCAACAATGCTCCCATAGTCCCGGATGAACCGCCGGTAGTATCCGGTGAGGCCAAGGAAGGCCCGCACAGCGGTCTGGGTAGTGGGAGGTTCCCATGCTTGGATGGCATCGACTTTTGGCTGGAGGGGGGCCACCTGACCGCTTCCCACCTGATGGCCCAGGTAGGTCACCGATCCTTGGCCGACCTGGCGTTTGCTGGCCTTAATCGTGAGTCCAGCCCTTTGGAGGGCGGCCAGGACGGCTTTGAGGTGAACTAGGTGCTCAGCCCAGTGGTTGCTGTACACGGCAATATCATCCAAATAGGCCGCGCTGAAGGCCTCGAGCCCGGCCAGGACCTTGTTTACGAGTCTTTGAAAAGTGGCCGGGGCATTCTTCATGCCGAAGGGCATCACCCGAAAGTGGTAATGCCCATCAGGGGTAGAAAAGGCGGATCTTTCTCGGGCGCCGGGGGTAAGCTGAATATGCCAGTACCCGGCGGTGAGGTCCAGCGTGCTCAGGTAGCGGGCGGCCCCCAAGCGATCGATGAGTTCGTCGGCCCGGGGTATAGGATGGGCGTCCGTCTTGGTCACAGCATTCAGGGCTCGGTAGTCTACACAAAATCGCAGCTCCGGGGGATGGCCAGGGGCTGCGGCCTTCGGTACCAGGACGACAGGGCTGGCCCACGGGCTGTCAGAGGGCTCGATGACCCCGAGGGCCAACATCTTCGCTACTTCGGCCTGGATGCATGCCCGTACTCGGTCGGGTACCCTGTAGGCTCGGTGTCGCACGGGGGGGCTGTCCCCGGTGTCGACGTCGTGGACGCACCAGTGGGTCACCCCCGGGGTGAGGGAGAAGAGGGCTGCGTAGTCCTGCAGCAGTTGTTGACAGTCGATGCGCTGTTCCGGGGTCAGGGAGGAGGCGAGCTGGACACCTTTGATGGATCCGTCGTGGACGTCGTTCTGCAAGAGGTCGGGTAGGGGCTCGGAGTCGTCCTCGCCACCCTCGTCGGTCGCCAGCAGCAGGCTCAGTTCGGTCCGGGCGAAGTAAGGTTTGAGCCTGTTAGCATGTAGAACCCGGAGGGGGTTCCGGGGGGACTCCAGGTCAACTAGGTAGGTGATGGGGCTCTTCTTCTCCACCACCTTGAAGGGCCCAGTCCACTTGTCCTGGAGGGCGCAGGGCTCAACCGGGGCCATGACCCAGACTCGCTGGCCTGGCTCGAACTCTATTGTCGAGGCGTTCCGATCGTACCACCGCTTCATGTCCTCCTGGCTGGCTTCGAGGTTGGCTTCGGCCAGGGTTCGGAACTTGCGGGTCTGGTTACGTAGGGTCAGGAGGTATCGGTAGACGTCAGGAGGGGCGCCCTGGAGCTTCGTCTCCCAGCCTTCCTTGACCAGGCTGAGGGGCCCGCGGACCGGATGTCCATACAATAGTTCAAACGGGCTGAACCCCAGGGACTTCTGCGGGACTTCCCGGTAGGCGAACAGGAGGCAGGGCAATAGAACATCCCATCTCCGCCGGAGGGGTTCTTCCAAGCCCTGGATCATTCCCTTTAGGGTTCGGTTAAAGCGCTCTACCAGCCCGTTCCCCTGGGGGTGGTAGGGGGTTGTGAATTTGTACGTGACCCCGCACTGCTGCCACAGGGACCGCATGTACTTGGAGATGAAGTTTGTGCCCCGGTCGCTCACCACTTCGCGGGGAAATCCCACTCGGGAGAAGATTCCCATTAAGGCCCGGCCCACCACGGGGGCCGTTACAGTTCTTAGCGGGACAGCCTCCGGGTACCTGGTGGCGTGGTCCACGAGGACCAGGATGAAGCGGTGCCCCAGGGCGGTCCGGGGGTCCAGGGGCCCCACAATGTCGATTCCGACCCGTTCGAACGGGGTGCTGACGGCTGGAAAGGGCTGGAGGGGGGCTTTGACCCGACCCCCGGTCTTCCCGCTGGCTTGGTAGGTCTGACAGGACCGGCAGTGGTTGTCCACGTCTCTCCGCATCCGGGGCCAGTAGAAGTGGGTCACCAGACGGCTGTAAGTTTTGTCTTGCCCTAGGTGTCCGGCGAGGGGCACGTCATGTGCCAGGTTGAGAAGGAACTCCCGGAAGCGGAGGGGGACCACCAACACGCGGCTGGCCCCGATTTCTGCCACTTTCTGTTCACTGTATAATAGGCCCTCGGCCCAGTAGACCCAGTGGGTGCCGGTCTGATCACCGTCGGCCTGTGCGGACGCTTGTCGTCGGACCCCTTCGAGAGAGGGACAGGACTGCTGTTCTTGCTGGAACTGCTCTCGGGTGGGGCCCCCTTCGTGGCGCCATTGTGCAAGTTCTGGTAGGGCGCCGAGGGAAGCAATCTCTTCGGGGGAGGGGTCCGTAGGTCCTGTGTCGGTGTCTGCCTCCCCCTCGCTGCAGGCAGGGGGTGGTGCGGGCCCCTCGGGCTGGGCGGCACCGGAGGCCATGGATGAGCGGGGGGCCTGGGCGGCCATGGACCGGTTGATGGCGCAGGCCCATTCGGACAGTCCCAGCATTCGGAGGTGCTCTCGTCGCTCCACTTGGGCCCAGGGGGAACTCTCTAGGTCGTTCCCCAGGAGGCAGTCCACTGGTGCGTCGTCGCGGACAGTCACTTTTAGTAGGCCTGTCACCCCTCCCCACTCGAAGGGGACCGGGGCCATCTGGCACAGGCTTTCGCTGTTGTCAGCCGTCCGGACGGGGCACAGCACATTGGGTAGGACTTGTTCGGGGGTCACCAGGTGGCAGCGGACAGCGGTGACACTGGCGCCGGTGTCACGAAGGGCTTCGGCCCGTCGGCCATTGATGGTGACCTGCTGCTGGTATTTCTGGGTGTTGCTTGGGATGGGTGTGCGGGGCACCATTTCTCGGCTGCCCAGGCAGATCAGGGACATGGCCGCCGGCTCCCATTCGGTGGTCCCTCGGTCGAGGGGTTGTTCTTCTTCCTCTCCTTCCCCCAGGGCGGCGGCCGCCAGCTGTCGGGGCGGGGGCCCGCCGGCCCCGCTTCTTCGGTTCAGGGGGCAGACCGGATCGCTGGCATAGTGTCCGGTTTGCTGACAGCCGTAGCAGGTTACTGGGGGCCGTGGTGCGGTTCTGGCTGGGGTTGCCCCTCTTCGGGCTAGGCTCGGGGAGAGGTGTTGCTGCGGCGGCCCTCGAGGTGGGCTCCTGGGGGCCCCGGCGGGGGGGTCCCGGTTCCGGTTCGGCCCTCCCCCTCCACCGCGTTGGCGGGGAGGTCCGGTGGTGTTCCTCTGGTACTCCCCCATTGAGTTCCGGGGGACTCGGGTGTTGACCCATCGATCGGCCTCGACGGCGAGTTTTCGTGGGTCGGTCATCTTGCTGTCGAGGAGGTGTTGCCTTAGCTCCACGAAGCAATTGTTGGAGAGATGTTCCCAAACGATGAGGTCGACCAGCTGCCCGTAGGTGGTGACCTTGCTACCCTTGATCCATCCTTCTAGGGCCCGGCTGAAAAAGTCCACATATTCTCCCCAGGTAGTGCCCGGGATCTTCTTACAGTCTCTGAACCGCTGGCGGTACATTTCCGCGGTTAGCCCGTAGCGGGTGAGCAGGGCCTCTTTCATGTGGTCGTAGGAGGTCATCACCTCCTCTGGCAGCTGGAGCAGTGTGTCTCGACCTTCACTAAGGAACTGACCCCACAGGCCGGCGCCCCAGTCTTTTCGGGGCACCCGATGGGAGGTCATGGCCACCTCGTATGCCTTGAACCATTGTTGGATGTCGTCATTTTTATAGTACTCCTTGACGACATCTTTCGGGATATGTACCTTGGTTTCGGCAGGCGGTAGGGAGTCTTTATTACTGGGGGTGTCGGTCCCTCCTTTCTTTGCTTTGAGCTCGAGCTCTTTGAGGCTTCGCTCGTGCTCAAGGGTCAGTCTTTTTTCTTCCAACTCTCGATGTCGTCTCTTCTCTTCGATCTCCTCTTGTAGCCGTAGCTGCTCTAGGGCCAGTTTCTTTTCTGCTAGCTGGAGTTCGCCGTCCAGCCGTAGTCGTGCGAGCTCTAGTTCGTGGTTCCGGACCTTCTCCCGTTCTCGTATCTCCTCTTCGGAGAGGCCGATTTCTAGGCTGTTTCTTCCTCCGGTTGCCGGAGTCGGTGCGGTTGCTGTGGCCACAGTCAGGGGCAGTGGGCCCTCGTCCTGGGAGGGGCCTGCCCCGGCCTCTAGCCAGGTCCTCAGGGCTTTCTGCATCTCTTCTTTGGTACCTAGGCCGGTGGTTGCAATGCCCTTGTCTTTGCAGAACTGTTTCAACTCTTTGTGCGTGTATTCCTCCAACCGTTCGGGCTGGAACTCCGTGGTCGTGTTGTTCTCTTGGTTGCTCATGACTTCCGGTTGTTTGGATGGGTAACTAGTGGGTTACTGGCTTGTACGTACTGCGTTCGGCTCGGATCCCGTCGCTGGCCACCAAATGTTGGAAGGCGGACCTCGGGGAGTCGGAGAGACCACCCAGAGGGGCCCCCACACTGTACGAAGTAGCCGAGCGCCGCTGAGAAGCCTCCGAGGGAGATCCTTCTCCTATCATGTACTAGCACAGTAACACCACCACAACGGACTCAAGGAGGTTGTCTCAAGACGAGCAAATCTTTATCAGCACTTAAAGGTTACGGGATTCAATATTTACACGACAAGGATCGAGGGATCCACAAAAGTCTCAGTGTCTCTTTAGGAGGGAAGGGGTAGCGGGACAGTCTGTGGCAGGAGCTCGGTACGAGGGTACCTGGGGCCCAGTTCTTATCCTCAAGCTGGAGGACCTCCGGGTCTCGGAGGGGTCAAGCCGCGACGGCGTCAGCAGGGCTCTGGCGTTCAGTTCGTGGAGAGCCGCGACCAGGTCAGCGGGGCTCTCAAGATGGTTTCTGCTCAGCTCGAGCCGCGACGTCGTCAGCAGGGCTCCGAGGGAGGATTCAGCGAGGTTGGGCCGCGACAGCGTCAGCAGGGCCCCGATGTTCCGGGGGGGGGCTTCAAAGTTCAGCAAGAAGGAGCCGCGACGCAGTCTGCAGGGCTCGTGGTGGATTCAAGCAAGAGTTCTTCTCCGTAGGGTCGGCCGCGATTCGATCAGCAGGGCTCTCGACTCCGGGATACAACTGCCAGTCTGTTGCGGGCTCGCCCCAGATATAGGCCTGGAGCCCTTTGAAGTCCGGACCCTTGCGCCCGGAGGGGCGGAGAGGCCGGGGTAGGAGCGGCCAGACGCCCAGCAGGAGAGGCGCCGGGCCCAGGAGAGATGGAGGCCGATCGCACCTCGGTGTGGGGGGACGGTTGGGGGTCCCATCGATACTGCCCTCTGCCAGGGCGATGAGGTGTTCATGTGATACCCCCTGGCCAGTTCTTGGTGCCGCAATGTCTGGGCCTCGCTGGGGCCGAGGCCGGGTTGAGCGGAGTCAGGTGGACTGGTGTGCAGAGTCACGTGGCAGGCAACAAAGTGGTGGAGCCCCGAGGTGTATGCGACCTCGTGCGGCTCGAACGGGTGGCCCGTGGAGGCCGGGGCGGGGAACGGGCCCAACCCCAGGGAAGTCAGGACCACGCCACGAGGCTGGGTCCAACAGGAAGGCTAGATGTAAACAAGTCCCACTGCTCTCGACCCGTATGTGTGAGGGTTAAAGTGAGAGAGGGTGTAAAAGGGGTGGTCAACATGTTTCGCTCTGCTCGCGGTCCCTAGTGGATCCTTAGCGCTTCATCAGGACCTTGGTGGAAAAGTAAAACATAGAAGCAGGGGATTCAGGACAAAAAGGAGAATAACCTATAATCCCAACATAGCAAAAAGGAACACGTGTTATTCGTGTCCTAGGCGTCGAACCCGCAAAAGTCAGGGTCCAGGCTGTACCGGGTGTGGACCGTCTGGGGCGGGGGCTACAGATCTGCCCCGGTAGTTCCAAGTCATTAACCTAGGGTGCCTCCAGAGTCGCCTGTGTATTATCAGGAGCAGAGCTCCGAGTGAGCCTGTGTATTATTATCAGTAGCAGAGCTCTGAGTGAGCCTGTGTATTATCAGGAGCAGAGCTCTGAGTATGCCTGTGTATTATCAGGACCAGAGCTCTGAGTGAGCCTGTGTATTATCAGGACCAGAGCTCAGAGTATGCCTACGTATTATCAGGAGCAGAGCTCTGAGTGAGCCTGTGTATTATCAGGAGCAGAGCTCTGAGTGAGCCTGTGTATTATCAGGAGCAGAGCTCTGAATGGGCCTGTGTATTATCAGAAGCAGAGCTCTGAGGGAGCCTGTGTATTATCAGGACCAGAGCTCTGAGTGAGTCTGTGTATTATTATCACTAGCAGAGCTCTGAGTATGCCTGTGTATTATCAGGGCCAGAGCTCTGAGTGAGCCTATGTATTATCAGGACCAGAGCTCTGAGTGAGCCTGTGTATTATCAAGACCAGAGCTCTGAGTATGCCTGTGTATTATCAGGAGCAGAGCTCTGAGTGAGCCTGCATATTATCAGGAGCAGAGCTCTGAGTGAGCCTGTGTATTATCAGGGCCAGAGCTCTGAGTGAGCATGTATAATATTATCAGGAGGAGAGCTCTGAGTGAGCATGTGTATTATCAGGAGCAGAGCTCTGAGTGAGCCTGTGTATTATCAGGAGCAGAGCTCTGAATGAGCCAGTGTATTATCAGGAGCAGAGCTTCGAGTGAGCCTGTGTATTATCAGGACCAGAGCTCTGAGTGAGCCTGTGTATTATCAGGAGCAGAGCTCTGAGTGAGCCTGTGTATTATTATCCGTAGCAGAGCTCTGAGTATGCCTGTGTATTATCAGGACCAGAGCTCTGAGTGAGCCTATGTATTAGCAGGAGCAGAGCTCTGAGGGAGCCTGTGTATTATCAGGACCAGAGCTCTGAGTGAGCCTGTGTATTATTATCACTAGCAGAGCTCTGAGTATGCCTGTGTATTATCAGGGCCAGAGCTCTGAGTGAGCCTATGTATTATCAGGACCAGAGCTCTGAGTGAGCCTGTGTATTATCAAGACCAGAGCTCTGAGTATGCCTGTGTATTATCAGGAGCAGAGCTCTGAGTGAGCCTGCATATTATCAGGAGCAGAGCTCTGAGTGAGCCTGTGTATTATCAGGGCCAGAGCTCTGAGTGAGCATGTATAATATTATCAGGAGGAGAGCTCTGAGTGAGCATGTGTATTATCAGGAGCAGAGCTCTGAGTGAGCCTGTGTATTATCAGGAGCAGAGCTCTGAATGAGCCAGTGTATTATCAGGAGCAGAGCTTCGAGTGAGCCTGTGTATTATCAGGACCAGAGCTCTGAGTGAGCCTGTGTATTATCAGGAGCAGAGCTCTGAGTGAGCCTGTGTATTATTATCGGTAGCAGAGCTCTGAGTATGCCTGTGTATTATCAGGACCAGAGCTCTGAGTGAGCCTATGTATTAGCAGGAGCAGAGCTCTGAGGGAGCCTGTGTATTATCAGGACCAGAGCTCTGAGTGAGCCTGTGTATTATTATCACTAGCAGAGCTCTGAGTATGCCTGTGTATTATCAGGACCAGAGCTCTGAGTGAGCCTATGTATTATCAGGACCAGAGCTCTGAGTGAGCCTGCGTATTATCAGGAGCAGAGCTCTGAGTGAGCCTGTGTATTATCAGGAGCAGAGCTCTGAGTGAGCCTGTGTATTATCAGGGCCAGAGCTCTGAGTGAGCATGTATAATATTATCAGGAGGAGAGCTCTGAGTGAGCATGTGTATTATCAGGAGCAGAGCTCTGAGTGAGCCTGTGTATTATCAGGAGCAGAGCTTCGAGTGAGCCTGTGTATTATCAGGACCAGAGCTCTGAGTGAGCCTGTGTATTAGCAGGAGCAGAGCTCTGAGTGAGCCTGTGTATTATTATCCGTAGCAGAGCTCTGAGTATGCCTGTGTATTATCAGGACCAGAGCTCTGAGTGAGCCTGTGTATTATCAGGACCAGAGCTCTGAGTGAGCCTGTTTATTATCAGGAGCAGAGCTCTGAGTGGGCCTGTGTATTAGCAGGAGCAGAGCTCTGAGTGAGCCTGTGTATTAGCAGGAGGAGCAGAGCTCTGAGTGAGCCTATGTAGTATCAGGAGCAGAGCTCTGAGTGAGCCTGTGTATTATCAGGAGAAGAGCTCTGAGTGAGCCTGAGTATTATCAGGAGAAGAGCTCTGAGTGAGCCTGCGTATTATCAGGAGCAGAGCTCCGAGTGAGCCTGTGTACTATCAGGAGCAGAGCTCCGAGTGAGCCTGTGTATTATCAGGAGCAGAGCTCTGAGTGAGCCTGCGTATTATCAGGAGAAGAGCTCTGAGTGAGCCTGCGTATTATCAGGAGCAGAGCTCTGAGTGAGCCTGCGTATAATCAGGAGAAGAGCTCTGAGTGAGCCTGTGTATTATCAGGAGCAGAGCTCCGAGTGAGCCTGTGTATTATCAGGAGCAGAGCTCCGAGTATGCCTGTGTATTATCAGGAGAAGAGCTCTGAGTGAGCCTGCGTATTATCAGGAGAAGAGCTCTGAGGGAGCCTGTGTATTATCAGGACCAGAGCTCTGAGTGAGCCTGTGTATTATTATCACTAGCAGAGCTCTGAGTATGCCTGTGTATTATCAGGACCAGAGCTCTGAGTGAGCCTATGTATTATCAGGACCAGAGCTCTGAGTGAGCCTGTGTATTATCAGGAGCAGAGCTCTGAGTGAGCCTGTGTATTATCAGGGCCAGAGCTCTGAGTGAGCATGTATAATATTATCAGGAGGAGAGCTCTGAGTGAGCATGTGTATTATCAGGAGCAGAGCTCTGAGTGAGCCTGTGTATTATCAGGAGCAGAGCTCTGAGTGAGCCTGTGTATTATCAGGGCCAGAGCTCTGAGTGAGCATGTATAATATTATCAGGAGGAGAGCTCTGAGTGAGCATGTGTATTATCAGGAGCAGAGCTCTGAGTGAGCCTGTGTATTATCAGGAGCAGAGCTCTGAGTGAGCCTGCGTATTATCAGGAGCAGAGCTCTGAGTGAGCCTGTGTATTATCAGGAGCAGAGCTCTGAGTGAGCCTGTGTATTATCAGGGCCAGAGCTCTGAGTGAGCATGTATAATATTATCAGGAGGAGAGCTCTGAGTGAGCATGTGTATTATCAGGAGCAGAGCTCTGAGTGAGCCTGTGTATTATCAGGAGCAGAGCTTCGAGTGAGCCTGTGTATTATCAGGACCAGAGCTGTGAGTGAGCCTGTGTATTAGCAGGAGCAGAGCTCTGAGTGAGCCTGTGTATTATTATCCGTAGCAGAGCTCTGAGTATGCCTGTGTATTATCAGGACCAGAGCTCTGAGTGAGCCTGTGTATTATCAGGACCAGAGCTCTGAGTGAGCCTGTTTATTATCAGGAGCAGAGCTCTGAGTGAGCCTGTGTATTAGCAGGAGCAGAGCTCTGAGTGAGCCTGTGTATTAGCAGGAGCAGAGCTCTGAGTGAGCCTGTGTATTATCAGGAGGAGCAGAGCTCTGAGTGAGCCTATGTAGTATCAGGAGCAGAGCTCTGAGTGAGCCTGTGTATTATCAGGAGAAGAGCTCTGAGTGAGCCTGCGTATTATCAGGAGAAGAGCTCTGAGTGAGCCTGCGTATTATCAGGAGCAGAGCTCCGAGTGAGCCTGTGTACTATCAGGAGCAGAGCTCCGAGTGAGCCTGTGTATTATCAGGAGCAGAGCTCTGAGTGAGCCTGCGTATTATCAGGAGAAGAGCTCTGAGTGAGCCTGCGTATTATCAGGAGCAGAGCTCTGAGTGAGCCTGCGTATAATCAGGAGAAGAGCTCTGAGTGAGCCTGTGTATTATCAGGAGCAGAGCTCCGAGTGAGCCTGTGTATTATCAGGAGCAGAGCTCCGAGTATGCCTGTGTATTATCAGGAGAAGAGCTCTGAGTGAGCCTGCGTATTATCAGGAGAAGAGCTCTGAGTGAGCCTGTGTATTATCAGGAGCAGAGCTCTGAGTATGCCTGTGTATTATCAGGAGCAGAGCTCTGAGTGAGCCTGTGTATTAGCAGGAGCAGAGCTCTGATTGAGCCTGTGTATTATCAGGAGAAGAGCTCTGAGTGAGCCTGCGTATTATCAGGAGCAGAGCTCTGAGTGAGCCTGCGTATTATCAGGAGAAGAGCTCCGAGTGAGCCTGTGTATTATCAGGAGCAGAGCTCTGAGTGAGCCTGTGTATTATCAGGAGCAGAGCTCTGAGTGAGCCTGTGTATTATTAGGAGGAGCAGAGCTCTGAGTGGGCCTGTGTACTATCAGGAGAAGAGCTCCGAGTGAGCCTGTGTATTATCAGGAGCAGAGCTCCGAGTGAGCCTGTGTATTATCAGGAGCAGAGCTCCGAGTGAGCCTGTGTATTATCAGGAGCAGAGCTCCGAGTGAGCCTGCGTATTATCAGGAGCAGAGCTCTGAGTGAGCCTACATATTATCAGGAGAAGAGCTCTGAGTGAGCCTGTGTACTATCAGGAGCAGAGCTCCGAGTGAGCCTGTGTATTATCAGGAGCAGAGCTCTGAGTGAGCCTGTGTATTATCAGGAGCAGAGCTCTGAGTGAGCCTGTGTATTATCAGGAGAAGAGCTCTGAATGGGCCTGTGTATTATCAGAAGCAGAGCTCTGAGGGAGCCTGTGTATTATCAGGAGCAGAGCTCTGAGTGAGCCTGTGTATTAGCAGGAGCAGAGCTCTGAGTGAGCCTGTGTATTATCAGGAGCAGAGCTCTGAGTGAGCCTGTGTATTATCAGGAGAAGAGCTCTGAATGGGCCTGTGTATTATCAGAAGCAGAGCTCTGAGGGAGCCTGTGTATTATCAGGAGCAGAGCTCTGAGTGAGCCTGCGTATTATCAGGAGCAGAGCTCTGAGTGAGCCTGTGTATTAGCAGGAGCAGAGCTCTGAGTGAGCCTGTGTATTAGCAGGAGCAGAGCTCTGAGTGAGCCTGTGTATTATCAGGAGGAGCAGAGCTCTGAGTGAGCCTATGTAGTATCAGGAGCAGAACTCTGAGTGAGCCTGTGTATTATCAGGAGAAGAGCTCTGAGTGAGCCTGCGTATTATCAGGAGAAGAGCTCTGAGTGAGCCTGCGTATTATCAGGAGCAGAGCTCCGAGTGAGCCTGTGTACTATCAGGAGCAGAGCTCCGAGTGAGCCTGTGTATTATCAGGAGCAGAGCTCTGAGTGAGCCTGCGTATTATCAGGAGAAGAGCTCTGAGTGAGCCTGCGTATTATCAGGAGCAGAGCTCTGAGTGAGCCTGCGTATAATCAGGAGAAGAGCTCTGAGTGAGCCTGTGTATTATCAGGAGCAGAGCTCCGAGTGAGCCTGTGTATTATCAGGAGCAGAGCTCTGAGTGAGCCTGCATATTATCAGGAGCAGAGCTCTGAGTGAGCGTGCATATTATCAGGAGAAGAGCTCTGAGGGAGCCTGTGTATTATCAGGAGCAGAGCTCTGAGTATGCCTGTGTATTATCAGGAGCAGAGCTCTGAGTGAGCCTGTGTATTATCAGGAGCAGAGCTCTGAGTGAGCCTGTGTATTATTAGGAGGAGCAGAGCTCTGAGTGGGCCTGTGTACTATCAGGAGAAGAGCTCCGAGTGAGCCTGTGTATTATCAGGAGCAGAGCTCCGAGTGAGCCTGTGTATTATCAGGAGCAGAGCTCCGAGTGAGCCTGTGTATTATCAGGAGCAGAGCTCTGAGTGAGCCTGTGTATTATCAGGAGAAGAGCTCTGAGTGAGCCTGTGTATTATCAGGAGCAGAGCTCTGAGTATGCCTGTGTATTATCAGGAGCAGAGCTCTGAGTGAGCCTGTGTATTATCAGGAGCAGAGCTCTGAGTGAGCCTGTGTATTATTAGGAGGAGCAGAGCTCTGAGTGGGCCTGTGTACTATCAGGAGAAGAGCTCTGAGTGAGCCTGTGTATTATCAGGAGTAGAGCTCCGAGTGAGCCTGTGTATTATCAGGAGCAGAGCTCTGAGTGAGCCTGTGTATTATTAGGAGGAGCAGAGCTCTGAGTGGGCCTGTGTGTTATTAGGAGGAGCAGAGCTCTGAGTGGGCCTGTGTATTATTAGGAGGAGCAGAGCTCTGAGTGAGCCTGTGTATTATCAGGAGCAGAGCTCTGAGTGAGCCTGTGTATTATTAGGAGGAGCAGAGCTCTGAGTGGGCCTGTGTGTTATTAGGAGGAGCAGAGCTCTGAGTGGGCCTGTGTATTATTAGGAGGAGCAGAGCTCTGAGTGAGCCTGTGTATTATCAGGAGCAGAGCTCTGAGTGAGCCTGTGTATTATTAGGAGGAGCAGAGCTCTGAGTGGGCCTGTGTATTATTAGTTGTAGTACTCTGACGGCGTCTGGTTGCAGTGTCTGTGCAAGGATGTGGGCACTGTAGGTGAAGATAGGCTCTGGTTTGGAGTTTGGCGGACAGGTACTTTGTCACAAACATTACTGACGTTTTTGGGAGAAAGGCATGAGGTAGAATCAAATGTGAACAACAAATTATGCGGCTGGGTTGACTAAATTATGGGGCAAGAAAAGGTAAATTATAGAGGAAAATGCAGAAAATGTTGTATCAATCTTACTTTGCTGTTCTTTCAGTTGGCACACATGGATACTGTTTGGGTAAAAAGTTCAGGTCATGAGTACCAGTGTGATAGCAGAATGCAACAATTATCAAGCTGGAGTTCATCAAGTAATATTTGCAACGTTTGTGCCACTGTGGGGTATCTCAATTTTCTGCCTCTTTAAGGTAACTTTTGAAACCTTTAAGCTAAGCAGGAGCAATACTTTTGCTGAAATCTGCATATTAAGCAGCCCCTGGATTACATGGCGAGGCAGTAAATCCACAATCCTGTGCAAAATGCAGCACAACAGTGTGAGGTCAGTGGCCCAGAGTATAACTCTAAAGCCGCCCTTTTTACACGTGGGGTGAAAAAATGGTCACCCCTGTGCAAAATCCCTATTTGTGATGGTGCATGAATTGTGCATTGTGCAATGCGGAACATGACCAGTACACATTTTTCCCTAGTGAATTTTGACACGACAAACCGTCTGGAGTTTGCCAGGTTAAAAAAGCACATACATTCCAGTACATGCATAATTTTGAGAGGAAAGCACCAGTTCCCCAAATAATGCCTAATTTTCAAGAGAGAATCTCGGAATTCCAAGTATTTACTGCACCTGGTAAAAACTCACCAATCTGGCTCTAATCATAATCGCAAACTAAGAGATTTACCGATTTCTAAAGTCACAATTTTCCTTGTTCTATAGATTCTTTATTGATGTGAAGTGGGGAGACTGGTTCATTTCTTTTATTGGATGACGTGTGCTTTCCAATAGAATGGCGGCGTCTTCAAATAAAGAACGCCATTTGCTGGTGCGACTACAAGGGACTCTTCGGTCTCCCATCCATCGTCTCTACTCAAGGCCAACCTTATGGAACGAATATATCGAACCGAAAGAAACTGTTTACGAAATCTCGAAGTTGCGATACACAGATCAATACTGGCAGAACCAGATCAAGGGAGACATTCGCCAATTTTCTTTTCTCAATTGAAGACGACCTTACTACTGTAACCAAAGAATCCATGACGGATGCATGCCATTTTCCATCTGTCGCCTTCTACAGTCCACCTTCCAGAATGACGATACTGTTTTGAGGTCAAACTCCGGTTCACTGCCCTAGTGCAGGAACGGAAGGCCAAAGTATGCAGTGGGGTTGACAAGAACATGAGGGAAGGAAAAATACGTGGCACTGTGCAGCGCACTCTTTGGAAATGTTATCTCGCTGTGGTGACAGCGCACACTGCCACAGACAGAACCCCAATGTTAGTTTTACCACACTAGATTTTGCTAGGTACAGACCCTACTAGGATTAACCTGTCCGACTAATGTGTGGGAAACCATCTTCCCCTGACAACTCCCATCGGACCTTGAAGGAAAAGGCTTCAGACCTAAAGATGGGCTGAGACCGCATTACAGGAGACTGGAGAAGAGATTCTCAGCTGAACGGATAATGTCTCTCTTGTGTCCTGATACTCTTAGACCCCTCAACAGTATTTGGCACCATAAACCACCAAGTCCTTGCCGACGGCTGCAACTCTGTGCGGGCATCGGCAGGACGGTGCTTGCCTGGCTCGCCTTGCTATTCCATCGCTCCCACCAAGTCAACCTGGCTTCCTTCGTATCTGGATCATCCGACATCAAGAGTCGTGTCGCTCAAGGCTTGGCTTTATCCCCCAAACGTTTCTACATGTACCTTCTCGCCAACATTCCTGACTCCTATGACATCGGCTATCATATGTATGCCGACGACACACAACTTCATCTCGAGCTTGATGGCAACTCCAGTAACCAATACTGGGCTCAAAGTTGCCTCTCTGATTTTCACCATGTGATGCACGAAATCTGGTCGTGTTTGACTGGGGACAAAACTGTCAAACTCCTCAGGGGAATGGCCAACCCTCGCCAATATCCCTTCACTTGGGCAATGCCCGAAGCCTCCCTTCCACAACCCTGAGTTTTGTTTGACAGCGAGCTGTTTCATACCAGAGGTTCACACGAGCGCTGTCACAAAATTTTACTTTAATCCCTTGTGTCTGCCAGACGACACCCTTCAGGTCTTCAATGTTTCCTAAAATATGCCATACTCATCGCCTTTGTGAACCCGCCCCGTCTTAAGCATTGCATTAAGCTTGTGCATTAGCCAGCTCAATAAACCAGTTGCCAAAATCCAAGGGTTGATAACTAAATTGATGTGTTTATTTGCTAACTTTTAATCCCTTTGAGCTAGAAATTTTTTTTTGATTCTAATCTCCAAATGTTGCCACAGAGGTTGGATTATATGACAAGTGCAAGAAATCCATAATTACACAGAAAAAGCCGCAGCCACAGAATCGCATAATTCCAGCGCCCTGGTTATACTGTAAGGACTCAGGGAAACACTGACGAGCAAACAGTGCACGGAGCACTACACTGTAACTATGCAACATATTGTGAACACTAGGGGGGGGGGACACAATGATGTGTTCCACCGCAGTAGACAGAATCCAGAGGCGGGGGGGAGAGAGGGGAGATCACCACCGTAGTGCTATTGGGTGGCGATAACCCACCCACGGTACTATGGGGGAACTTCTCCAGAGACCAATTTCCGCAGATGAGGGCTGTGAGTATGTTGCGTTGAACAGTGTCTGACCCACACTAACAAGGCGCTCCCAGACTGAGAGCCCACAGACACACTTGTACCGCACACTCAACCCTGGTCACCTTAAAACTAAAAATGCCATTTAGATACATAAACATCTGTCTAAACAAAGACATTAGTGTGTTAGAGAGGGACTTGATCATAACGTGGGATTCAGGTCTCGGAGTCACTCATTCGCTTATTGAAACTGATTTGAATTATGGGACTTCAAACCAGGAAACACTGAGTGCTCCAATGAAGATACATCTAATGCTCTGCTGGACCAGGAAACATTCACACGAAAGGTAATTTCCACTTAGCTGCCATTATCTCAGGAAAGATACTAGCAGCCTGCGGGCTTTGATAAGTTATCTACCAGATCACGCATGGCCATGCTGTGGGAACTGAAGAGCCGGAGCTGGACTCGCTTACCGTAAGGTACAGCCAAGGCGGAAGTGGGGGAGTTTCCACATGTGGGGCACCTCAATAAATTCAGTGGCCCCCACAAGCTTCAGAGAGGGGGGGGAGGGTGTGGACTATATGCACAGGAATGGTGCCCACTGGATACAGGGGTCTTGCACTCCATTGTGAATTATTCCCACCGGCGAGTCATACGTTTTTGCAGGATCTGCCAGGGTCAAAAAACTATACACAGACCCCAGATGTTTTTGCCAGGTGACACAAGCGATTGATTCCAAGTATAAACAAGTATATAAATAAAACACATCCTCCAGGGAAAGAGAAAACAAGACTTGGGGTCTTGGTTCATTTTAATCCAGCCAATTGCATGCAACAAACCTGATAACAGTGATATGTAAAAGCAAAGTGCCGGAGTAGAAAAGTGGTGTCCCGGTGACATGGAGCCACCTGGTCAGTCCAATCAGGAAGTATGCCCAGCGTCCACTCACACAGTTCATCCCTTGGGACTGAAGTTCACTTTGTGGGTCGCTCGACCCCCCTTTTTGCAGCAGTCTCTTTGAGCTCCTACCAGTCTAGACTAATGGAACAAACTCTTTCTCATTGGACTCCTGAGCAGCAGCATACTGCATGTTCAGCTTTGATTGGGTACCGCTGGATTATCTAGGCCACGGGTACTCGCAGTACGGCACGCGGGCCGCCACCGGCCCGGCTGGCCTTCATTGGCGGCCCGCGGACCTTGCTGCCATATGCCAGTTCTGGAAGTAAGCAGAGAAGATGGCCGCATTCAATACGCATTCACTACATTTGATCCTGCGGCCATCTTCTCTGTTTACAGCTTGTCTCTGGGCCCGCCGCCTCTGTGACATCACACACGGCAATCAGCAGGAAGCACAGGCCCTTTAAAAGTCAGCTGTAAGCGCTTTTACAGCTGACTTTTAAAGGACCCTTTAGGAAGCTTCCTGTGACCGTGGTGACGATGTCCTGTCCGCCCGCAGACCCAGAGAATCTTTACTGCAGCATGGCGTCGGCTGACTTTTAGTGGACCAGCCTGTGCTGTTTCCTAGTTTTCAAGAAAAACGAGCCACGGAGATAAAAGCCTGTTCCTTTCAGTATCATACAAAAGGCCGCCTCTGGAGAGCTCTCGGTTTTTGTCCCCCACTGGTATTTTGAAAGAATCACATAATTTTGCGCTTGGCTTGTAAGGAATTCATCCTTTTTATCCCCTTGTGTTCTAATGCTATATGTATGCTCACGCACTATAAACAACTGTCGGGCTTCTTTAGGTCTCGCGCCTAGCATTGCACTGCGCAGCGGTGCTCGCGCAGCGAGAGTCCTTTTGTCCGGGGTTCAGAAATGGACCCTGGAGTCGTACACGCTCGTGCGTGTGTTTTTTGTTTTGTCTTCTATTATTGGGCTTTTAGTGGCTGTACTTTTTAGACAGAGCATGCAACAGGCCAAAGGCGGGCACATCGCTCCGCCCACGGCCTATTGGTGTCTGTTACGCGCACTAAAACCTATCTGGTTTCAATTATCGTGTCCAGACACGGGCGCGATAATTGAAAGCATATGGCTGTCTGTGGAGCGCGCGCGTGCACCATTGGCGGCTGTCTCTGCTTCCAAAAGCGATTGCTTTCGGTTTAGCGATCGCTTTACTTGCGGCTTTGCTTTCAGTTTTGCGATCACTTTACTTGTGGCTTTGCGGCTGCAATACAGTTTGTTGCTTAATTGGGAGGAATGCGTGGCTAATCTTTACGCGGTTACAAGGTAAAATAAATGAAGGCAGTTACAAGGCAAAGTAAATGAAAATGCGCAGCAAATATTTACTTCGTTACAAGGTCAAATAAATGAAGGCGGTTACAGGGTAAAAAAAATGAAAAATGCGCTGCAAATATTTTCGCGCTTACAAGGTAAACAATGCGTGCCTAATAATTGCACTATACTTCTCTTTTTCTAATGTCGCGTCAGGCTTACTGAAATAATTGACTGTATGTGCTTAGCTACAAAACAAGGACTCGTTGGGGCTAAGTCATACTTTCTGACTGGACTGAAAATGTGTGATTTTGGATAGAGTTCTTTCTCTTTCCATTACCCGATTCCCTTAATCTAAAATGGCGCTTGCTTACAAATAGAGTTATAGACATATAGACAGAAATACACTGAGCTGGACCTAGGTACAGGAAAACAGACGTACACACATATAGAAAAGGAGATTAACAAGCAAAGAGATATACAGAAACAGAGGCACATACACAAAGATAGAAACTGAGACAGATAGACAAAGAGGAACAGAGGCAGAGATAAAGACAGAAACTTATAAACGCTAAAAGGCACATATAGAGTTTGATACATACACGCAAATACAGTGTACACATAGGTAGACACATATAGCGGAGCATGAAGGGCACAGAGGAGCATATACAAAGACAGAGACACACAGATAGACTGAGAGAGAGATAGAAACGCACAAACTAAGAGAAAGATGAATACACTATGAGAGAAGAAACAGACAGTAAAACAAATACATCTTGTGGCTTTGCTTTCAGTTTTGCGATCACTTTACTTGTGGCTTTGCGGCTGCAATACAGTTTGTTGCTTAATTGGGAGGAATGCGTGGCTAATCTTTACGCGGCTACAAGGTAAAATTACCGGTTACAAGGCAAAGTAAATGAAAATGCGCCGCAAATATTTACTTCGTTACAAGATAAAATAAATGAAGGCGGTTACAAGGTAAAAAAAATGAAAATGCGCAGCAAATATTTACGCAGTTACAATGTAAACAATGCGTACCTAATAATTGCACTATACTTCTTTTTTGCTAATGTCGCGTCAGGCTTACTGAATTAATTGACTGTATCTGCTTAGTTACAAAACAAGGACTCGTTGGAGCTAAGTCATACTTTCTGACTGAACTGAAAACGTGTGATTTTGGATAGAGTTCTTTCTCTTTCCGTTACCCGATTCCCTTAAGTTGTGTGTGTGTGTGTGTGGTTGGCTGTGTGTGTGTGCTTGTGGTTGTGTGTGAGTATGGTTGGGTGGTTGTGTGTGTGTGTGTATGGTTGTGTGTGTGGGTGTGTGGTTGTGTGTGTGTGTGGTTGTGTGTGTGTGTGTGGTTGTGTGTGTGGTTGTGTGTGTGTGTGTGGTTGTGTGTGTGGTTGTGCATGTGTGTGGTTGTATGTGTGGTTGTGTGTGTGGTTGTGTGTGTGTGTGTGGTTGTGGTTGTGGTTGTGTGTGTGGTTGTGTGTGTGTGGTTGTGTGTGTGGTTGTGTGTGTGGTTGTGTGTGTGGTGTGTGTGTGGTTGGTTGTGTGTGTGTGTGGTTGTGTGTGTGTGTGGTTGTGTGTGTGGTTGAGTGTGTGTGTGGTTGTATGTGTGGTTGTATGTGTGGTTGTGTGTGTGGTTGTGTGTGTGGTTGTGGTGGTTATGTGTGTGGTTGTGTGTGTGGTTGTGTGTGTGTGGTTGTGTGTGTGGTTGTGGGTGTGTGTGTGTGGTTGTGTGTGTGTGTGGTTGTGGGTGTGGTTGGTTGTGTGTGGTTGTGTGATTACACATCACATAATTACACTGTATTCAATACAACATAAATACACTCCACATACCACTCAGTACTACATAATTGCACGTCACATAATTACTCTCTACTTAATGCAAGATAAATACACTCCACACAGTACCACTCTGCGCCACATAATAACACAACACATAATTACACTGTACTCAATGCAACATAAATATACACCTTTCACTCAAGTTCGTGCTATATAAAAAAAACAATTGCAATGTAATAGGTCTCACATTACAGAATCTTTGAGCTGCTATTGGTGTTGCATTATTATTAGCAATGCCAACAGTTTAAACTTTAATAATGCGAGACCTATTGCATTGAAAATGCTTGTTTAATTGGCCGCCTTCGGTGCGCACGAGTACATGACGAGAAGTGCAGTGGAAGATGTGACTGCACTCCCTGCTTGCGGGAACTCGTGCTGCACGAGGGCCGAGCAGGCGCACATTCAGAAGCAAGCCATGTTCCTTGAGCACTAGGACATACTAATGTCCTCTCAGCATTTCAGGAAGAGCCCACAGACGTGTGCAAGGTGCACACACTCTGTGCAGGTCTGCACGAGTACATGTCTGGTTTGAAAAGGAAGGAAATATGCAGAGCTTCTCAGACCACGCAGGTGACTGGGCTCAATGTGGGTGAAAACATAGGGCCTTGAATGCCAACGTTAATGTTTGTATATTGAAAATCCTTCCTGTTCGTACGAAATTCCTGCTGCTGTTAAGTGCGTCATTGATGTTTCAGAGAACCGGGCTTTAAACTAAATTGTGCCAGTAGCAGGCTTTGGTAGGAGATTTCATCATTAAAGAAACTAATGTTGGCCATTTCTATTTTGTTTTAAAGAAAACAACCTCTCTTTATAGCAGGTCTCAAATGATTGATGTTTACGATTGGTGGTTGGTTTGAGGGTAACCGTGCCTTCTCCAATCGTACTTCATGGAGTTTACAGGGAGTCCATGTGAGCACTTGAGGGGATGCTGCCTGTGAGTTTGAATAGCTAGCATTGGCTAAACTCCATTGAACTTTCTTAATGCTAGTAACATTGGTCAGTGGCAGGGAAGTTGATTAATAATCATGATGTAGTGCAGCCATTACAATTTTATGAGGTCCATTGATCAAAATGCAGCTGGAGATCTGAAGAAAGGTGTCGATGATGTGTGAGACTTGAAATAATGATGACTACGTAGCTGGAGATCTGAAGAAAGGTGCCGATGATGTGTGAGACTTGAAATAATGATGACTACATTGATGATAATGTAACTGGAGATCTGAAGAAAGGTGCTGATGATGTGTGAGACTTGAAATAATGATGACTACATTGATGATAATGTAACTGGAGATCTGAAGAAAGGTGCCGATGATGTGAGAGACTTGAAATAATGATGACTACATTGATGGTAATGTAACTGGAGATCTGAAGAAAGGTGCCGATGATGTGTGAGACTTGAAATAATGATGATTACATGGATGATAATGTAACTGGAGATCTGAAGAAAGGTGCTGATGATGTGTGAGACTTGAAATAATGATGACTACATTGATGATAATGTAACTGGAGATCTGAAGAAAGGTGCTGATGATGTGTGAGACTTGAAATAATGATGACTACATTGATGATAATGTAGCTGGAGATCTGAAGAAAGGTGCTGATGATGTGTGAGACTTGAAATAATGATGACTACATTGATGATAATGTAACTGGAGATCTGAAGAAAGGTGCTGATGATGTGTGAGACTTGAAATAATGATGACTACATTGATGATAATGTAGCTGGAGATCTGAAGAAAGGTGCCGATGATGTGTGAGACTTGAAATAATGATGACTACATTGATGATAATGTAACTGGAGATCTGAAGAAAGGTGCCGATGATGTGTGAGACTTGAAATAATGATGACTACATTGATGATAATGTAACTGGAGATCTGAAGAAAGGTGCCGATGATGTGTGAGACTTGAAATAATGATGACTACATTGATGATAATGCAACTGGACCTAGTTTGAGGATAAACACGACTGAAGACCTTCCTCTCTGGACACATTTTTTGCTTTAAGTGTGCCCACCCCCCCTTATTGATATTTAAATACTGTGTTTCATTAAATAAGCCGTACATGCATGCATTAACAGTGCGTGTTAGACATTGATGGGCTTGACATATGGCTAGCTATGGCTTAATACTAACATTTTGTGATTTCTATTAATATTAACTGAGACCTTTGTCTTTACTGACACTCCTATGATTGCAAATCAAACCCGGGGATATCTTAGTTTTGCCCTATCATCTTAAGCGAAACGTTTACTCTGTACCATATATTTTGCCTCACAGTAGTGAATTTTCTCCCTCTAGCCCCGCCCCCCACTGACCCCGCCGCCACCGGTGCGGCCCTCGGCCACACACCACACTGTAAATGTGACCCCCGAGAGAACGTTTGTGAGTACCTATGATCTAGGCCATGCCCTACAAAAATGTACCACGAACACACTGGAACAGCAGAACGGGAAAGGCTGTTGTTCACTGTGCTTTTGTTTTTATGCACTCTCTTTCTTTTTTTCGGCACAAAACGAGTCAACAACTGGTGGAAGGTACATTGCGAGACAAATGTAACACTAAATGACAGATTACCATTTAGCGTAATTGGGCGAAATATTGTCGGCATCTCATGGAATTACGCGTAGGCAAATTAAGTGAATTTCGCGTACCACTACCATACATGCCAACATTTCAGAAGAGCAAAGTGGGAGATTCTTTAAAAAAAAATCGGGAGAATGGGGCCTTGAATCCGGTTACTGTCATGTATGGGCTTTGGGAGTGTGTTGCTGCATGATCGGACATTTCAAACGCAAATGCACGTTTTTTTCTTACCTTTCAGAAGCATGGAGCGCAATGGCAGGCAGAGAGAGGGTGATGCAAGTGTTCTGCACTCGCTGGCCTGGCAGGTTGCTGGCAGTGCATATACCAACCCCCCCCCCACCTGTGTGGCAGCCCAGGCACACACACAGCCGCCCCCGAGTACTTCACAGGTCCTTAAAAGACCAATCACTTGTTAATGGGGCTTTGTTGGTCGTTCACCCCTTCTAGAGCCCCTGCATCGCCGCTCTGACTATTGCTGGAAGAATTAGCACTCTACACAATACAAGCCCTGTCAGCTGAAACCCCGAGGAATCGGGTTTTTGCTTGCAGGAATCGGGAGGCGGGAGACTAGCCTTGAAATCGGTAGTCTCCCGCCTGAATCGGTAGGGTTGGCATGTATGCACTACTGATGATCAGAAATGGTGGGAGTCCGCACAAAGGTAGACTGTACTGACCAAGCACCGGGTCATAGTGCCGTGGCAGCTGCAGAGGAGAACATCTCCTACGTAGTACTGACCATACAGCAAACAGGCCACGGGTTCAAGAGGCGAAAAAGGAGCGGTTCCGCTTCATTGGGTGAATCTCTTCGAAATGACAACCCCACGCGCAGAGAGCAGAGAAGGAACAAAGAACTAGGGTAAAATGTGGAGCCCTTGTGAATTGCTGTGAAGTGGAGTCCGCGATCAAACTCTTTTGGGACTATTCTTAAATAAAAAAACCCTTTTTTTAAGTACATTGAAACTAGGAGGTTTACGACCCGACAAGGGTGTAGATTTACAC
Organism: Triturus cristatus; assembly: GCF_964204655.1. NCBI lineage: Eukaryota > Metazoa > Chordata > Amphibia > Caudata > Salamandridae > Triturus > Triturus cristatus. The sequence continues at coordinate 33,798,338 of NC_140595.1, read as the reverse complement.
ATTTCACGAATTCACAAACTGGAGGGTTAAGTGTATTATTAATTTTATTTATTTTTTCAGTTTTGTCCCAAGGGATTTAAGGCGCGTTACGTCAACACCAAATTACATCACACAAAGTCAGATTAAATTCATTTTTTTGGCACGGGAAGATAACGCGAGTTACCCAGAATCACAGGATGTTGAGACAGCGCCGAGATTCGAACCTAGTTCCCTAGTTCCAAAGTCGGCAGTTAGGTACCGGGTCTAAAAGAAGCGAAATCTCATCCCAAAGCTGTGACAAATGAGTGGATTGCAAGTGTGCTTTTGTGCCGCCTCCCCTTCTGGTTCAGGGCCCCTTCGCTGTTGGTGTTTGCGCTCGATAGAGTCAACGACGGTAAGGCAAACTGTGCTTTTTGACAGCTGCATTTAGCAGGACACCTGTTTGGCTGCTTCGGTTTCCATTGACCCTGTAAACACACAATGGCCCCTTCCAAGCATCTCTGTGCAGCTTGTTTTCACAGTACATAGAGCCAGGTACCACAAAACATCAAGGTTTGTCAGGTTTAAGCCTTCCTGCTAAACTTCTCTGCATTCCTTTTTTTGGTTGAGTCAACATAAACGTATGTATTGGCTGGTGTTTTTACATGCCGAGCAGTGCAAATGGACAAGCGAACTTTGACTTTCTTTTTTTTTCTCCTTGAAAAAACTATTTTTCCCATGGAGCGACCCTTCCCCCTGCCAAGTCAGTTTTTGGGGTGCTCCCGTCCCGTCCATCCTTGTCAGACTTAAATTCCCATCCCTGGTAGGAAGGGGTCGGGGGAGATTCACAAATGTGTAAATCCAGAGTTTGCCCAACTATCAGGGCATTCTACCCCTGGGGTTTACATTCCCAGACGCTCCCTGCATCTCTGCTCAGATGTACTCACACGAAACTCTTCACGTGCACGAATCCCCGTGCTACCGCACAACGCACTTTTGTGACTTCCTACAAAGGAATCATCACGGATGTGAAAGGCTACAGGCACACGTAAGCAAACCCCACACGTCTTTTAATCCAGCCCTTAATCTTCCAGCAGGATTTCACTTTGATTGCCAAGTAATTTAGGCGTGGACAGTTTAAATGCCAGTGTTGTAAAGTAAATATTCATATTTTTCAGACTATGAATACGTGTCATGCAAATCCCCAGGCTGCCAAGGGCTTTACTTCCATTGTATGGTCTGGCTAGACAGCATAGCTGCGGCTTAGTGCTTCAAATGGGGACAAAGTAAGTGCAGAAACTCGTCAAATGTAGCTGGGGTGGGACAGGATTATCTAAAGACACTACTCCCAGCTGCCAGGTATTCATTTTGCCCTTGCATTACCCTTGTTAAGTCTCAAATTTCCTGCATGTGCAAATTCTCTCTGCGCATGTGGGACAGGCATATACAGACATTTAACATCCTGTCTCCAGCTATGGCCCCCTCCAACGTGTAGGCCGACTAATACCTTTAAAGGGACACTTTATGTTTGGACTATGCTTTCTATGCCACAGGACTTTCAGTACAAATTTGCGAGGTTTAGAACTGCGCATAATGATCTGCTCAGCGTGATATTACGGCTGCCGTGGCCTTGTCCAAGCACTGTTTGATCTTGGGCTCTCGCTGCTCTCGCTGCTTGATCGGGGACCGGCAGTGTTCGATTCTGTGCCAGCGTTGTGCATTGTCAAGCCAGAGCTGTGTGATCTTGCACCTGTGTTGACTAAGATTGGGTCAGCAACAGGCATGGCTGAGCCCCACTATGTTGGATTGATTCCGTGCTTTGAGACCTTGACTCAGTCATGCAGGATTTTGACTGTTCTTTTGATCGCCAGTATGTGAACTTGGCTAAGCTCGGTGTGGTGATGATCCAGTATTGCCTGATTATAGGCCATCCACTAGTTGACTCACGGCGTGTGATCTTTGGCCAGTAATGAGTGCTCTTGGCCCAGCACCGTGTGATCTTAAGCCATCCTGGCGTGATCTTGAAACATTGGTGTGATAGAGACCAATACTGGGTGATCTCTTGTTCCAGCCCCCTGGGGTGTTCGCTCAGTCCCATCTGATCGTGGCTCAGTTCTGTGGGGCGTTCACTCAGTCCCGTCTGATCGTGGCTCAGTCCTCTGGGGTGTTCGCTCAGTCCTGTCTGATCGTGGCTCAGTCCTGTGGAGTGTTCGCTCAGTCCAGTCTGATCGTGGCTCAGTCTTGTGGGGTGTTCGCTCAGTCCCGCCTGATCGTGGCTCAGTCCTGTGGGGTGTTCTCTCAGTCCCGTCTGATCGTGGCTCAGTCCTGTGGAGTGTTCGCTCAGTCCTGTCTGATCGTGGCTCAGTCCTCTGCGGTGTTCGCTCAGTCCCGCCTGATCATGGCTCAGTCCTGTGGGGTGTTTGCTCAGTCCTGTCTGATCGTGGCTCAGTCCAGTGGAGTGTTCGCTCAGTCCCGTCTGATCATGGCTCAGTCCTCTGGGGTGTTCGCTCAGTCCTGCCTGATCGTGGCTCAGTCCTGTGGGGTGTTCGCTCAGTCCCGTCTGATCGTGGCTCAGTCCTCTGGGGTGTTCACTCAGTCCTGTCTGATCTTGGCTCAGTCCTGTGGGGTGTTCGCTCAGTCCCGCCTGATCGTGGCTCAGTCCTGTGGGGTGTTCGCTCAGTCCTGTCTGATCATAGCTCAGTCCTCTGGGGTGTTCGCTCAGTCCTGTCTGATCTTGGATCAGTCCTGTGGAGTGTTCGCTCAGTCCCGTCTGATCGTGGCTCAGTCCTCTGGGGTGTTCACTCAGTCATGTCTGATCTTGGCTCAGTCCTGTGGGGTGTTCGCTCAGTCCCGCCTGATCGTGGCTTAGTCCTGTGGGGTGTTCGCTCAGTCCTGTCTGATCGTAGGTCAGTCCTCTGGGGTGTTCGCTCAGTCCTGTCTGATCTTGGCTCAGTCCTGTGGGGTGTTCGCTCAGTCCCGCCTGATCGTGGCTCAGTCCTGTGGGGTGTTCACTCAGTCCCGCCTGATCGTGGCTCAGTCCTGTGGGGTGTTTGCTCAGTCTTGTCTGATTGTGGCTCACTCCCGTCTGATCATGGCTTAGTCCTGCGGGGTGTTCGCTAAGTCCTGTCTGATCTTGGCTCAGTCCTGTGGGGTGTTCGCTCAGTCCCACCTGATTGTGGTTCAGTCCTGTGGGGTGTTCGCTCAGTCTCGAATGATCGTGGCTCAGTCCTGTGGGGGGGTGTTTGCTCAGTCCTGTCTGATCGTGGCTCAGTCCTGTGGGGTGTTTGCTCAGTCCTGTCCGATCTTGGCTCAGTCCTGTGGGGTGTTCGCTCAGTCCCGCCTGATCGTTGCTCAGTCCTGTGGGGTGTTCGCTCAGTCCTGTCTGATCGTGGCTCAGTCATGTGGGGTGTTCCCTCAGTCCCACCTGATCTTGGCTCAGTCCTGTGGGGTGTTCGCTCAGTCCCGCCTGATCGTGGCTCAGTCCTGTGGGGTGTTCGCTCAGTCCTGTCTGATCTTGGCTCAGTCCTGTGGGGTGTTCGCTCAGTCCCATCTGATCGTGGCTCAGTCCTGTGGGGTGTTCGCTCAGTCCCGTCTGATCTTGGCTCAGTCCTGTGGGGTGTTCGCTCAGTCCCATCTGATCTTGGCTCAGTCCTGTGGGGTGTTTGCTCAATTCTGCCTGATCGTGGCTCAGGCCTGTGGGGTGTTCGCTCAGTTCCGACTGATCGTGGCTCAGTCCTGTGGGGTGTTTGCTCAGTCCTGTCTGATCGTGGCTCAGTCCTGTGGGGTGTTTGCTCAGTCCTGTCCGATCTTGGCTCAGTCCTGTGGGGTATTCGCTCAGTCCCGCCTGATCGTGGCTCAGTCCTGTGGGGTGTTCGCTCAGTCCTGTCTGATCTTGGCTCAGTCCTGTGGGGTGTTCGCTCAGTCCCGCCTGATCGTGGCTCAGTCCTGTGGGGTGTTCGCTCAGTCCTGTCTGATCTTGGCTCAGTCCTGTGGGGTGTTCGCTCAGTCCCATCTGATCGTGGCTCAGTCCTGTGGGGTGTTCGCTCAGTCCCGTCTGATCTTGGCTCAGTCCTGTGGGGTGTTCGCTCAGTCCCATCTGATCTTGGCTCAGTCCTGTGGGGTGTTCGCTCAATCCTGCCTGATCGTGGCTCAGGCCTGTGGAGTGTTCGCTCAGTCCCGACTGATCGTGGCTCAGTCCTGTGGGGTGTTTGCTCAGTCCTGTCTGATCGTGGCTCAGTCCTGTGGGGTGTTTGCTCAGTCCTGTCCGATCTTGGCTCAGTCCTGTGGGGTGTTCGCTCAGTCCCACCTGATCGTGGCTCAGTCCTGTGGGGTGTTCGCTCAGTCCTGTCTGATCGTGGCTCAGTCCTGTGGGGTGTTCGCTCAGTCCCGCCTGATCGTGGCTCAGTCCTCTGGGGTGTTCGCTCAGTCCCACCTGATCGTGACTCAGTCCTGTGGGGTGTTCGCTCAGTCCTGTCTGATCTTGGCTCAGTCCTATGGGCTGTTCGCTCAGTCCCATCTTATCGTGGCTCAGTCCTGTGGGGTGTTCGCTCAGTCCCGCCTGATCGTGGCTCAGTCCTGAGGGGTGTTCGCTCAGTCCTGTCTGATCGTGGCTCAGTCCTGTTGGGTGTTCGCTCAGTCCCATCTGATCGTGGCTCAGTCCTGTTGGGTGTTCGCTCAGTCCCATCTGATCGTGGCTCAGTCATTTCAGATCTTTGCCCAGTGCTTTGTTCCCATTGAGGCGCAGCCTATGAAAAGATAAGGCTGAGCTCATGGAGAGCACCCCTCGGTTCCAAATGGCAAAACTCATGATGAAGGTGAGAGATTTTTAGCTTAAAATAATATTTTAAAATCTCACAAAGTTCGCTTCATTCTGATGAAAGCTAACAGGAAAAGAAAATGATTGCATTGTAGGTCATCTCTGAAACTTTTCCCAAGTATTCCCAATATATTGCCAAGTATGCAACGGGCTCTGTATTGTCAGGTGTCCTGGTCCTACCGCCTGGCATTCCTACGATGGAAGGGCACTGCAAGGGCCGCTCCTACAGAAGAGCTACAACACACACACCGACACATCACTTCTTTGCCACACTTTTAATTTTCATTCGGTAAAATCTGTCCAGTTCTGGGCAACACAGTTCTCAAGTGGCCTAATTTGAAGGGCTCCATCCTCATTAGCTCTTTTACACAATGGGCATATTCATGCCGTTCGTGGTGTGTGAGGGGACGGACCACATCAGACCACGCCTAAGGATCATCGGAACCAATCCAACAGATTCAGAACTGTGCACAAATCACCGTGGGCGATGTTCGACCCGCTCAATGTTATAGGCAAGCACTTGTGACCCCCAGGACCTGGGGATACTGGGCATTTGGGGAGATGGTTAGTGTAAGAAATGGGGGTCTCTAGGTGGCAAGGACTTGCACCTTTGTCCAAGTAGGGACCCTTCTTCCTAGTCAGGGTAAGGGAGTTACACTCCTAAAATAACCCCTGCTCACCCCCTTGGTAGCTGGGCACGAGCAGTCAGGCTTATCTTAACCCCTTGTATGCTCATGACGGCTCCCGGCCATCATGCATCACGGTGGGCGTGAGCGCACGAAGGCCGGGAGCCGTCCAAATCCCGCCCACCGTTTATTTCTCCCGCACAGCGTGGGAAATAAACCTGCGTCCAAGGGGTTAAAGGCAGTGTGTAAAGCATTTGCACATAACCAACAGTAATACAGTGTAAGCACTACAAAAGGACACCATACCAGTTTAGAAAAATAACCAATATTTTGTATATACTTAAGACAAGACCAAAAACGATAAAAATCCACAATACAGAACTTTAAAAATAGATAGTTCACAAGATGTCTTTAAATTGCAGAAATACTTTGAAAACATCATCATCATTATAAACTTTATTTCGGCCACTAGGGCCATAAAAGCAACAACATTTTGCATACAGTGTTGATAAAGAAAAGAGCACATCCAAGTCAGATCACAAATATAAAACCAGCAAAATCAAATAAAAGATAAATAACTGGAATTAAACTTAATCGATTGATTAGAAGTTAGTGCAGAATTACGTACGTTGCAACCACATAGTATTTAGAAAGCGTGAAACTGCAAAAACAATTGGAGGATGGGTGTCAAATTTCAAAACTCGCAGAGCTTTTTCACACTCTCTGAAGCCAAGATTTGCAAATAGGTATTACCCAGCGTTTTCTTTGCAGATGGTACGTTGGGCAAAAAAAGAACACATGATTTTCATCCTCCAATTTATAGCCACATGCAGGACATGAGATGCTTTTGTTAGAATCCCATCTTGAAGTGAAGGACCTAAGCGGTAGAGTGCCCATTCTCAACTGAAGATACAACTTCCTAGCAACAGGGGGGAAAATCAAATCTAGAAATAACTCCCTCCCGTAATTCGGTTTGATCTGAAGGAACTGGGCAGTCAACCTACCAACATTCGGGTTCGTGTGCAAACGTAATAGATAAAAATATCTAAACTGTTCAGCCAAGTTGGTTTTAGGAACAGCCAGGCATGAACTTTCCGGAGTGCCCCATAATTCCGGAAAGCCAATCTTAGTACAGGTTTCCCTAACATACATTAACCAAGGGATGTTCTTGTTTTTAATTGTAGGCCAGACCCCCATAAATTCATTTTTGTAGGATTCCAAGTCCGGGTTAGACCAAAGTCTCTTCCAGTAGTAGACAGGGCGCACGGCCACCACCTCTTCCATGGGGAGCAGACCCAAGTCAAACCTGATAGGGACCAACGGGGAACTAGATGGTAAGCTCAACAAATTCCTTATAAAGGAATTTTCAACCCTCGATAAACTGTCAGTTTTAGAATGGCCCCATAGTTCCGCTCCATAGGTAGTAGCAGCTCTTGCCTGTGATTGAAAAATTTCTATCACTGGTGCAGCTGGTTTAAAAACCGAGCCTTTGAACAATCTAGCCATACCACCTGTAGTTTGGGTCAACTTTAGAGTGGAATTGGCAACTTGACCCCCCCATCCCAGATCTTCTTGAAGTGTAATCCCCAAGTATCCAAATGTCTTGACCCGTTCGAGGGGGATACCATTCAATACTGGGTTGGGGCGAGTGTATTTGGGAGGATTAAGGATCATAAATTTCGTTTTTGCTAGATTGATCTCAAGACCCCTTTCCCCACAAAAGTCTACAAAACCATCTAGGATGCGCTGGATTCCCATAGGGGTACGTGACAACAACAAGGTATCATCAGCAAACATTAAAGCTGGTACCTTACCCGTGGCTAATCTTGGGACATCAGTGTTATTTATGCCTACTAGGTGTTTTATAAGCCCATTAATATATAAACAAAACAGCGTGGGCGCTAGTACACATCCTTGACGGACTCCTCTATTAACAGGGAAACGTTCAGATAATTCACCATATTTCCCGCATCTGACCTGTGCAAAATTACCCTTGTGGAGGCTCTTCAAAACATCCAGAAGATAGGTAGGAATACTGAGTGTTTGAAGAACTCTCCACAGGTTCTCGCGCGGGACCAGATCAAATGCTGATCTTAGGTCGACAAAAATGAGGTAGAGGCTGCCACCCTCCACACTCACAGTCTTCCAATATATGACCTGGAGATGAAAGATCTGATCAAGGGTTGAAATACCCTTTCTGAAGCCCGCCTGTAAGGTACTTCGAATATTATTTTCTACTTCCCACGCCTGCAATCTATCCAAAACTATGCGCCCGAATAATTTTTGGGTCGTGTCAATTAGACTAATCGGCCGGTAGTTCGAAGGCTGGAGTGGGCAGCCTTTTTTGTGAATTGGCACAATCTCGGCGCCTCGCCATGATTCTGGTGGTTCAGCGCCAAGCAAGATGGAATTGAACAAGACACACAAGTACGGTGCCCATACCTTGGGTTCTGACCTAAAAAGGTCTCCTGGAATTTTGTCCAGACCTGGCGCTTTATTCGGTATGAGCAAATGTATAGCATTTTCAACCTCTTTAATCGTGATTATCGGAATATCCTCAGCTCGACAAACTATGTTGAGAGGGGAGACAGTTAAAGAGGGAGTATTACAGTTCGTATCTGAATATAAACCCCCAAAGTGTTCTTCCCAAACAGCAGGGGCTATGTTGGAGCAAGTGATAATATTAGGGTCTTTCTTACCATTGCTAACAATAGCCCAAAAAGTTTTAAAATCTTTGTTCTGCAGAGCTAATCTTAACTCCTCCCACTTGTCATCTTCCCATGACTTCCTTGCCCTTTGGATCATTAGCTTGTACTGAGCCCTCAGTAGTTTAGTCCTGATTCTATCCTTATCTTTGATTGCCAGGATCAACTTGCCTTTTAGTTTCCTACACTCGGGAGTATACCACAATTGTTTTTTGGCCACATGGGCCCTCGAGGTCTCAACCCGTGAGAAAACATCCAAAAGTTGGAATGCTAACAGGCTATGAATTTTAACGGGTCTAGATGTATTCTCAATAGAGGTGCAGTTTGGCACCGCTTCGGCCATGTCGTTAAGACAGGGCAGTGCCAATCTATAAATTTACGCCAATTTGTTCGGGCAGGCGAGGATACTAGGCCACCTAACTCTGCGTCTGTTATTATGCAGGATTAGGGGTTGAGAAGGTGTGGGCGCCACAGTGTCATAGCTTGTAAATCCCCAGCTTCCTGATTTTAGTTTCATAGTGAGAGCATTGTGGTCGCTATCGTCTCGAACTATCACCCTAAAATCAAGCACAATCAACACAGTTCGTACGAGTCGGTAGCTCGGTCCGAGCCTACCGCGATGCTGAAAACAAAAGAGTCTCGCAGTTCCAGCTGGCCGCGTCGGTACGGGCCAGCAACAGTGTGAACAGACTCGGTAACAGTACCTTTCTTGTTGTGGCTTACACGGAGGTGCGAGCCGGTCGTGGCGTCCGTCGCGTTTGCGGTGCAAAGTGGAAGCGGTTCAGGGTGCGGTGTCTTCTCGATGCCGTGCAGACAGCAGCTCGGTGACGATCGTCCAGATGGCGTGGGTGAGACCAAGGTGTGCGGTGCAGGGTTAGACGGTGCTCGATGCGGTGCTGGCAGGTTGCGATGCAAAGTGCAAGCAGTACAGGGTGCGGTGCCTTCTCTGGATCGGTGAAGGAAGTGGCTCGGTGACGGTTGTCCAGACAGCGTCGGTGAGAACAAGGCGTGCGGTGCAGGGTGAGACGGTGCTGGCAGGTTGCGGTGCAGGCGACAGAGCCGGTTGGCGGGAATTGGCGTTGGTCAAACCGGACGGCTGTGCGGGACGAGGTGGTCACGGGTATTGAGCCAGAGGCATCCGTGTCAGTGAGACCAGGCCGGCGAAGTGAAGCAAGGCGGTGCGGGCTGCGGTGTCCCCAGGTCACGGTGCAAGCAGTGGCTTGGTGGCGGTGGTGGTCGTCTGTGAGACCAGGGTTGCGGTGCAAGATGCGAAAGGTGCGGTCTGCGGTGCCTTCAGGACACAGGGCCATCAACAGAGTCAGTCGCGGTTCCCTTTCTCTGTGGCAACTGAAACCAGCAGTTCCAGGAGCGTACTCAGAGGTTGGTGAAGTCTTTGCAGTCCCTGAGACTTCTGAACAGGAGGCCAGCTCGGTTTCAGGCCCTTGGAGATACTCAGCACAAGCAGAGAAAGTTCAGTCCAGTCCTTTCACTGCCCAAGGCAGAAGCAGCAGCTGCAGGCCAACCCAACAAAGCAACAGCACAGCAAAGGGGCAGTACTCCTCCTGGCAGCTCTTCCAGCTCTTCTTCTTGGCAGGTTCCTTGATTCCAGTGAGTTCTAAAGTCTTGGGGCTTGGACCCCAATATTTATACTAGCAAATCCTTTGTCCTCCGAAGGCAGAGGGGCCTGTACGTAGTTCAAACCAGTTCTGGGTGCATTCTGCCAGTGTGCACCTTCTTCCTTTGTCAGTGTGGGCCAGGGTCATCAGACGCACCACAGGAGGTGAAGCCAGCATTGTGTAAGGCAGACACAGCCCTATTGAGACCCAGGTGCTACTCCTCCCACCCATCTATGCGCAGATAGGTCTATTCAGCCCTGTACTGACTCACCCTGTCTCATGGAGTCTCTCCCAGCCCCTGTCACTCACAAACCAGACAGACAATACACAAGCTAGCAGAGGCAGGCTGGATGGTTAGGTTAGAAAATATCTACTTTCTAAAAGTGGTATTTTCAAACACAGAATGTTAAAACCATCTTCACTAAAACTTGCACTTTATCATTCTGAGTTCAGGCATACTAAACTCGAATTTCTACCGTGTTCCCTGGGTCAGATAGGATTATAGGATGTTATAATCAAACTGCCCATTCCGGCCTATGGGGAACAGGTAGCCTTGCAACAGTGAAAGACGAAGTAGGCTGTAATTCACTATCAGGACATGCACACATACCAGGGCATGTCCTACCTTTCACCTACAATGCACCCTGCAAATGGGGGTACCTTGGGCCTACCTGCGGGGCGACTCACATGTAGGAAAGGGAAGGTTTAGGGACTGGCAAGTGTGTGCACTGGCCAAGTCGACATGGCAGCCGCAGGCTGCGCATAGGCTCTGTTTGGGTGGGTGGCACAATCCAGTGCTGCGGCCCACCAACAGCATTTGATTTATAGGCCCTGGCACTCGCAGTGCACTTTACTGGGGATTGACACATACATCAAATAGGCCAATCATGGAAACACCAATCCATAACACAGTTTATAACAGGAGCACTTGCACTTTACCTCTGGACAGCAGTGAGAGAAGTGCGCAGAATCATTACACCAGCAAAAACAGAGTCAAAAGCGGGAGGTCAGAAAGCAAAAACTCAGGGGAAACACCCCAAAAGATGCCAAGTCTAACAGTTAGTGAAGTCGGGCCATTGATGTATATTGAATACAAGCTGTTTTCATAATGGGGCTGTGATTTGCAATCCCAGGCCTGCATCTTGTGATACTGCCACAGCGCTGTGTGACCTTGGCCTAACTGTGTATTTAGATGGACTGGGCCAGCACGGTGTATTGAGACTGGTGCTTTTAATACACCATCATTATTGTAGGAGGCGGGCATAGTATATGGTGCACACTTATTTAAGTGTAGCACCCTGCACTAATCCAGACAACCCTCATAGTGCTTTTTGTGGTCTTAGACAACCTTAGAAAGCTCTTTACGTGGTAGCTGTGGAGAGCAGCCTTCAGGCTTAGTCCAAAAGGAATGTAAAGCAGCTTGTTTTACCACCAACACTAATCATATAGTGTAGGTTAAACAAAAAAGAACCACACAGTGTAGTTATAAAAATATGTATTTATTATAAACACTCACTAACACATTGGTATATCTCCTACCTGGAGATATGAACACAATACACACAATATTATAAAAGGAAACAGGTAAGTAAGAACAAATACACAGTGGTCTCTAGGGGGAGACTAAACCATATACTAAAGAAGAGAAATGCGAACTGTGACCAAAGTCGAGAATTGACCCAGAAGACTCAGAAGAGCTGGGGAGCCAAGGAACCACCCAAGGTAAGTACCAGGGAACCCCATGGAAATACAGCTGCGTACTCACAGCAAGTCAACGGGGAAGTCGTGATCGCAGTTTTGAAGAAGAAGGACCCTTCCCAGAGAACATTGAAGAAACCAAGTGGAAGACAGAAGGTTGGAGAGGCACCCCACCTGTGGATACCCCAGGAACCAGGATACCTACATCAGGGAAGCCGGGTGCATAGGTGCGAAGTGACGACGGAAACTGCCGTAGACCACAATGGAGGACTTCAGTGAAGATACCACGGGCGTAGAAGGTGAAGCAGTCCGGTGGAATCTAAGGATGGATTCTTGAAGAGGAGTACCTGCAAGCAGAGGGGACAGAGTCTATGGCATCTGGGAGTGCCCAGGAGGCACGGAAGACGAATGACCACCAATGACGTAAGATGCAGGAGAGTTGACAGTGACCTTGTCGCTGCAGCTGTGAGTATCAGGCAAGGCTGTGGAAGACCAGGAGCCGTTCACGAGCTGTCCCACATCAGAAGTCAAGAGCCAGGGGGTGGGTGTCCAGCCGGAGCACCAACAAGCCTTGGCAACAGCAACAGATGTGGTAAATGAAGAAGGTGCAGTGTCGGGACCAGCAAGGTCCAGGGGACTCACCAAATGCAGGAGAGTCAGAGTTGGCCCCGATCAAGCAGGCTTAGCCCACTAGAGCCAAAGAAGACCCTCAAGAGGACCCACAGGCCGAAGGCACAGGAGTCGCAAGAGAACCTCGAGCAGCTCACCAAGGATGCTGGCCAGCGGTGCAGAGGATGCGTTGAGGTCGAAGACCTTGGTAGCAAGAGATGCTGGAGCCCGAAGATCTCTGGAGGACAGAGTCAACAAGCCTTGGCAACGGCAAGTCAACATGATGCACAGGGGTGCTGTTCCAGCAGTTCTGACGGGAAATGCTGGCTTCAAAATTGCTGTGAAGACAGTGCAGGTCTCAAGGTAGTTGCAGAACCACCACCTGTGTTGCTGAGCCTTTCAGAGTCCGTGGGACCTAAAGAGCAGCAGACAGGTCCACTTAGTTGTGGTGCCTGCAGATGCAGGGGAGTGACTCCTTCACTCGAAGGGAGGTTGCTTCAGGTGTGTTTGATGCCCACAGGTCTGAAGAAGAACCTGGATGAAGCACAGGCTCAGACGAAACAGAGGACTGGCAGGACGACGAGGCCAGGAGCAGCAGGAGTCTTCCTTGATGCAGTCTCGGTTCCAGGCAAAGTCCAACGAAGTACAAGGTGCCCAGACGGTTGAAGTGGAAGTAGTTTCTGATCTGAATATTATCCCACGACAAATCTAAAGAGCCACCCACAGGTAAGCCCTTAAATACCCTAAGGAAAGGGTTAGGACAATCCAGTGGTCCCTCCCAGAGTGGGTGCTAGACACAGGGGAGGATACTCCCATGTCCCTTGTCCAATTTCACACCAGAACGGGAGCCAACAGCTCCCTGAACTGGTTTCAACTGGAGTATGCAAGGAGGGCACCAAATGTGCCCTTCACAGCAGTCTGGTGGCACTTGCAAGCACCCCCAGCCCAATATACTAAGTCCTGCCAGGGAGGTGGCCACACCTCCTTGTGACAGGACACCTATAGTTCTACCTTCCCCTGCTCAAGCTCAGCAGAAGGAGGGCAGAATTGTGTCTGTGGTCGGCAGCAGCACCAACTTGCTGTTAGACTCTGAAAGGATGGTACTAGGAATACCGGGGGGCTCCCTAGGGGAGCCCCCCAGTACATGGGATGCTACATCCAACACTGGAATCAGTGTTGGGGTAGGATTCCAACATGTTTGATACCATACATGCCCAGGTTCGGCACAGCCAATATATAGTTAGACATCTTGTAATTGACTTGATGTCCACTAAATGTTTAAAATGTCTGACCGCACTTACAAAGGTGGGAGAATTGACTCATGGGTTTGTAGGGGGTGTCCTGCTCATGCAGGGCACCCTCGCACGTATAAGCTAGCACCCTGCCTTCAGGATTGAAAGGCCTGCCTTAAGGGTAAGTTATAGGTTTTAAGTACAGTGACCTCAGATATAAGGAAACTTATATCTGTTGTGAGTGGTGCTAGCACCAGCTCACACAGGCTGCAATGGCAGGCCGGTAGTCACAATTTGAGTGGTGTCTCATGGGTGGCACAATACATGCTTCAGCCCATGGTGGACACCTGGTGTACCAATGCCCTGGGTACCTTAGTACCATATACTAGGGACTTAGAAGGGTACACCAGTAGCCAAATGGAAAGGTACCAAAGTACTTACCATACTCCAATTTAGGAAGAGGGCACAGTGACTGGGGTCCTGATAAGCAGGATCCCAGTCAGACTAGTCAGAAAACAGAATGACACCAGCAAAAAGTGGGGGTAACCATGAAAGCAGATCCTACTTTCCTACAATTATGTACAGGGAATTGGCCGTACATCTCACTAAATGCTGAAAAAAGCCACTTTGATTGCGCGCACAACTCTGCTCTATTTGAAGAGAGCCTTTGTTCTTTTGCGGCTAATTCCAAATTCAGTTATTATAACTACTGTTTGTGCACATTTCTTATCTAGTGACTTTGTTTACATAAATATATATTAACGTGTAATATTTCAGGCCGCCACTGTATACCATACTTAGATACTGTGATAAAATAAGTTATTTCTGCACCAGATGTAGACGCATATCTATCCTCATGACTGAAAAGTGTTTCAGTTAACCAGGTGCACTGGTTATAACAGTGACTGTTATGAACTTACAACATAAATGGGATTATAATGAGTTAGTTCATTAAAATTGACTGAAAATGCATCTCTGGTTGTTGAATCTGAAAGCACCCGGCATGGGTGGACCAAACTGTTCCAAGAGAATGTAGCTACACGCTGTGAATAAAGTGTGAGAGAATGCCTTTCAGGGCCCTAACTTTCTTTACACAGTCTCATGGAGAATGATTTAACTTTGAATATGGTAAAGAAGGGTGTGCAGACCGGCTGAGAGAGAGGCCCCAACCCAGAAGAGAAGGAGCCTCTTTACCCTCAGGGTAGCCACGGTCTCCCAGCGATGGCACTATTGAGTGAATGACCAGCCACCTCCGGGCATCTAGTAAAAGATTTCGGAATAGCACAACTAATGAGTTACAGCACTTTCAGCACAAACCAAAGCACATGATAAATGTATTGATATGGACTGGTTAACTCTGTACAAAAAATGAAAAGAAGAGCATATAATTTGTAATGCTTTACTTTCTGCGTTTTTAAATATTTGCAGCTTCAGTTTTTATTTGTTTGTATTAGGTAGAACATTCATACGTTCTCTTACCCATGAGCGCGCGCGTGCGCACACAGGCACAAGAAGAAGCAGACGTGCGCACACAGAGCATACCTCACATTTTCTTTAAAATACCTTCAGAGAATGTTCCGAAGCTCTCTCTATCGCTTCAGCTCTTTCACACTTAAAAACAGACCTTCACTCACACATAAGGCTCACACAGAATGACTCACAGCGTTCTTCTTTCTGACTCTCTGTGCCAGCCGCCTGGACTTGCAGTGTGTGCATAGTGCCAATGTAGGCATCTCACCCCCCAACATGGAGACATAGCATGCACAGCAATAAATTACCACATGAGACTTGTTAGTGGGAAAACATATTGCTGCAAGTTTATTTCATACAAAGTTATGCCAACGTGGTGGGTTAACTTACCGGCGATCCAAGGGCAGGCAGTGGAGAATAACCTAAGCTGCTCTGCCCGCCTGATGCCAACAGCACCGTGGCCAACCCAATCGGTGCTGCCATTTAGTGTGGATTATCCCCCTTAAATACTGTTGACCACCAGTCCATCCTTATACTCACGCCTTTTTAGGGGCGGAGCGTGTCCAGGCAAGCCCCCAGTTGCTCAGGCTTACAGCGGCCCAAAGGACTAGGTGGGGCACCA
Organism: Triturus cristatus; assembly: GCF_964204655.1. Lineage (NCBI taxonomy): Eukaryota > Metazoa > Chordata > Amphibia > Caudata > Salamandridae > Triturus > Triturus cristatus. The sequence goes on along the minus strand of NC_140595.1, from coordinate 33,782,986 downwards.
TCGTTTTCCTCCAGAGTCCTGCCGTAAAGACTCGTGGGGTTGTTTGGCTTATGTACCCCTATTGCGCTCCTGAAGAGGGTACCCCTATGTACCATTCAGCTGCTGGATCACCCTGTAACTCTGCCACAGTTCCGGAGGAGGCAGCCGTCACATCCTGAGCCCCCCCACCAAGGCAGGGAACTATCTTACTTACAACCTGCTGTCTCTAAGGCTTTGCCTAGGTCCAACAAGAAAAAGTCCATGCCCACCTGGGACGGGTGGACCCGTCAACATTTAAATACCCTGTGGAGTGTGCATGTAAAAGTCCATGTCTAATGAAGCCGAAACCCCTCTGCTCCGTGAACTTGCGTATGGCGCTGTTTACCCTTCTGCGTGAGGGTTCAATGGCCTCCCCCGACCTGGCCCCATGCCAGACGCTCCTAGGGGTGATCTCGGACCACCATAACTCACATTGACCAATGTGGTTACTGATCTACCCCACTGAGGCCTTCATAGCTTGTCGAAGCGCCCTTTTCTGCCCAGGCATGTCAAATTATTGCCCCCCAGATAAATGACCAAAATGTCGGGAGGTGGTATGCCACTCGTTAGTCTCTCTCGCAGCTCCCTGAGCAAGCAATGCCACCGTGTACCCGGGAACCCAAACCAAACTATCTGGGTGACGAGGAACCCGTGCCTCCAGCTCCTGGCTTCTGCCCATTGCGCCACCCTAGTGATACCTGAATGGCCGATCACCCACACCGTGGCTCCTGGCGAAATAAAGAAATGCGAAGTTGCAAACACCTTTTAATTAACATTCACAATACACCTTGGGAAATCACATAACATGAAATCAAATGACAAAAACTCTACGTTCCTACTAAACACTGTGCATCCTACTAACACTGCAAGCTCATCTAACCTTTCAAGACCCACTACTCTACAGATCGCAACCCTTTTTCTCCTTATAACCTATGGGCAAATGTAGCGCTTGTAGCACCAAATAAGCGAGCCATTAAAGTCGGCTAAAAATTCAGCCCACATCCTGAGGTCCTGTTTGAGTCCCTTATTCAGTCTGACCAGGTGATGTTTCTTTTTTGCGCTGGCCGTGGCCCTAGCCAATCTTCTGGTGAATACCCTTCCTGCTGGAATCACCTTGGCCGCAAAATTTAATTTACCCAATAAACTCTGGATGGTGCCCAGGGATGCTTTCTCTTTTGCCATGGTTGCCTGAATGTCCTGGAGAAGGGTCTGCACCTTGCCCACCAGGAGTCTTGACACGCCCTCAACTGTGTCCAGCTCAATTCCCAGGAAAGTCAGGACCTGAGCTGGGCCCTCAGTTTTACTTGGTGCTAGTGGCACACCTAGTTGATCAGATAATCTTTGGAACTTCTGGAGTGCCACCTTGCAATCCTACGTTCCCTCTTCCCCAATGAACAGAAAATCATCGAGGCAGTGTGTCACCCCTTTTACACCATAGGCCCCTTGTAATGCCCATTGCAAGAAACAGCTGAAAGCCTCAAAGTAATCCCATGAGACTGCGCAACCCATAGGCATACACCTGTCGTAGTGGAACTGTCCGTCTATCTTCAACCCCAGCAGGCATTGACTGCCAGGGTGGACTGGCAGCAGGCGGAAAGCCGATTTGATATCCGCCTTTGCCAATAAGACACTGAACAGGTTCCCTCCTCCAACCTGTGGTTCACTGAATTCCCCTCTGGGTGAGAAAGGTGGTGAATCAGTCTAAAGCTCCTTGGCTCTTTTTTAGGGACCAACTCAAGGGGGGACACCACAAAGTTGTTGAGCGGGGGGAAAGGGAATGGCTCTGCCACCCTCCCTAGTGTCAGTTCTTTCACTACCTTGTCATGTACTACTGTTGGTAGATCTTTTGAAGACCGAAGGTTGTCCGCGTCCCTTCTCCCCAGTGGGCCTACATAAGGGATCCTACAGCCTTCCAGGAAGCCAGAGGCCAGTAGGTGCCTGTCATGTGCATTGGGGTATTGTCTAAGTAATGTGAGGAGGCTGTACAATCGTATCGGTGACGGGCCCTTAACTGCGCAAGCGCTGGGTGGGAAGGTGGTGCGCCGGGTAGAGGTCCCATGCCTGGGCTGAGGACTGCTGAATCCCAATGTGTGCTGTGGTGGTGGCTGAGGTGGTGGGAGCGGAGTCTATGTTCATCTGTCTCAGTTCAACTATCCTGCCTATTGTTAGGTGTGGGGGCTTCGGGTTTGTTGTAGCAGGCCACAGCTGGGTGTGGAGTCCCACATTTGTTGCAACTATGTGCAAATTTGAATGCTTTACCCCAGGAGCAGGAGCCGGCATTAAACAGCCTGCTAGTGCCTGTGGGGGATGGTTGAATCCCCCCCCCCCACTGCCCCCCCCCTCTGGTCGGGTCTCCCATGAGGGCCTTGAAAGGGCTGTTTGAAATGGCGCTCCCAAAATGGTACTGACCTTTAAATGATGATCGCCAGTACCGATTTCTGTTCAGGGAGTCCTTCTGCTGTGGGGTGAATTTTCCCATATGTTCCATCCAGAGCTGGACTTATTTTTGCTCCCAGCCCAGTTTGGGGCACCTGGCCATCTTCTTCCTGAACTCTATCATAGTTGTACCACCCCATGTCCCCCCACTTTATGGCCTCTTTATGTATGGTGCAGGAAAATTGTACTAAACACGGGCCCTATTCTGGGTGATTTTCCATGACCACAGCAGACAGTATGGAGAACGCCTCTAGCCAGTATTATCTGGCCAGGCTAGATATATTACGTTTCTGTCTTCCTCTTTACTGCCCATCTTTCTTCTGTCTATCCCATCTACCCCGTGCATCAATAGTGTGAAACTATAGACAAATTCCCATCGCCAAATCCCCTCCTTCGCTGTCAGCGGAACCTGCCATGCTAGCGAGCAGCGCCCAGATACCAGGGGTGCCACTGTTATGAGTGGCAACTTGACTGTTGCCGTGAGTGTTGCTGCATGGAGTTCTGTCTGTTTCGTGGCCGGGGCTGTAACTGGTGAGTTTACTGTGTGTCCTGATGCCTTGGACTGAGCTATGTTTCCTAAGGTACCCGCAGCGGGGTGGGAGGTATGCAGTTGGGTGCTAGCGTGCTGCCGCTTGCTGCAGAGGTGCCTGCAGCCTGGTTGGTTTCCATTTGCCTCTTCCCTTGTGTGGTGGTAGTTGGCGCCATGGCGGAGGAAACAACACCCTGGGGCTGCTTCTCACTGGTTTGCTTCCCCCGCACATTCACAACTGCCTCAACCCCCTCCCCACTGCTGCTTGTGTCATTGCGTAAAGGTGGGGGCGCCGGGCTGGCGAGGTGGGCTTGAAAGTCAGACATAAAAGTCATCATGGTGTCCATGAGCATACCCATTTTTTCCATGGGCTCAGAGATTGTTGGCGCTGTGCTAGTATTTGGCGTTCCCACAGTCTCTGCCTTGCAACGAATCGCCGGTTTTCTAGCTCTCTGAGCGGGCGCCTCGGTGGGGAATTCCTTATTCGTTGGCCTGCGGGCCCTTTTTGGTCTTGTGGGCCCCACGCCTGTCTACACCGGCTGTTCCGCACCTGGGCCGACGACCACTATCCCTGAGTCCGCGGGTTCTTGGCCATTCATGATTCCCTTCGCCCAATCCAAGCCTTTCGCCTTCGCCATCTGCATGAATGCTGCCCAGTATGCATCTTCAGATGAACCAGGCTGAGAATCCACGGCTGTTGTCATCTGGGAGCCCTGGCTATCCGTGCCCTGGCCTTCAAGCACTAGCCTCTGACTTGGCTGATCCTGTGGGAAGAGAAATATGTGTGAGAAAGACCTCACACCTGGCTGGCCCGTTCTAAGAGTTCAGACCATGGAGTGAATTGGTGTCCCTTTCTCAAGCTTCTGGAGCCCACATCCCTGTTATACGTATTTTCAGGGCGTGCCGAACCTCGACGCGGGCCTGGCTTGCTGAGGACCTGCTCTACCGCATGGTCGACGAATACTTCCCCCGTGCCCTCTGGATGAAGGGAGGGAGTGAAAGGTAAAAACATCGCAACCTGCTATAGCCCCAATCTGTGCCTAGACACACTGGATGGACCGCGACCGCAGTCCCCGAGTTGGCCCGCATCCCCCACCGCCCTGACCCTGCGATCTCCTGTCCCCCTTTTTATGCACAGAAGTTCAGGAAGAAGAACGTTCCCCGCCGCTACTATTGTTACCACAAAAAAAAAAAAGTGTACGCATACCTGGCGATGACTCCTTTCCCCTGTCCTGTTCGCAGCTTTCTTGTACGTACCCACAATACGTTCCACTTGTGGTCGTGACGTCGTCAGGAATAAATGAAACCGATTACTTTGGTGCCCTCACCTTGCACCTCTCACATCGCACTGTGGAGGCTCCTTCATCTGCTTTTACTCCTGCCGTCACCTAGTACCTGCTCCCTGACCTGCTCCTGTGCCGTGCGACGCTCACCCCGTTTCCAGCTCGTGTTTTCCTTTCTGCAGACGGGACAACTCAGCTGCAGACACTACAAGAATGATCAATGATCAGCCCCCCCCCCCCCCCCCCCCCCCGCCATGTGCGGAACCTGGGCGCCTATGTCTAGTTCAAGATGTTCCCCAAACCCCGTGCCATGAGCCCCCCGAGCGATGCCCCAACACACAGGTTCACAGTGATACAGTTGCTTCACTTATAGTGCCAATATCGGCAACAGTTATCACAAAGCACATAAGTACATAAGTGCATAAATAAAAACACACGACACTGTAAGGTAAGTGGAGAAATATTGCTGCAGGTTTATTAGCATAACCAATATGCAAACAAGGTGGGTTATCTTACGGGCGATCCCAGGGCAGGCCAGCCCTATGCCGCCTGCCCGTCTGATAAGCCTAGAGTCACCATGGCAACGCCAACTGGTGTATACCAAATATTGGGAGGGTCCACCCCTCCCATCCGTGGACCACCAGTCCACATGCTTCACACGCCCCCCCGTGATGGGTGGGCGGAGCATAAATGGCAGCCCCCGGTTGCTCAGACCCACAACCGCCTTTCGGTTAACGGGGCGCCGTCGTTCTTCCAGGGGACCCGCTAAACATCCCTGGGTATCCTGGCTTCGCACCCCATGGTGCTGCTGCATGCTGTACCCCTTGGTAAGTGCAGACCCTGGATCGCCCTGTAACTCCTCCACAGCCTTGGGAGTGGCCACCGTCACTACCAGGGCCCCCCACCAAAGTCCCCTATTATTTGCAACCCGCAGCTGCCAGTGCTTCCCCTAGATCCAGTAAAAACAACTCCATGCCTAGATCCGAGAGGTGAACCCCATCTCCTGTCAGACATCCCGTTGATTTGGCGTGCAGAAGGCCATGCCTGATGAAGCCAAAGCCTCTTTGCTCAGTGAACTTGCGCATGGCGCTGTTAACTTTTCTTCTAGACACTTCGATGGCGTCCCCTGAGCGAGCACCATGCCAAATCGCGCGTGGTGTCATCTCCGACCACCACAGTTCACACGGCCCCAACAACACGCTTAACTTGAAGAAAGTATCCCTCATGTCTTGGAGCAAAGCTCTCCTTCCTAGTGATGTGAGGTCATTACCTCCCAGGTGAACCACCAAGAGGTTGGGCGGGAGCCACCCGCCCTGGAGTCTCTGCTTCACTTTCCGTAACAGTTCGCACCAGCGCAAGCCTGAGAAACCCAACCACGTGATGTCTGTGTTGGCAAAGCCATTCTGCCACTCTCTTGCCTCCGCCCAATGTGCCAGTCTTGCAATAATTGAGTGACCAATTACCCACACCTTCATACCTAATAAAGAGAAAATTGGTTTTGAGTATATGTTTATTAAACGGAAACATCAGCAAAACAAAAGCACATCTACAGGCAAGGTATACGTCAATCAGGAGCCAGAGAAAGGGGGGAGGCCTGACAAGATTGTAGGTCCCGAAATAGACAGTCCAACCCATGTGTCCCACTGCCCGCACGGCCACTCCTAGGGCCGAATGTATCGCTTGAAGCAATGCGATTGCCAGCGCCCCACATTCATGATACCTTCTGCGGGCAGTCCTGCCAGGAAAGCTGTGGTGGCCGCACCTATGCGGAACGAATGGCTGCTGAATTTTTTGTCCCTAACCTCATGGCCAGACAGCCTTAGGCAGGCCCTGAGGATGTGGTCCACTTGGAATCTAGTGACCGGGAGGCCATCCTGATGCACCAGCAGGTAACCCGCCCCCCGCGGGCGAAGCGGCAGGTAGGTTCTGACCCAAGCTACCGGGCAATACCTCTCATCCCCCAGGCTGTGTAGCACAAATGACCTCCCCCGCCCTAGCTGGTCAGTCTTGGACTGTCTCATGACTATTTTCAGGCACCCCGGCTCCAGTTCTACGTCTTTTACGTTCAAAGCCACCCCCGAGGGGTCAGATTTTGAGCGAGCCACTAGTTCCCCGATCCTAAAGGCCCCAAAGAAGGCTAGGGAAAAACAGGCCGAGAACAGTGTGGCTTCGTACCCCGAGTGGGTGGCCCTACCCATACAGTCTAACATCCCTTGTAGCAGTGAGAAACTAATGGGGGACCTGGGATCAGGGGATCGTGGAACCAGTTTGGCCCACCCTCGCAAGGCTGCTTTGATCACAAAAGCCTTGGTGGGATCAGACTGTCCCCTCAGTTTGGCGTGGTGGCTGATGGCAGCGAGGTGACCAGTTATCCAGGAATGTGTTTTGCCCTCCCCTCTGGCCCACAGCAAGAATTGTTGGACTCTAAGCTCCAGGGCCAACTGATCCTCCTCCCAGCCCCCTGTAATTGCACTGAAAAGAGTGACACAGCTCCCATAGCGCTTTGCAGTTCTGGGGGCTAGGGACCGTTCTCCCAGCTCCCTCATCCGTGGTCCCACTTCAGCAGCCGCCACAAGTGCGGCGGGAAAGGAGTCCCCTCTTGACGTGCGCTCGGCCAGGCCTCCCGGAAGCGGTGCCACTGGAATCGAGACAAAGAGTCAGCGGCAACATTAGAAATCCCTTGAATGTGCCGGGCCCTGCACTCTACGTTGTTAAATAGGCAGGCCCTGACAAGCTCTCGCAGTAGACACAGGACCAGGGGGCAGCTAGCAGACTGGGAGTTGATGGCCTGCACCACCGCCAGGTTGTCTGACAAGAAAAGCACACGTTTGGCGGACAGGGCCCTGGGCCAGAGATGAAAAGCTACCACAATTGGGAAGAGTTCCAGGACGGTGATCTTGGACGTGACCTTTTTCTTGTGCCAGGCGTTAGGCCACCTCTCTGCACACCACTCCATGTCCAAAATCACTCCGAACCCTTCCCGGCCAGACGCATCAGAAAAGAGGGCCAGCTCCCGACTGTTGGCCCAGGGGTCGCGCCAGATGACTGCCCCATTGAAGTTGCCTAGGAAGTCAGCCCACATGATCAGGTCTTCACGCATCCCCTTGTTCAATTTAACCATGTGGTGCTTCCTACTCACAGAGGCCGTAGCTCTAGCTATCCTCCTCGCAAATGCCCTGCCCGCAGGGATGACTCTGGCAGCAAAGTTTAGGTTCCCCAGGAGGCTCTGAATGGCTGCCAAGGAAACCTTCTCCTTCCCTACCACTTGGCTAATCTGATCTCTCAGGTCCCGCACCTTGTCGGCTGGCAGCCTGGCCTCCCCCGCCACTGTGTCCAACTCAATACCCAAGAAAGAGAGAACCTGGGCCGGACCCTCCGTTTTCTTAGGGGCTAAGGGAACGCCAAGGTGATGCATCAGAACCTGAAAATCATCGAGGGCTGCCCTGCATTCCTGAGTGCCATCCCTCCCGATGAATAAGAAGTCATCTAAGTAATGGGAAACCCCAGAAACGCTGTAGGTGTGCTGGAAGGCCCATTGAAGGAAAGAGCTGAAGGCCTCGAAGAAGGCACAGGAAACCGCGCACCCCATGGGCATGCACTTGTCAAAGTAGTACATGCCGTACACCTTGAAACCCAGCAAGTGTTGGCTGCTGGGGTGCACTGGTAGTAACCGAAAGGCCGACTCAATGTCGGCCTTCGCTAACCATGCTCCTTTGCCAGCCCTCCTTACCAGGTCAAGTGCGACATCCAATGTACAATAAGACACAGAGCATGACCCCTCCTGAAGGCCGTGGTTTACTGAGCTCCCTTCTGGGTAAGACAAGTGGTGAATCAGTCTGAAAGACCCTGGTTCTTTTTTAGGGACCAAGCCAAGGGGGGAGACTACAAAGTTATCTAACGGGGGCTCCCTGAAAGGACCCGCCACCCGTCCCAGCCTCAGTTCCTTCTGAACTTTTTCATTTAAAACCTGTGGGAGAACCCTGGCAGATCTGAGGTTCTCCGCATCGCGACTGGACAGGGGACCTACATAAGGGATGGTGAAGCCCAGCGAGAAGCCTTCTAGCAGGAGAGCACTGTCAGAGGAGAGGGGGTACAGTCTGAGTAATTCGAGCATGCGGTCAAGAATGACAGGGGAAGGACCCTTGATGGCCAGGGGCGCAGGAGCGCTGGCTACTTGAGCGGTGGGAGGGAGGGGGAGGGGAGAGGCCGCAGCTAGGGGAGGGTGCGGGGGTGACTCAAGAAGATGGTTTGAAGGAGTCAGCAGGCTTCGTGTCCTGTTTAGCTTGGCACGAGGAGGCGGGGTGGCGCCCCCCGCACTTGCTGCATGAGTGCTGGAAACGGCACTTGGCCCCCCAAGAGCAAGCGCCGGCATTGAACAGGTTGCAAGTCCCGGGCGAGACCCGCTTGGCCCCCCCTCCCCTGCCACCTCCTCTGCGGCCCCCCCGAAAGGACTGCCTCGCGTGCTTAACATTGAGCTGTGAGCTCCCTGGCTGGCCGCCCCCCCCTCCTGACCCTTTGGGAAGCGGGGCAGAGCTCTGGGATCCCCGAGACCCCATGTGGTCCATCCACAGCTGTACCTCTTTCTGGTCCCATTCCATCTCTGGGCAAATGGCCATCTTCTTTCTGAACTCCATGTCATAATTGAGCCACCCTTCCCCGCCCCACTTCTGCGCCTGTGTGTGAATTAACCGCTGGTACAGTACTAAGGCCTGCCCCTGTTCAGGAAATTTTTCAAGTATAACCGATTGAAGAATGGAGAAGGCGGATAGCCAGTTGTCTATGGTTTTATCCGGCCACTGCTGGAACCTGACCTTCTTATCGTCTTCCTTCCCCCCAAGCCTACGCGCGTCTTGCCCATGCTGGCCCAGCAGCAGTAGTGAAAAGATGTCTAAAAACTCGCGCCTCCAGATGAATTCCTTTAATGCTAGGGGGACCTCCCAGATCAGCGAGCTATGGCCAGACAGGAGCGGGGCATGAGTAACCTCCTTCTTGGCTGCGACCTGCAGAGCTGGCCCTGGTACTGCTGCGCTAGCTAGCTGTGTGGACGCGCTGCCCCCTACGGCGGAGGTGGGGGCGGTGGACACGTGGACGGCAGCAGGCTGCCCAGTAAGCGGCTCACCTCCTGCTGGTTGACGCTGCTCACCCCCTGCCGGGAGGGGGCCTGGTGCGGGGGTGCCAGCGGGAGCCGCCATCTCCTGCCTGACGGACAGTTCAGACCCTGCCACCGCCGCCGGTTCTGCACTCCTGGGCAAGGAAATAGGTGGTGTGCATGGCACCGTGGACAGCTCGGGGGCCTGACGACATGTCCCTTGTGGAGCCCAAACAGTGGCTGCAGCGGAAGGGTTCCCTCCCGCACAGTCAGCAGTCGGCCGTCCCCCGGCTGAGGCTGCACGCGAAAAACCAGCCCTGACCTCTTCCATGAAATTCTTAAGGGTGTCATTAAGATTGGCCAGGTCCTCCTTGGATGCAAAGTTAGCAGAGGGAGCGCTTAAACTGCTGGGGGGTGCCTTGCCGGCCGGGGACGGCAGGGACGGATGCCCGGAGGAGCCCTTGACGGCGGGCACCGAGCGGATCCTGTGTGCAGTTCCTTCAGCCGGGAAGTCTCTAACCGTGGCCCTGCGAATTCGTTTGGGGCGGGAAGGTCCTGCCTCCTCATTCGACTCTTGTCCCGTCGTGGGACCCCCAGAAATGACCCCAGAGTCATCTGGGCAGCTGGCCTTGAGGAGGTCTGCAGCCCAGGCCAGTCCTTTGGATTTGGCTAGATCAATAATAGCTGCTATCTGTGCGTCTTGCGAATTGCCCTGCTGGGTTTCATCGACCTGGGACGGCGTCGAGAAGAGCGCTGGGGTACCCTCACTATCCATCTCGGACTGGGTCCTAACCTGAAAGAGAAATGAACGTAAGCTGCGGCCAATACGACTTGAGACCGGCCCCTGCCCGCCCTGAAACCAATCCGTGCCGTCACACCCGCTACTACTTACTCTCACGGAAGCGAACGCACCTCCTTCGGCCCCGAACGTATGCTGTCCCAGATATCCTGCATACAAAGAACAACAACTGTTAAAAATAAAAACGCGCCCCAGGGCGACCTTGTTCGTGTCCGTGCAAGCCGAGAGCCTCCTCTCCCCTTCCCTCCCCACCCTTTGGCACACTTACACCCCTTTCCGGCAGCAAGCGTGTTCGTCTGATACACCTACCCCTTGGCACGATCTAGGAGGAAGAAAGGAGAGGGATGAAAACGACATTTTTTTTTTTTTTTTTTAATAACCTCCCTGCTGCTATAACCTACATACATGTCCCCAAAGCAGCACCTACGCAAGAAAGTGAATGGGGAGGGGAGCTTGTGGGATTGTAAGAAGCGTTCGGATTAACAACTTGTCACAATGCAGCGTTAGCGGGCTCGGACCCCTGTCCTGTGAGAGCCTTGCTACCGAATGTCTTGAACCCAGTACTAATACTTGGCGACACAGAATCTTTGCGCACATGGAGATAAAGTAATCGCGCAGAATCATGGATGTTCGGCATTAATAAAAGGCCCGAGTTTATCTCCCAGTTCACCCGGTCACCTCCGCTCCCTCGCTGATGTTGGGCCACCGAGGGTGGGCGGGGAGGGCGCGCGCGCCACAACTGAACCCCCCCCCCCGCGTGCTTGAACCCGCCCCGGACACGACAACCACTCCGCCGAATGAGGTATTACGGGGGGGGTGTGATTCCACAAGGCGCAAAGGGACGAAGCGACCACGCGCCTGCCGACTCGCGACCGAGAGCGCTCCGGGTGCGGGGAGGGCGCACATACAGGCAGAGCGTAATCATTTCCCCTTTTTTTTTTTTTTTTTTTTTTTGAAGCCCTGACTCCGCCATGGAGTTCCCACCCGAGGTGTCCGGCGGTTAACCGAAGCCCACACGACGCGCGCCAGACTAGAAGCGCCGCAGGGAGCACGCACCGGAAGAGACTATCCAGGCAGGTAATTGACTGTGTGGGGGGGGGGGAGAGCGAGGAAACACATAGAGGTGCCAAATGCATCCAGGCCCGGCACTGATTCCCCATCTGATTGTTTAACTGGTGCGTGTAAACATGCTAATTCACGGAACGGCTGCTGTTAGCAACGCACCTAAAACACAGTAATTCTACCCGCAAACCAGTGTATTGTGCTTGCTTTCCTGTCCGCTTCGATGGACGGGTTAAAAGTTAACTCACTGACTATTGCTGGATGAGCTGTCCCCCAAATACACGAGCGCCCCAAGGCGGCGCTCATGGCACCCCGAGCAATGCCCACTGTGGCCTGATCGTGTACGACCTCGCGACGCACCTTCCCCCACCCCCCCCCGCGGGCACCCAAAATTGGCGGCTGGGGGGGCAGGGCGATTCGAGCGCATGGCGAGATCAGCTTGCTGAGATACCTTGCCGGCTCGCACTTGCAGTTAACGTGCAGGCCTCCCCAAACCCGCTAATCCCACGTCCGAGGCCCCCAACGGACCCAGGGCAGTCCACGCCACCCGTGGGGGGGGGGGGAGGGAGGAACGGGGAAATTCGCACCGCAAACGCGTACCGAAGCACACCCGGGGGAAAGTTGCTGTTTTATGCCCAGGAAGTCAGGGCCGAGACTCATTCCCCAGAGTAAACCTGTGCACACCCGGGGGAAAATGAGATACTCCCCCCAGCCCCGCGATCGTCAGTATTCAGGCATTATCGGAGCTGGGGAGGGGGTGCGAGGGTGAGCGTGGGCCGCCGACCGAGGTCTGACTCCACGCCATCGAAACCTCCTTTTACCGTGTCCGCAACCAGCCCTTGTCGCAGGACTCGTAACGAATGCCAAGCCAGACTAACGATACAAGGAGCCTGGCCCCAGGGTAAATTTCGATTAAGCACAAACGGCGCTTTCCCCCTCAACGTACACAAGATCCTGTCCCCCGCCACAAACTCTTTCCCCGAGCACGGCCCCCCCCCGCCCGTGGTACGCCGACCACAGGGCCCCGTCTCCTGGTACTGCCCAGGGACAAGGCCGGGGCGAGAGGGAAGTAACCGGCAGACTCACCGGAGTAAAGACGGGCGACACGACGGAGCACGACGAACTGCAGGCAAGGCGAACGAGCGGACAAGAGGACGAGGAGGGGGCGGAGACAGTATAAGTACCCCTGTCTCCTGCCCGCCCTCGCCGGAAACAGCTATCTGTTGGGGTCTCCCCCGGACTAGCCCAGGGACTCGACCTCCCACCCCTGTGCCTTCCTGTGGCACTAAGGCGGCCGCCCTCCAAGGGGCGGGCCGCTGCGCGACCCCCCCCCCGGGCAGCCTTACATAGCCATCACATACTTCCCCTGTGCTGGTGGGAGGGGATGGGAGGGGATAGGAGGGGATAGGAGGGGCAGACGGAGGGGGGGGCGCAAGATCCAGCGGGCCCCTGCTTGTGACCCTGCCAATGCAGTGTGGCCCACAAACTCCCTCTGCCTCTCCCCCTGAACACTTACTGCCACCGGCCTGTCTGTGCTATCCTATAAAGAGGGGGGAGCGCCTGTACCAGACCCCCCCACTTTTGTTTGTTGTTGCCGCACCAGCGAGGCAACAGCTGAAGCAAAGGCGGCCTGGTTGCAGCTGCGCACAAGGGCCCACGGATCGCGCAGCACCCCCCACAGTCATGGATGCCGCCCCAGCGTCAGACTTGCTGAGGTTGTCTGACTGCTGCCAAACAGGGAAGGAGGGAGGGTCGGCACGCATCCCTGAGCACCCCCCCCCTTCCCACACTCCATGATGACGTGGACTTCCAGCGCTTTATCGCGAGGTGGTCCGTATGCATCTCTGCACCCCCGCACTTCCCAAATGCCGCCCGAGTGTGCCTGGCTGGGGTGGGACGGGGGCTGACATCGATGTAGCGCCGGGAAGGGCTTGCATGCTCTCATGGCACCCTCCCCGCGCCTGGTGGCTCACAGGTGAGAGGGCCCGCATGCATTCTTGGCACCCCCGCCGCACTCCTCGGTGCCGCTCCAGCCAGTTAAGCCTGCTAACTGGCTGGGGCGGAGGCAGCCTTAGTGCCAATATCAACAACACTCACCATCCCCCATACAGAAATCTCTTAGTAAAATAACCAGACAAGACACCTTTGTGGAGAAAATTGCTGCAGGTTTATTAGCATTACAACAATGCCAAGATTGGTGGGTTAGCTTACGGGCGATTCCAAGGCAGGCAGCCCCTCGCCGCCTGCCACCTAATGAGCCAAATTACACCGTGGCCAATCCAATCAGTGTTAGTCAGATTTGGGGGAGGGGAGACCCCTCCCACCGGTGGACTGCCAGTCCACTCCCTTGCTCATGCCCCAGACAGTGCTACTGGCTGTGATGGGCTTCAAAATGTCTGAGACCATAAACACCCATCGTGGCAAAACTACCCACGAAAGGACATCACGTGGGAGGCTGCCGCCGGTAAGGCCCCGTGCCGCTGACTAGATGCTTGTGTTGTTGCAGACACCCGGGGCCATTGCTTAACCCACCGTAAATGAACGGCAGGGGGAGTGACGCTGCCCCGCACCCCCCCCCCCTAGCCAACCACTGTTTGTTAGATTTGGGGGAGGGGATAGCCCCTCCCACCGGTGGACAACCAGTCCACCCCCTTACTCACGCCCCCCCAGCTAAGAGGGGCGGAGCGTTGCAGGCAACCTGTAACTCCGTAGCTCTGGGTGTGGCCACCGTCACACCAGAGCCCCCCACCAAGATAGGCTTCATTACTTACACCCTGCTGTCTCTAAGGCCTCCCCCAGATCAAAAAAGAACTGGTCCATACCTACTCTGGACAGGTGTACCCCATCTTCATCCAAATACCATGTGGCCTTAGTGTGCAGTAACCCATGACGGATGAAGGCAAACCCCCTTTGCTCAGTGAATTTCCTCATGGCGCTGTTACCTTCCTGCAAGGGACCTCCATGGCTTCCCTGGATTGTGCGCCCTGCCACACCCCAGGGCGTTCTCAGACCACCATATCTCACAGGTCCCCAGCTGGTGGCTCAATTTACACCTGGTGACCGTAATGCTTGAAACAGTGCCCTTCTCCCCAGAGATGCCAGATTATTCCCTCCCAGGTTTATGGCCAGCACATTAGGAGGAGGAGACCCTGTGACCCTTCTGTTGAAACCACCACCACACCCAGCAGGTGAAGCGTTCCAGGTTCTTTGGCATGACCCCTCCTGTGCCCTTAGAAAGCACCCTGCAAGGGCCAGCAGGACCTGCCAGTCCTGTTTACCCTTCACCTCCTTGCCGCATGGCGGCACTCACTACCGCAGGTGTCCTGTTAACATAGTCCTGTAAGTTTATAGGGGACCGTTTATCCGACCGTACAATAACTTTGCTGCTGTCTGAATGTGAACTGTGGTTTTTCGCTAGGGGTGAATATGCAGGCGATCTACAAGCCCATGAGTCAGCGGATCGCTTTGGGTGCTGATTTCAACTTGCGCCTGACAAAACGCTCGGTGCGATGTAGCTGCCCCAAACTAATTGATCTAGATGACCTAGTGTAGTTTCCGGCCCCTCATGGAAAATTACAAAAGGAGCCTGGAAAGGATGACCATCAGATCTTTCCTAGGCATAGACAACACATGAGGAACTGTACACCCCTGTATCATTTGGAGGGGGAGGGGAGGCTAGCTGAGATACCTAAAATTAGGTTCTGTGTCGCTATGTGGTCTATGTCACTCAGCGTTGCTTCCGGCTTATGACTGGGGGGGAACCAATTCCCCTGAGAAAACCCCCCTGTCTGTGCAGCCCCCCCCCCCCACATGGCCTGCGTGTACTAAGATGCCAGATACAGATTCCTGCTAAAAGTCAGTAACCAATGCAGGGTAGCATGCAAAGTTGAGACCACCCCGTGAGTGGGTGCTGCTCAGCTCACCCTCATCTGTCATCGCCTCCATGAATCTCATCCACCCCTAGCCTTTCCCCTACAGCAAGGCGAGAGGTTGGGCTGTATATTGCAGGTCCAGGTAGTGTTTTGTTTCACTAAACCTGCCTTTAATTCACATGCTGATTACAGCACTGGGCCCTGCCCATGAAGCTTTACCTATTTAGAAGGCAAAAGGAATGTGCACCGTCCCATTGAATCTGTGGCCTTCAAACTTGCTAGAAGCTGACATTAAATGACCAACCAAAACATTCCCCAGGTGAGCTCACAATAATGTGAAATTGGGTATCCCTAACATTCAACAGCAGCCCACAAAAGTCAGCCATGTTCCCCAGTGGTATCAGTGGCTAGCCAGTAGGGAGCTCTGCCCTGTAACTGCCCACCCACAGCAAACGATAAGTGCATAGCTTGTGGTGAACTGGATGTCAGGCGGCCTCTCCAGTTTGCACCACACCCTGCTCCTGCCGCTCATAGTAACATCCCAACCTGACCCCCCCCCCCCAAAGACCATTGTTTCTAGGTGCCTGACCCCACTAATGTACATGGCGGCACCATACCGATGGGAAGGCCTTAAGTATGGATGCCCCTAAACCATCTGGTATACTTACCAGAGCCATCGGATGCATCTGCCAAGTATTTGCAACCCTTTAGGTTTGTGGCCAATAGGCTACTATTGAAAGACGTTGTGCTACTGGCTGTGATGGGCTTCAAAATGTCTGAGATGGGAGCATGGCTATGACTGCATTAGTGATGCCAAGATATAATGCCCTGATTGAGAAGGAGGTAGATAGTGTATATGGAGTACTAATTGCATCCTGTTTTAAGGGAAGCTGGCCCCTTCTACTGCGTCAAAGCCACATCATTGCTTTGTAAAACTGCTGTTTTTATATACTTGTTGCAATTCATACACACTACTCCTATCCTTCAAATTCACCCCCTTACCATGCCCAGCATTCCTGAATTCTAATGTAAATGTCGGCTCCCTGTAATGGAAATAAAAGAAAAACTTACTTTGCCATGTGGTCTTATGGGAGGTGTGGGGACGTTTGCCCCAGCCTATAAACACCTCCATGCTGTCACTGTCTTATTGCCCGACTTGGCAATGATAGATGTTCTTTCTGTATGTAAAGGAGATGAGGTAAGTGATGTACGGGAAACTAACCCCTTGTACCGTTAGCCACACTTTTCTATATTGTTCAGAAGTGAAAGTAGCGTCATGTCCCTGGTCAAAGTGGAACTCTTGCAGCATCCCAAGTTGCTGGATTCCTTTACTGGTTTTGGTTGATAAGCTCTGCACCAGCTTTGCTGTGACCCTATATCTAACACTATGCATGCCTGTGCCAAAGAGCTGCCTAGTGTTAAATTGAATGCCAAATCTGGAAAGTGTGTCTCACTATGCTTTATATTCGCCCTGCAGTATACAAACCAATTGTATATCACTTATACTGATCTGTAGATAAATGAATGAAATGGTCATCCTTGTACCTTCCCATGTAAATCCAAATCAGGTGCTGGAGACCAAGGTTGCATTTACCCCTTTACCTACCCAGGATTGTTGGGGCTTTCCTTCGTGTTTCTCTTCCCTACATACCTTGTACGGACATCCCCCTGAGTGGGAAGCTCTGGAATTTTGACAGCCCCACAAGTTAACCAACAATCTATCACTAAATGACCCATGTGGTGTAGACATTCTCAAGAACTTTTTGTTGTCTGCACACTAGAGCATTCTAAGCTGGGGTTACGCAGGGACATCATGGGTTATTATCCAGGATATTGGTGTTGTTCTTAGTATCCTTATTTGTGCTCCAACAATGAAAATAAATGCGTCCCACTAGCCTGTATTCGAGAAATATAATATACACAACGTACACCCACGAGCCAGCACTTCAACCTGTCTGTGAACCTTTACTGTCTGTGAACCTTAACTGACAGTCATTAAAAGGGTTATGAGGTTCCCAGCCCAGAAAAGGCTGCCTTCCAGCCAGTGTGCCAGGTCGCTGAGCTCCTATTAAGACTTCTGTGACTTACTTACCGCAGGGTTGCTGGGCACGCATTCCGTCCCCCTGGTTCTGCTAAAGCGATATGTATGCATTTCTGACAGAACTGCTAATTGTTTTGCGGAGAGTCCCTGGCTCTTTGCTACGATACTTTCAGCTGTGCGGGCGTGGCCCTTCTCAACAGTGCTGCTATATTTCCCCTCGGCTGGTGTAGAGCTTTGAGCGTGACAGCATATGTAGGTCAACTAGTGAAGGCTTTTACAGTAGAGCACAAGCATTTACTACAAGAGTGCGAAAGCGCTGGATGAAATGCTTGACATAATCTCGGCCACTGCAGCCGATTCCAACCGCTAAAACACTTGGCAGTGCGTCCAACATGTCAGAAACATTACTCAACCACAGAGCTGCTCGAGAACAGCCAACACCGTAGGGGGTTGTGCCATCTAAGCTTCCCAACCGCACACTCCCCCGAGGGTCAATGCACAAGCCCACGCCTAACCAGTACTGCAAATGGCAGTGTGCTGTCATTGCCAAATAGCTGCTGTGACACAACTGCTAGCGCCCAGAGATGCTGTCTAAATACCACGCCGCATAGAATAAACCCATCAGTGTTAACAAGTAGACTACAAGTCGCAGAATGCAGCAAACGTTATGCTAAAAGTATTCCTAACCAGTGGTGGCTGGTGACATTTGAAGGTGGTGGGGCGTAAAAATTGCGTCGGAGTGCACTGTGGCGAGCGAGCCTGAATAAGCTAAGGGGGATTGGGGGGGGGGGGTTTCTCCCCCCGATAATTTTTTTTTTTTTAAAGGGTGGGCAAATGGTGCATTTTCAAGCAAATTACCAGGGACACCTTAAGGATTTTGGGGGCCCTGTCTGTCGAAACGTATTTAGAGGCCGAGACCCCTGTTAGGAACAGCTTTGAATATATGATCCAGTTTTAGATGTTTCATGCCCTCTTTGGCCAGGTCACTGACAGTGCACAGACAATCGTCCAAAATTCTAAATGTGTTTACATCTATATATATTCATAGATAGTGATGACTTGTGTTTTCAATATTGCAACACAACAGCAGCTTACATTATGAGAAACATTTTCTGCACCAGTCTGCGTTCTTGCTCTATAAGCACTAACACTCTTTGAAGCGCAGAGTCACTCTGCACTTCAAAGAGTGTTAATAGAGCGGGAACCCAACCCGAATGTAATTCAGAACTGCTTTTGATTAAGGCGTACATTTGCTTTGTGCGACTGTCCTTTAATTGTTCCAATTGCCTCTGACGGTCAGAGAAGGCAGTTAGAACAATTGAAGGACAGTTGCGCAAAGCAAATGGGCGCCTTTATTAAAAAGCAGTTCTAATAGTTATCGGCGGTAGCTGATCATTTTGCAAATATGTTCTTTGGAAGGGAAGAATCGGGTTCTAACTTAAAGAAGATGTTCTTTCACTGCTGTAATTTTGTCTCAAACAGTAGCCCGTCAGCGAAGGATGTAACGTAAGCGCGGGCAGGGTACATTGAAGCTTCGCAGAGATGCGTTAAATATGTGCCTCGGCCTCCATACTATGAGTTTGCATGGAAGTTTTACCGGTGCTACTCCATTACCATTGGGTCTGCGGATATTAATAGTGTAGCACTGTTAAATAAGGTAAAAGCAACCGCGGCCGATAACTATCAGAACTGTTCCTTTGAAACTAAGGCTGCGTGGCCGCAGGTTGGGCTTCGAGGCACGTGAGCACAGCTGCACTTTTGAACGATGGATTTCAACTCATCCAGCAGTCTTACTGGCTATGACTATGGCGGCCATTGCCAAACATTTGCATGTGAACGTGCCCAAATCATGCATAGATGTGGAACAATTAATAACACACTAGGTCTTTGCATAGAATACTTCTGCTTAGGTGGGTTAGGAGCAAAGCAATTTGGAAAACTCAGGCATTCAGCAAGCCTAGAGCCAGTGCCGCAATGCGCATGTCGGGTTTTAATAAAGGCATCCATTTGCTTTGTGCAACTGTCCTTCAATTGTTTTAATTGCCTTCTCTGACCCTCAGAGGCAATTGGAACAATTAAAGGACAGTCACACAAAGCAAATGTACGCCTTAATTAAAAGCAGTTCTGAATTACATTCGGGTTGGGTTCTCGCTCTATTAACACTGTTAGTGTTTATAGAGCAAGAACGCAGACTGGTTTAGAAAATGTTTCTCATAATGTAAGCTGCTGTTGTGTTGCAATATTGAAAACACAAGTCATCACTATCTATGAATATATATAGATGTAAACACATTTAGAATTTTGGACGATTGTCTGTGCACTGTCAGTGACCTGGCCAAAGAGGGCATGAAACATCTAAAACTGGATCATATATTCAAAGCTGTTCCTAACAGGGGCCTCGGACCCTAAATACGTTTCGTCAGACAGGGCCCCCAAAATCCTTAAGGTGTCCCTGGTAATTTGCTTGAAAATGCCCCATTTGCCCACCCTTTTAAAAAAAATAAGAAATCTTGGGGGGAGAACCCCCCTCCCCAATCCCCCTTAGCTTGTTCAGGCTCGCTCGCTCGCCACAGTGCACTCCGACGCAATTTTTACGCCCCCACCACCTTCAAATGTCACCAGCCACCACTGAAACTCAGCTGTGTTGACCCACCCACGCCACTGAGTCTTGCCATAAAACTGAAAGCCTGGAAACCACATCAGCTGTAACAAACTGCAGAGCAATCCTATCCTCTGGGCAGCCTTGGGTGATTTGGAGGGGAGTGCCAGGCGAAGGGCGGGAGCCTATGAAACAAGCCCTGGGCTGCAGGAACCAGCCCCTGGTGCCCCTCCCACGGCCTAGAGGCATTCCGCCAGAACACCGGGACTAGCACCGGCAAAAGCAAGGCAGAGTACAACTTCATGCGCCAAAAGCGGCCGCCTGCAGACAGACTCGCTCCTCCCCGGTGGTGTATTGAAGGTAGGACGGGTGGGCATGCTGAGCAAGAGTCCGAATGCTCCCACTCTGACCCACGCTACGAGGGCTCCTCTATCCCGAGGGGTCAAATGCTGAGTGGCCATGTTGGGGCGCAGGACAGGGGCTTCGAGCCACCCGCACTCGGTTGCCCTGCGCTCACTTAATACTCGCTTCACCCACTTCATGCGACGTGCCGGCCTCTGCACCTCAATCACCACCGCTTGCAAGGAGGAATCGGATGTCCCGAAAAACCGAGGTGACAACGGCGGAGGGGGGGGGCGCCAGGACCCCCCCCCCCTTCCCCCGCACGGGTCTAGGGCTAAGCCGGTCCCGCGAGGCCACACCGTGGACAGTGCTCCGGAGCGGCCGGCAGTCGCAGCAGTAACAGGCCGCCTCCCCCTGGCCCTGATTTGAGACCCGGCCCCCTGTGGAGAGAAGGACCGGTCACAGCGAGGTCGCTCACCCGTCTACCTCATTGCCCACACCCCCTGGCCTGCAAGGGAGCCCTGCCGGGGAACTAGGGACAGCAACAGGCCGTGGCGTGCAATGCCCAACCTACGGTGCCTGGAAGCAGGAGCCACAGGCGGGCTTAGTAGGTCGCACATAACCACGAATCACGCCCCATAAAAACCACCGTGGCTGCGATACTGCCCCAAGCTAAAACCCAAGTCACCATGGTGGGGTCTAAGTCGGTCTGAAGCTGCAACTCCCTGCTCTGCGGGGGGCGGCCCAGTCTCACCGGTGGTCCCGACGATCGGAGCCCCCTCCGGGCTCGACGCCCAACACAACGGACCCGGCTCCACCGGCGCGCAGCCAACGGCTCTGGCCCCAGAGGCGCACCGCCCACACGGGCAATGCCTGTCCTCCGCCCCCCCCCCCCCCCCCCCGTGCCCGTTGAGGCGCTCAGACCCTGCCGGGAGATGCTGGCTGCCCCCCAAAGTGGGAGTCTGCAATGGATTCTTAAAAACACAACATTCAACAAGTCGAGCGGCATAAAAATTACAATGTTCTCACTGGAGTATGCCCGCTTCCGGCACCATGCATTATCGATGGCAACGACTACCCTTGGAGCACTATGTACGGTGGGCACTAGGTATCCTGGCGCAGTATTTACAATGGGCACTAGTTACCCTGGCACAGTATTTACAATGGGCACTTGTTGTCCTGGCACAGTATTTACAATGGGCACTAGTTGTCCTGGCACAGTATTTACACAGTATTTACAATGGGCACTAGTTGTCCTGGCACAGTATTTACAATGGGCACTAGTTACCCTGGCACAGTATTTACAATGGGCAATAGTTGTCCTGGCACAGTATTTATAATGGGCACCAGTTACCCTGGCACAGTATTTACAATGGGCACTAGTTACCCTGGCACAGTATTTACAATGGGCACTAGTTGTCCTAGCACAGTATTTACAATGGGCACTAGTTACCCTGGCACAATATTTACAATGGGCACTAGTTGTCCTGGCACAGTATTTACAATGGGCACTAGTTACCCTGGCACAGTATTAACAATGGGCACTAGTTGTCCTGGCACAGTATTTACAATGGGTACTAGTTACCCTGGCACAGTATTTACAATGGACACTAGTTGTCCTGGCACAGTATTTACAATGGGCACTAGTTACCCTGGCACAGTATTTACAATGGGCACTAGTTGTCCTGGCACAGTATTTACAATGGGCACTAGTTACCCTGGCACAGTATTTACAATGGGCACTAGTTACCCTGGCACAGTATTTACAATGGGCACTAGTTGTCCTGGCACAGTATTTATAATGGGCACTAGTTACCCTGGCACAGTATTTACAATGGGCACTAGTTACCCTGGCACAGTATTTACAATGGACACTAGTTGTCCTGGCACAGTATTTACAATGGGCACTAGTTACCCTGGCACAATATATACAATGGGCACTAGTTGTCCTGGCACAGTATTTACAATGGGCACTAGTTACCCTGGCACAGTATTTACAATGGGCACTAGTTGTCCTGGCACAGTATTTACAATGGGCACTAGTTACCCTGGCACAGTATTTACAATGGACACTAGTTGTCCTGGCACAGCATTTACAATGGGCACTAGTTACCCTGGCACAGTATTTACAATAGGCACTAGTTACCCTGTCACACTATTTACAATGGGCACTAGTTGTCCTGGCACAGTATTTACAATGGGCACAGTTATCCTGGCACAGTATTGACAATGGGCGCTAATTATCCTGGCACAGTATTTACAATGGGCACAGTTATCCTGGCACAGTATTTACAATGGGCACTAGTAGTCCTGGCACAGAATTTACAATGGGCACTAGCTGTCCTGGCACAGTATGTACAATGGGCACTAGTCATCCTGGCACAGTATTAGTTTGGGCATTACTTCTCCCGGCTGGACTACAAGAACACACTCTACGCAGGAATCACCACTCGACTCCAGAAGAGACTCCAGACAATACAGAACTCAGCTGCCAAACTCATCCCCGACCTTCACAAACGGACCCACATCACCCGCCTCTTCAAGAACCTCCACTGGCTCCCCATCCAGAAAAGATGCCAGTTGAAGACGCTGACCCGCCTACAAGGACCAAGGGCCAGCATACATCAACTACCACCTGTACTTGGATTGGATTGGATTGGATGTACATTTGTAGAGCGCGAATTGCTGCCCGGAGGCGTCCAAGCGCTGAGAATACCAATGACCCGCACAGTAGCCCAGGAGGGGAGAGAAAGGGGGTAAATTAGACAGGATGAAATAAAAAGGTTTTCAGCTGTTTGCGAAAGGCCGTAAGATTGGGGTTGGCTCTGAGACCGCTGTGCCTCTCACAAGGCCAAGGCCGGGTCACCCCCTTGCTCCCTCCGCCTCCTGCTCCTGCCTACGCCAGCCAGCCTCCTTGCCAGCCCCCTTGCCAGCCTCCTTGCCGCCGCCACCGTCGCCCCCCCAGCCCCCGAGCGGCCCAGCCACAGCTGAGCCGCCCGCTCACCACTTTTCCCGCCGCGGGCCCCCTGCGGCCCCGCCCACCACCGGCCCATTGGCCGCCCCGCTCGCCCAGCCCAGCTGACCCGCCCCCCTTCTTAAGGGGACAGCCAGGTGCACTCGGGAGTGACCGCTGTGCCTCTCACAAGGCCAAGGCCGGGTCACCCCCTTGCTCCCTCCGCCTCCTGCTCCTGCCTACGCCAGCCAGCCTCCTTGCCAGCCCCCTTGCCAGCCTCCTTGCCGCCGCCACCGTCGCCCCCCCAGCCCCCGAGCGGCCCAGCCACAGCTGAGCCGCCCGCTCACCACTTTTCCCGCCGCGGGCCCCCTGCGGCCCCGCCCACCACCGGCCCATTGGCCGCCCCGCTCGCCCAGCCCAGCTGACCCGCCCCCCTTCTTAAGGGGACAGCCAGGTGCACTCGGGAGTGACCGCTGTGCCTCTCACAAGGCCGGGTCACCCCCTTGCTCCCTCCGCCTCCTGCCTACGCCAGCCAGCCTCCTTGCCAGCCTCCTTGCCACCGCCACCGTCGCCCCCCCAGTGGCCCAGCCACAGCTGAGCCGCCCGCTCGCCACTTTTCCCGCCGCGGGCCCCCTGCGGCCCCGCCCACCACCGGCCCATTGGCCGCCCCGCTCGCCCAGCCCAGCTGACCCGCCCTCCCGTCCCCCTTCTTATGACGCCCCCAGAGCGACCGCGCAGCGGACGCGCGCAGCGGGAGCACCGATTGAGCGCCGAAGGTGCGCCAAAGGTAAGCCCGTCCGCGCCTGGCCCGCGCCCAGCGCCAGGACCCCTGGCCCCCGCAGACCCCAGCCCACCCGCCGGACGTACGACGCCGCCACCCTTCACGCACTCAACGCCGGCCGCACCCACGGACCCTTCTGCTGCAACTCCTGCAAGTTCACCTGCATCCGGACCTGCACTACTCCAGCACCAACCAAGACCAAGACGAGCAACAGCAGCAGCCACCTGAAATGCATCCTGCTCAACACCCGCTCCGTCCACAGACACGCCGTCGAGCTCTGGAACCTGCTCGACACCACAGCCCCAGACGTCGCCTTCCTCACGGAAACCTGAATGAACGCCTCCTCAACGCCCGACATTGCCATTGCCATCCCAGACGGCTACAAGATCATCCGAAGGGACCGCATCAACCACACCGGAGGAGGCATCGCCATCATCCACAGGAACACCATCCGCATCACGACCAACACCGACGACACCCTCGCACCCGCCGAGCACCTGCACTTCCAGGTCCACATCAACCCCAAGACCACCCTCAGAGTCACCCTCATCTACAGACCCCCGGGACCACGCACACAATTCAGCGAAGACATCGCCGACTTCATCAGCCCGCACGCCCTCCCCTCCGCTGACTACATCCTCCTCGGGGACCTCAACTTCCACCTGGAGAACAACAACGACCGCAACACCACCACCCTGCTGGACAACCTCGCCAACCTCGGACTCAAGCAGCTGGTCACCACCCCCACCCACTACGCCGGACACACACTCGACCCCGTCTTCTCGTCCAGCAAGGACATCGCCTTCAGCCACGCCACCGGACTCCACTGGACGGACCACAGCTGCGTCCACTTCAGCTTCAGAAGGACCACGATCCACCACCACCAGCAACAGGTTGCACGCAGAAGCTGGAACAAGATCACAGCCGAACAGCTCGCGACCGCCCTGAGCAAGAACCCACCCACCAGCGCAACGAACCCCAGCCAAGCGGCCACCAACCTCACGAAGTGGATCAGCGACTGCGCAGACGACCTCGCCCCTCTGAAGACCCCGACTAGCAGACCCGGTAGCAAGAAAGCCCCATGGTTCACCGACGAACTCAAGAGCTCCAAGAAGAACTGCCGAGCCCTCGAGAGAACCTGGCGCAGAGACCCAACACCGGACAACATGACTGCCCTCAAGCTCGCCACCCGAAAACACCACCAACTCATCCACGCCACCAAGAAAACCGCATTCAAGGAACGACTGGACAACAACGCACACAACAGCAAGGAACTCTTCAACATCGTCAAAGAGCTCTCCAACCCCAACGCCGGTAACAACGACATCACCCCTTCCCAAGACCTCTGCAACTCCCTCGTCTCCTACTTCCACAACAAGATCGCGGACATACACAACAGCTTCAGCACTCAACCGACGCACGCCACGACCGAACCACCGCCCCCCACCACCACCCTCCGCGCCTGGACCCCGATCAGCACCGAAGACACCGTCCGCACGATGAACTCCATCCACTCCGTATCTCCTACCGACCCCTGCCCTCACCACGTCTTCAACAAGGCCGACCCTGTCATCGCACCCCACCTGCGGGACATCATCAACACCTCCTTCGACACCGCTACCTTCCCGGAGAGCTGGAAGCACGCCGAACTCAGCGCTCTACTAAAGAAGCCATCAGCCGACCCCACCGACCTCAAGAACTACCGCCCCATCTCGCTGCTCCCGTTTCCTGCAAAAGTCATCGAGAAGACCGTCAACAAGCAGCTGGCCGCCTTCCTCGAGACGAACGGATCCCTCGACCTCTCGCAGTCTGGCTTCCGGGCCAACCACAGCACCGAGACCGCCCTGATCGCAGCCACCGATGACATCTGAGCTCTGCTTGACAACGGAGAAACAGCGGCCCTCATCCTCCTAGACCTCTCCGCGGCCTTCGACACTGTCTGCCACCGTACACTAGTGCAGCGACTCAGCAACGTCGGAATCCAGGAGAAGGCACTGGAGTGGATCATCTCCTTCCTCGCCGGAAGGACACAGAGAGTCCGCCTCCCCCCGTTCAGATCTTAAGCCACCGAAGTCATCTGCGGCGTTCCTCAAGGCTCCTCGCTCAGTCCAACCCTCTTCAACGTGTACATGAGCCCCCTCGCAGACATCGCACGCCAGCACAACCTCAACATAATCTCCTAAGCCGACGACACCCAGCTGATTCTCTCCCTCACCAACGACCCCGCCACCGCCAGAGCCAACCTCCACGAAGGGATAAAAGAGGTAGCCGAATGGTTGAAGAACAGCCGCCTGAAACTGAACTCGGACAAGACGGAAGTCCTCATCCTGGGATCCTCACCCTCCGCCTGGGACGACTCCTGGTGGCCCCCCGCCCTAGGCAGCGCACCCAAACCAACAGACCACGCACGCAACCTGGGCTTCATCCTGGACTTGAAGGAATGGGTTATTCTAAGACCCAGCGGTGCCAGGGAACAACACCTGAAACCTTCGTGGGTTACCTGTTCTGGCGTACGAAATACAGAGACACGGGACACTTCCAGCGACGTCAGAGATCAGCGTTTATTTACTGCAGGGATACAGAGGTCACAAGAAGTACACAACGTGTAGGTTCTCGGAGACTGCTTCGAATTGCAAAAGTGGATCGCTCCTTTTATACACGTTTTTGCCATTGCACAGTATGGCGAACAAAGGTTACAACTCAGTTCCCACAATAAACTTCAAAAGGGTCGTGTTCATGTTTCAGGAGGCCGGAACATAATTACAACAGTATTGCCGGTTCCCAACTGTAAAAACATATCTTCTCTGCAATAAAACACATTCCATCCTGACCGTAAACACATTAGGAGAAGGGACGAAAACAGATGCAAAGAAAAGACAAGGATGCACAACAGATTAGAAAAGAGTGTTAGGAGTAATAAAGGAAACTTGATAACGGGATCAAAGACCTCGTGTCCAATGTATGCATGACTGAAACAATAGACCGGCACGGCAAGATGAGCCTCGAGCGGGGCCATCTGCCTTCGCCGTGTCATTTCCCTCATCGTAAAAGTCACACTCAAAGGAACACGTGTCCCTCGTGTAGGCTTGGTAGTCCCAGGGTCACGAAGCGGACAAAGTCCGTTCGCTGGCTACTTGAGGGCAAGAAACAAAATGGATGCTGTATCTAAAATGGAACCGGAGGGTTCGGATGAACAAACCCAAAAATAAGACGAACCATACGTGGTTGCATAGCGAAACTGCGTACACCCACTATACTCGTCATTTGCGGTTCGTAGACACCAAACTCATCCATATTCGTCACCACTCAAGAGTGTCGTTCCGTCCCACACGGAACCTCAGACGCTCCTTTTGCCCTCATGTAGGCAAGCACTAGTCAAGATCGGAATCTATTTCAATATTCATCAGATCGTTCAGCTGCTGCTGGAACATCATTCTATCCATCAACGTCTCCTTGGTAACAGATGGCCGTCTTATACACGTTGTAGCACAAAGGCCACATAAGGCAGGACCACACTGTACACAAAGACAACACGTGAACAGAAACGTTACAACAACCCCCACGATCATCAGAATCTTCCAACCCCAAGTTGACATCAGACCCCAAAACCATCCTAGAAGCGTCCAATTGCCTTCGTCCACGTGTATGGACTCGGAAATCTTGTGCAACTTCGAGATGGCTTGGTAGACAGTTGGAGCATTGTCAGGAATGTAAATGCAACAACTCGAATGGATAACTTTACACACACCACCTCTATCTGCAAGAACAACATCTAGAACCATACGGTTCTGCAACGTCATGAGTCTATCCGCCTGAAGCTCAGCTGTTAAATTACCAAGGGCACTTGCAGTAATATTAGCAGTCGATTCAACTACACGGGTCAACTGTCGTAGGTTCCTACTATTAACCATAGGTCCCCAAAACGGCAAGAAACCCTTAAAGAAGTCTCCTGCTTCCTGACCGGCAGTATCCTCTTTGCTAATAACGCCTCTCACGACTCTAGTTCTGTGATAATCTGAGGCGACTGTGAAAGTCGGTGGTAAAAGGTTCGCAATATAACAGGTACCCGAAAAATCACGGGGTAACCATGTATATGCGCGTTCATAACATACAAAATAAGTGCCCTTAGCGGTCAGAAAAACAGGGGAAAAGAGCATCGGTAGAACATACGTGTCAGTGCAAGCACTGTTCCCAAGTTGTGCTCTCGGATTTCGACCCAAGCCTTTCAAGCAGAAATTACCGAGGTGTGGTACAATCCATATTGGGGACGAGCTCTTAAGCTGTCTATCCCCCACTAACGTACTATACTCAGCCTTGCTCAGATCCTTATAGGCCTGCACTTCTTCATCTGGGATAAGCGATGCGTCAAAAACATCTCTATCTAAATCCGCTATCGCTATCGCCAAAGGCTTGTGATACGGCCCAGGGCCAAAATTGACAGAACGTGGCTCTCGACTGGGGTAGGAATCTAGTGCACTACGGAACATAGTTTGGAATGCCCGAGCTGAACCCTGGGAGCTGTAAGGAAGGACCAAATATGGAATACCCCTATCCATGGTATGTGGCATTAACCCACACACCCAACAATTGGTAGTATTCATCACCAATTGATGCTGATGTAGCAGTTGAACGAAGGAATTATTCATAAATTCCGCACGTGTAACTTGTTCATGCTGAGGCAAAGGATGAAAAGAATGTGGGGAAACAGTGGTGAGGGAGCTTAGTTTAGGAGAAAGGGTAGGTGAAGCAGAAGGTAATAACAACTGTACTCCAAGATACACTCCACCCACCAATAACATAGATACGGTCAGAAACAGTAGGAACACCTGAAACAGAAAACATTTTGTTCGTACAACCCTCAGTAACTCTAATCTCTGCGCCGACATCCTTTCTACTTCCAACAGCTTAGAGAATGCTATCCTCTACAAACCGTCCGTGACGTACTTGACGCACTTCGTTCTGAGTAGCGATTATCAATCCCCAGGAGTTCCCAGGAATCGATAAAAGTAACCGACCTAGCGTCAGGAACCTGCTAAACAGAAAGGAGTACCCGCACGGCCCTACGGTAACCCGGATGGTAGGGTTTCCTCAAAACGTTCAGTTTTATTACAAATCTCTTAGCAGTGAAAAAGAAAGGATATAATTGTCCATAATGTTCATAACATCAAAAAGCAAATATACAACTAATTTTTATTAGTCCTTGAACGAAGAAAGTATCGACTTCTTCCAGGTCGAGTTTGCTCTACAAACAATTGTTCAGCTGGCGCAACAGTGTTCGATAAAGTGGACAACGAATCAGACCTTGGGTTCTCCGCTACCGATGACTCCGCATGTGGGTTTGGCAGTGACAAATCATCCCCCACAGGTTGAGCGTCACTAAACGGCACAAAGCGCAAAGGAGTCTCAGTTTCTGTTGCCGAAATCCCAGTCCTTACCCAACCGTCTGTTGGTAAGGGGATCGGTACCTTTTTCGTGTGGCTAGCGTGGACCCAGTTCTTCCGGCCCTCCAGTCGAACCGCAGTCCTCGTTGTCAACAAGACTTGAAAGGGTCCTACGAATCTTGGCTCCAAGTTACGTTTCCGACCGAAATTTCGGGTAACGACCCAGTCGCCTGGCCGGAGCTGATGTCCAGGACCCTCTGTCTGCGCCGGTAGAGCTTCAAAGACCTGTTGATGGATTAACCGTAGTTTAGTGGTCAAATCATACAGGTAATCAATCAACATTGGATACTCAAGACTATCAAAAGCCCTTGGCCTCGGGACTCCCCAAATATTCGCAGGGCGGCCGAACACAATTTCATATGGGCTAAGCCCTACTCGAGAGTGTACAGTCGCTCTGGTTGATAGGAGAGCCAGAGGCAAGGCATCAGGCCATGATAAACCAGTCGTAGCCTGTATCTTTGCGAGTTTTAGTTTCAGGGTACCATTGTACCCTTCAACCAAACCCGCTGCCTGAGGATGATTAGCACTATGGAATTTTTGACGAATTCCCAGGCCCTTACACACACTCTGCATTACACTTCCCACAAACTCACTTCCATTATCCGACCATACGATCCGTGGCATTCCATACCTAGGAAAGTATTCCTTCAGCAGGATTTTCGCTGTGGACAGGGCAGTATTATCCTTAAGAGGATAGGCCTCAATCCATCTGGAGAACGCACAAACCACAACCAAAACATACTTCAGGTTATTGCATCTCTCCATATGGATAAAGTCCAGTTGGATAACCTCAAAGGGACAAACAGGAGGAGCAAAATGACCAGGTGGAGTGGGGGTGCCCTTGCCAGGATTGTGCATCAAACACACCATACAATTCTTAACCACTCTCTCGGCACACTTAGCAATACCCTCATTCCTCCATACAGGGGACAAGAACTTACATATTCCTTTCGCACTAATATGTGACCACCCATGAGCCATCGTCACAACAGCTAATACGTACGCATCTGGTAACATCCACCTCTGACATTCCGTCAGGTCAACCCAACATCCATGCATATCCAATTTTCCCGTACTTTCTTTCCACTTGGCCTTTTCGGCTTTAGTAGCTTCGTTCTGAATTGCTTTCACACTTTCAACAGTATTCTCACACATACCAGTCTCCGTCGGCCACCTCACTGAACCCGTGACATACATTTGGGTCGCAAGATCCTTAGCCGTTTCCTTAGCAATCTCATCCGCAAACGCATTACCACGACCAACGTCATCCGTCACTTTCCGATGTGCACTACATTTAACGATCGCCACTTGTTCGGGCAACGTAAGTGCATCCAAAAGGTCATTCACGAGCTGCCCGTGCTGAATCTTCGTACCATGCGATGTCATAAATCCTCTTTCTCTCCACAGTCTTCCAAAGTTGTGCGCAACACCGAATGCGTACTGGCTGTCAGTAAACACATTCACTCGCTTTCCTTTAGACAAAACACACGCTCTTGTCAATGCAATCAACTCTGCCGCTTGTGCTGAATTCTGATTCAATCTCGCAGTTTCCACAACCGTGCTCAACGTCACTACAGAATACGCAGTCGTCACATCGCCATTCGGCAATTTAAAGCAAGAGCCATCCACATACAAAGTACCATCGGGATCTGTCAAGGGAGTGTTTTTCAGGTCCACACGACCTTTTGTTTCTTCCTCAGTTCGTAAATAGCAATCATGTGGCAGCACATCATCTGATTCCATATTAATCGGCAACAATGTCGCCGGATTCAGTACATTACAACGCTTGATCTGTATATGACTTGCCAAAAGGGTCAGCTCGTACCCAGACAACCTTGCACTCGTCAGATGTTGAGTTTTTGTCTGATTCAAGAGAGTGTCAACTGCATGCGGAACCATCACTATAAGCATATTATCCATAACAAGACCTGCGGACTGCCGAATAGACGCCGCTGCTGCCGCCGTCGCCCTCAAGCAACTTGGCAACGCTCTAGCTACCGGGTCTAAGGTCGAGGAAAAATATGCACACGGGCGCTGCTTGCCACCAAATTGTTGCGTTAAAACACTCAACGCACAACCTTCCCTCTCATGGACGTATAATGTGAATGGCTTGCTGTAATCAGGAGTACCTAACACAGGAGCCGAACACAACGCATCACGAAGTTCGGAAAAACTTTTCTGACATTCCTCCGTCCATGGCAAAGGAGTCGAAACATCCTTGCACGTGAGAGCTATCAATGGCTTCGCCAACAGTGAAAAATTCGGAATCCACTGTCTGCAGTATGACGTGATACCTAAAAAGGCACGCACATCTCTCTGAGTCGTCGGCACAGTCATTCGAGCAATTGCTGCGATTCTTTCAGGGGTCAACCTTCTTCCCGCCTTTGACAATAAGTGACCTAAGTAGGTAACTTCTTGACAACAATATTGTAATTTAGAAGGTGACACTTTATGGTGCAAATCACAGAGATGCTGTAACAGAGACACAGTAGCAGTCTTGCAAACTTGTTCAGTGTCCGCAGCTACCAACAGATCGTCAACATACTGAATCAAAGCCGCACCAGTCGGCAGCACAAATGCATCCAGTTGACTCTTAAGAGCTTGGCTGTAGATCGATGGGCTCTCACAGTAGCCTTGAGGTGCGCGTTTGAACCGGAAACTGCGACCTCCTAATGAAAACCCGAACAAATCACGACTCTCCTCAGCAATCGGAATGCTAAAAAACGCATTCTTCAGATCTATTACCGAGAACCATGATGCAGAGGCTGGAATCAGGGTCAGTAAAGCCGTAATATCTGGTACCACAGGAAACTGCGGGACAACAATTTTATTTACTTCCCGTAAGTCAATAACTAGACGGTACACAGGAGGCTTGCAGGGATCAGTTCGCTTCAGAATAGGCAACACGGGACTATTACACACGTTACCTCGCGTCTCCTCGATAACATCTTTATCGATCAGATCATAAATGATCGCTAATAGTGCCCGTTCACCATCAAGGGAGATACGATACTGGGGTATGCGTGGTAAGCGCGCATCAACTTTCAATTGAACAACATAAGGTGGTATATCCAGCAGGCCCACATCATTGGGACCTGTCGCCCACAAAGAAACCGGAAGAGAACTCAATTCCGGTGGGAGCTTATCAATCGATAAATACATAGGGGAAATCACACTCTTACCCAATGTAAGCTCCACACCCGTAGGAGAGCAGTACAAAGTCGCATGTAACCTCTTCAACAAATCCAAGCCCAAAAGATTCTCACCACAACCAGTAGTCAAAATCAAAGGAGCTTCTAACTCATGAGACCCAATCGTAAGGGGCAGGGGGCTAGAAACTGGATTGCTAACGGGGGCGCCAGAGAATCCAACGGAAACATTCGTTAAGCCAGACAAAGGCGCGCCAGGGAGTTTCGAGTGCATAATGGAACTTTTTGCTGCACCAGTGTCCAACAGAAAAGGCTCAACGACGCCCAATGTGGCTACTGCAACATAAGGCCCTCTCTGATCAACCGGAACTGATACTTCTCCCTTCCTTTGTCTATGGCTGTCCTAGTAGATACCGTCCATATCAACATCACGCTCGACGTAACAGTCATCCACATGATACTGTGCAGATCTACCGGACAATGGTTCGCGCCGATCGAAACAATTCTGCGAGTCTGAGGAAGTGGCAAAACGCTCGGCCTGATTCTGAGTAACTCCACGACCTCTACCACGGGAAGCTTGTTGGGGACCACTACGGCCTCCTCGAGCTGACACACCATTGTTCCTATCACGGAGAACCGGACAATTAAACTTCAAATGGCCCTCCCCTCGACAATACGCACATTGATTATATCCCAACACAAATCGAGGTGCGGGAGAGTCATTTCCCGTCTGCGATCTGGGAAACTGTGGTTGCGATCGATTTGGCTGGTGCGAGTCACTGAAATTCGAGCGCGGAGGATATGCTTGCTGCAATAAGACCTTAGTTTTAAGATCCTTCGTTTTCTTATCTGCACGCTTACTTTCTTCCTTTTCTCTATTTTCGTAATATTGGGCCGTAGCCAATATTTGAGCAGTGGTAGAAACAGCCCACGAACTCTCAGAATTTTTCAACTTGTTGCTAAATTCGGGCAACAAGTTCGATACAAACTTATCAACAAACAGCCGCTGACCACCCTCCGAACTCATGTCCTGGCCACTATGATCAACAAATGCTTCCTCGAATCTCGTAAAGAAATCAGAAACGCTTTCATCCCTCTTTTGCTTGCACGCGGACAACTTGTCCCAATTGACGCGCATCGCTGGCATAAGCGTTTTCATAAGGGTAATTATCCTCTGGGGCAAATCCACAATAAGCTGTTCAGGCTTAGCCCCGCCAACTTGCTGAGCGTCTGCCGCCGTAAGGGCAGCCCAGTCACCGCCTAACTCGGCCACGTGATTCTCGTGACGAATTTTCGCCCAAATCGGCTGATGCACTACATTGCCAAACAACATGTCGATATCAGCAAGATTCATAACAGTAGCATCGACTAATTGGGACAGCTCCTTGTAATAACCTGCAGGATTTTTACGGGGATCAGGCAAAGTTTGCTTCACCTGTAAAACTTCCGATCGTTTCCAAGGGAGGTGTATCCACACTCTCTGGAAACGGCCTGGGACAGCAGGGTTAGCATTAGGATCACCTGGCATCCACACTGGGGGAACTTCCCGCATAGGATATTGACCAGGTTTTGCCATCCACTCTGCAGTCTCTTCTTTAAACAATGCCCGAGGTTGCACTGTACATCGAAAGGATAGCAAGCGTTCTAGAGCATCTCGAACCTTGTCACCTACAATCACACCAGCTGTGAACTGATGCTGGAGCTCAGAAACCTCAGACGGTACATTATCGACCACATCATGATCCCACTCCTCCTTCAACGATTTACACAGTTCTTCAAACACGAATCGTTGAGTGGGCGCATTAAACTGAGAAAATGTTTCAAACACTACACGCGAAGTGTATTTAACAGGATTACGAATCCATCTACGTGCCATTTTTACCAGCGAGTCACGTTCCCTACCATCAGGAAGCTGGCTGCGCCTCTGAGCAACATCTGAAAGAGTCGAGCCGAGTATTGGCCCAAAAAGCGGAGAATAAAGAGTAGCAACAGCAGTCAGGAGACGGCTACGAACAGAAGGAGAAGAGGAAGAAGATGCAGGTGCAGAAACAGTAGGAGTGGAGGCAGTAGAAGTAGACGCGGCACCAGGAGTAGCGGGAACGACAGACTGAGGAGGGACTTGGAAAGGCGCAGTAGGAAGAGAAGCCGGTAAAAGAGGATGAACGATCTGCGGCACAAGGGGATTCGGGAGAGCGGGAGGACCGGCGGGCTGACCAGCAGCCGCCAAAACAGCAGGTTGAGGAAGAGGTAGAATCACAGGACCCACAGTATCGGAAGCATAGGGAGGTGGTGATTTCAACAGATAAGACAATAGCGAATCCTCTATCGCTTCTTCTCCCGTCTTATCGACATTAGACGGTAGCACCGGATAACATTTATCCACTGCCATATGATGGAGTCGAGCACTAACTTCCTGCTCTTTCTCATCTTTGTCTCGCTGATACTGTTCTGCATTTCGCATCACCGTAATAACACCTTCTCTTTTATTTTTCTTACTCTGTTTGATTTCTTTCTGCTTGGCCTCTTTCCGCCATAACCGGAAGGAATCAAACATGGCCGGCCTAGCCTTCTTTTTAAACAGTTTAGCTTCCAAATTATCTAAGACGGCAGTTTCGAAACTACCATGGGATGGCCAACTAAGAACGCCATCATTTTTAGTGTAGCGGACCCAATATTCATTATACACGATAGGACCCACGCCATGACGACTATAGAGCTCGTAAATTGGAGTTCCAACCGGAGGTATCGGACACGAATCCTCCAGCCGGGAATCCATTCTGCAACATTTGAAAAAACCAAACAAAGTACTACGGCCAGGCATCGTGCACACTAGCCGAGTTTACAAACTTCAAGGGCTATCGAATTATGATATCCTCGCACAAAAATGCAAGACCCCCGGTTTTTGGCAATTGCAATCGTCAAATAAAACCCAACAACTAAGAACCACAAATGCTATGGAACCATGCAAACAACAAAGGAACACTGGGAGCGACCCACAAATACTTAACTGAGAGAACAATGGCGTCACCAGGAAGGCCCGTCTATCGTCTCGCCGTACAAAGGACTACGCCAGGCGCCAAAACAGGTCGACAGTCAGGGTATCAGTCCGTCGCAGCCGTCAGGAGGCGGGGTTCTTCGCGGGAAAAGACGTCGGGCCACTTATTTCGACAACTGGATCGATGAAGCGGGGTGCACCTTCCCTCGGAGATTTCACACGAAGTTCCTCACGATCGTCGGGCTTTGGACCGGTACCGTTGATGTCGCCCAACGTTGGGCGCCAACTGAAGGACTGGGTTATTCTAAGACCCAGCGGTGCCAGGGAACAACACCTGAAACCTTCGTGGGTTACCTGTTCTGGCGTACGAAATACAGAGACACGGGACACTTCCAGCGACGTCAGAGATCAGTGTTTATTTACTGCAGGGATACAGAGGTCACAAGAAGTACACAACGTGTAGGTTCTCGGAGACTGCTTCGAATTGCAAAAGTGGATCGCTCCTTTTATACACGTTTTTGCCATTGCACAGTATGGCGAACAAAGGTTACAACTCAGTTCCCACAATAAACTTCAAAAGGGTCGTGTTCATGTTTCAGGAGGCCGGAACATAATTACAACAGTATTGCCGGTTCCCAACTGTAAAAACATATCTTCTCTGCAATAAAACACATTCCATCCTGACCGTAAACACATTAGGAGAAGGGACGAAAACAGATGCAAAGAAAAGACAAGGATGCACAACAGATTAGAAAAGAGTGTTAGGAGTAATAAAGGAAACTTGATAACGGGATCAAAGACCTCGTGTCCAATGTATGCATGACTGAAACAATAGACCGGCACTGCAAGATGAGCCTCGAGCGGGGCCATCTGCCTTCGCCGTGTCATTTCCCTCATCGTAAAAGTCACACTCAAAGGAACACGTGTCCCTCGTGTAGGCTTGGTAGTCCCAGGGTCACGAAGCGGACAAAGTCCGTTCGCTGGCTACTTGAGGGCAAGAAACAAAATGGATGCTGTATCTAAAATGGAACCGGAGGGTTCGGATGAACAAACCCAAAAATAAGACGAACCATACGTGGTTGCATAGCGAAACTGCGTACACCCACTATACTCGTCATTTGCGGTTCGTAGACACCAAACTCATCCATATTCGTCACCACTCAAGAGTGTCGTTCCGTCCCACACGGAACCTCAGACTCCACCCTCTGCATGACCAGACAAGTCAACGCCGTCTCCTCGTCGTGCTTCAACATCCTGCGCATGCTACGAAAGATCTTCCGGTGGATCCCCACCGAGACCAGGAAGACGGTCACCTAGACCCTCGTCACCAGCCGTCTGGACTACGGCAACTCCCTCTACGCCGGAACCACCGCCAAACTCCAGAAAAGACTTCAGCGGATCCAGAACGCCTCAGCACGACTCATCCTGGACATCCCCCGTCGCAGCCACATCTCCGGACACCTGAGAGACCTGCACTGGCTCCCGGTCACCAAGAGAATCACCTTCCGTCTCCTCACCCACGCACACAAAGCCCTACACAACCAAGGCCCAGGATACCTCAACAGCCGCCTCAACTTCTACGCTCCCAAACGCCAGCTTCGATCGACCGGCCACGCCCTCGCCACCGTCCCCCGCATCCGAAGAGCCACCACAGGGGGACGGTCCTTCTCCTTCCTCGCCGCCAGGACGTGGAACTCCCTCCCGACCCACCTCCGCCTGACCCAGGACCACCTCGCCTTCAGGAAGCAACTCAAGACCTGGCTGTTCGAGCAGTAGCGGACCCCCTTCCCCTAGCGCCTTGAGACCCTCTGGGTGAGTAGTGCGCTATATAAATGCTTTGATTGATTGATTGATTGATTGAGATGCAACGGGAGGCCGTTCCAGGCTCTGGCAGCATTATTGGAGAATGTTCTACCTCCGGATCTGGCTCTTTTAATTCTGAGGGCCAATGCAAGGAAAGTCTGACTAGAGCGTAGGCTTCTGCTGGGCGTGTAGTGGGTAATTAGGTCCCGCGTAATCCTGGGGCCAGTGTTCCAGAAAGCCTGGTGAGCTATGCACATAGCTTTAAACATAACTCTCTGGCGCACTGGTAGCCAGTGAAGGGATACCAGTCCGGACCTCACTGACTGTCTGCGGGGAAGGTCGAGTAAAATGCGTGCTGCGCAGTTCTGGACTGTCTGAAGCCTTCTCAGAGTGGAATCAGGAGCACCAAGATAATTAATGCGTTATTAAAATCAAGGCGTGACTGAATTAGACCTTGTACGGCTGCTTGTTTGGCTTCCAGGGGGAGGAGAGGGAGAATTTTCTTTAACATCCTCATGATGCCAAAACAAGTTACTTCCACCAAACCTCCAGACACCTGCGTTCCGCCTCCCTCGCACACACTCCCCGCATCCACCAATGCTACAAAGGAGGGCAACCCTTCTCCTACCTCGCAGCCAAGTCCAGAGGGGACCTCCCCCTTCACCTCCAAACATCATACTCTCTCCCTGAATTCAGAAGGGACTCGCAACCTGGCTTTTTCGAACGATCCCAGCAAGAACCTAACACCTGGATACCCTTGTGGGTGATTAGCCGCGCTTTACGAAACCGAGCTGATTGTTTGACTGATTATCTTGACACAATATTTACGATGCACATTATGTCTCCTGGCACAGCATTTAGGTGGAGCAGAACCTGTCCCGGAACATTATGTATGATCCACAAAACTTCTCCTGGCACATTAAGTATGATGCACTGTACTTCCACTGTGCCTCAATATAACCAATATCACCTTTTTCTAAAGTCTCTCGGGTAGATTAGAGTGTGCTTTAAAAAAAATAAGACCAGAGGCCTAAAAGATTTGTTAGCCCCCCCCCCCCCCCCCCCACTGGGGTTCCTGAATGCTGTGGCTTCCTAGACGGGATTCCACCTCATGCTTCTTTCTTCCACTCTACACTTCCTGCCTTTTTATCTCATGAACATCGAGGCTGCCTGGTGTTGATGCCACCTCATTTCTCTTTCTTCCACCTCACGTCTCTTCCTTCTGCCACCCTGCACTTCCTGTTTCTTTCTCTCATGAACACCGAGGCTGCCTGGTCTCGAGTCCACCTCACATCTCTTTCTTCGGCCACCTACACTTCCTATCTTTTTATCTCATGAATACCAAGGCTGCCTGGTCTTGATTCCACCTCATGCCTCTTTATTCTACCATCCTACTCTTCATGTCTCTTTATCTTTCCCGAGGCTACCTGGTCTCGATTCCACCTCATGCCTCTTTCTCCCACCGCCCTACACTTCCTGCCTCTATCTCATGAATACCGAGGCTGCCTGGTCTTGATTCCACCTCATGTCTCTTTCTTCACCCCCTACACTTCCGGTCTTTTTATCTCATGAATACCGAGGCTGCCTGGTCTTGATTCCAGCTCATGGCTCTGTCATCCACCACCTAACGCTTCCATTGCTCTTCCTCACTCTAACAGGTTCTTTTTTCAGCTCTGCTTTTTAGGTCTCGCCTGGCGTGAGCAGCGCATGCGCTGCCCTCGCCATTGCGAAGGCCTTTTGTAATCGATTCAGCCAAAGCTGAATGCACACGCGTACAGATGGACAAAGATGGCTGCTCTCGCCATCTCGTACGGACAAAAAATGCACGCGCATGTGGACAGCCCGACGCCATCTTTGTTTGCGTAGGGATGTGCACATGCGCGCGCATTTTTTTGTCCGTGCGGTTTAACTTTCATTGTTTCAGGGCCGCTCTGATCATTGACACGCACCCCCACTAACATGGAAAGTCACCGTTTTGGTCCTCCTGTTACATCTGTTAGTAGGTTTAACTGTGGTGAAGGTGCAGCAATTGGTGTTGGTGACAACAGAAGAAGGCATGAAAATGAACGTAATGAAAGTCCAATTTCTATTGGCGTCTCTCCTGAGAGCTCGACAAACAGTGCCCAAGTGCGTCATTCTGCTTCCAGAAACCCCAGGCCACCGATGCCCTCGCCGCCGACAGAGGTGGCGCCACTGACCAGGTTCGCTGACACCAGTTATTTGGAGGCAGTGGACACCGGTGCAAACTCAAGGCGCAGTGCTTCAAGGAGGCCCGTGTCTCCTATCAGAAGCAGGTTTTCATTCACCTCAACTAGGAACCTTGACCCCCTGCTCGATACAAGCGGGGCCTCTGAGTTTGGCAGACAGGGACGTAGCGGGGGCAGCCGTTTTGAGAGTTCATTTCCCTTGGCCCTGAGTCATCGAAACTATGAGGATGTCCCCCCAAACTCTGAAGCTTCCCACTCGACTTCCAACCCCCAAAGTCTTCACCTGAATCTACCGCAAGAATCTCCCGTAAGAAGCTCGTTGCAGGAAA
The DNA here is from genome assembly GCF_964204655.1 of Triturus cristatus. Classification (NCBI taxonomy): domain Eukaryota; kingdom Metazoa; phylum Chordata; class Amphibia; order Caudata; family Salamandridae; genus Triturus; species Triturus cristatus. Next base: position 33,743,258 of record NC_140595.1, on the reverse strand, counting down.
ACCTACCGCTTGCCCTGGTGGCCATGTCGGACCTGCACCGACAGGCCGCCGGGGTGCTGAACCGCAACTCACTCCTACCCACAGCAGCCGAGAAGGAGGCCAGCAAACCCAAGGCAGAGCCCGAGAAGCTCAGGCGGCTGAAGGAGAGGTGACGAGAGCTTTCTGTGCCTTTGATTTTTAATTAAAGTGGTTTTCTTTGCTTTAACTGCAACTTCTGCAATGCTGACACGCACCCCCACTTCTTTCTCGACTCTTAAAATGTTTAAATGCTGTATAAATGCACTTTTACGCGTTTAATGCTATAAAGCGCCTTCTAGAGACTCCACTGCTGTCTTGGTTTTGAAGTCATACATGTACATTGCCGCACACATCTTACAATAAAGTGAATGGAATGCAGCTGCGGGTACAGCCTAACAGTAGCCGCACCTGTACTGTCAGGGTCATCCTGTTGCTTCGCAACCGACCCACGTGGCAATCGTGGCAATCAGGCTGCAGTCTCTGTCACGTGCCGGAAAGTCTACACACTTTTGTTGAGGAAACTTTGACCCTCCTCCCACGATCCGCCCTCTGAGCTGAGAGGGAATGGGAACTCCAGGCGGATGGTGGGTCCTGAGCTGCACATGAGGGAAGCGATGCAGTGCAAACACACATTGACGGGTGTGACTAGTTACTGTTCTTTCATGGTTGGCACGTCAGGTACACAAACGCGGTCTGCTTTGAGGAACTGAACAATCCCGCTGCGGGCCAACCTGGAAATAAATCGCATTGGCACCTTAAATTGCTGCGTTTCATTATTTGTATTCATTATTAGTGTTCCTAATAAATACCCCACATAACATTGCTCAGAAGTAAGCTCTGTCTTTAATTAGTAATGGGTAAGTGCATAATCCATGGTTGCCGAATGGCCAGAGTCTCTTGATTACACCTCATGCTTTTTTTCCACCACCCTGCTCTTCCTCGTTTTTAGGTCTCGCTTGTTTCTCCTTCCGTCCCCGTGATTCTGTGCCTTTTTTCTCCTGTCCCCTTCGCTGCCCCCGTGATTCTGTGCCTCTCTCCTTCTGTCCCCTTCGCTGCCCCGTGACACAACCACACACACACCCACACAAAAACAACCAGAAGCACACACACAACCACACACAACAACCCCACACACACAACCACACACAACAACCACACAGACACACAACAACCACACACACAACAACCACACATACAACCACACACACAACCACACCGTCAGTGCACACATTCACCAGGCACAGACACCATCAGTCATCAGTGCACGCTTTCACCGGGCACAAAGACCACCAGCCGTCAGTGCACGCTTCCACCAGGCACACACACCACCAGCCATCAGTTCACACATCAATTGTTAACGCATCCACAATTAACTATTGTAGCAATCGCAGTATGGCGCACTTTACTTTTAAACATATTCATCTAAAGCGCAGCATGCCACCATTGCTACAAAAATAAATACACATTTTTTTGGCCTACAATTTATAGACTTTTGTTGCAATTGGTGTTGCAATATTTAGCAATGGCAATAGCTCAAACTTAATTAATGCGAGACCTATTGCATTGCAAATGCTTGTTCTATTTCCTTTTATTCTTTTGCTCCTTCCTTCTCCCTTTTCTCTTTCTTACTCTGGGTCAAAGGCTGGAAATAAAAAATACAGTCCCTGTCTTCAAAGATGAGCACCTGTGCCCCCCCCACCCCCCCGCTCAAATCAAATTAGGCATAATGAGTACAAGTTTCCGACTTAATTATAAATGCTTGGCGTCCTGGGGGAATAAGGCATCGGAGGCACTCCTACTATTATTATGTAATAAATGAATTCTTTAAGTTACTATCATATTTATATTTTTTTATTTACAGACATCCCTCACGAGGAGGAGAAAGAAAGACGCTCTACGCCCCCCCCCCCCCCCCTCCGCATCCTACAGCCTTTCTGCTGATGTACAAGGTAATTTCAGGATGCACTAAACAGGTGGAGAGCACTACCCCCCCCCCCCCCCCCCCGACCAAGCAGAGCACCCCCCCCCTGGGGGAGCTCGGATGAGACCACATGACTAATTCCACACATTTACATATTTGGTTTGAAGCAGTTTAGACTCCCAATGTTATTGTATTAGACCTGTAACCTGCGGCGTATAGAATACACTCAAGCCACTACGGCAGGTGCGTTAGCCCACCGAGATTGGTACATGACTTGTGTTTCACTTCTGCCTTCAATAGCCCAATGAGCTAACACCCAGCGACGACCAGGGAACCTGTGATGTACTTGCAGGTTTCGACAGCAGGTGCACTGTTCTGACGTCACCGGAAGTGAAGGCCATAAACCAGCTATTAAAAACCAGGCAGCTTCCGCGAGATGTGGATACGATTAGAAGTGCAGCTAGTTGTCTGCGACGGGGCAGCGCCCGCTGGGATCAAAGTGCGTGAGTAGCACGTGCGCTGCAGGCGCATTGACAGACGCGCCAAGCTGCCGAGAGCTGGCAGGGCAATAAAAACGGCTTTGTGAAACCTTTTTGCTTTTTGTAAACAACGTACAGTAGCTGGGTTCAGGACCAGCTTTAGGGCGGTGCGACCGGTGCCACTGCACCGGGTGCTGGCTTCCTGGGTGCGCCGTGTTTGCAAGTTTACTATGTTTTTGAAGCACCTGCTGCAGCGTTTCTTTCCTCCCGCAATTACCAGGCCTCACAAAAATGTCAATAACTCGTGTGATTAATTATCTTCCTGGAGAGAGATCGGCGTTTTGTATAGTTGAGGTTTTGACCTCTGTGAAGTTAGTGCAGAGGGTTAATGTGCCTGCTGCAAAGAACGTGTACCAAGTTGATTACCGAGTGCGTATAATGTAATGGTAACAGATCAGCAGGTTACTGTTTTTAAAAGATACATCCTTTTGTTACTTGCAATTTATAACTTAAAGACCCAATATTCAACTGTGAGCTATTAACTTTCATCATAGAACTGCATACACACTGCAAAGCATACATTAGAACATTGAGTAATGTTGCATAAAGGGTTAATTTGACTAGAAATCGATTCTTATTATTAAAGAAAACTCCCAACTATGCTGTTTCTTTTTCGACTCTGAGTTTGTGCTTCTCCACACCAAGCACTCTTAAACTATACTGCCTACCAGTATGGGTGACATGTGACTCCTACACTTTTAAGGGCAGATTTACAAGAAAGTGACGCATCGGTACAGATGCGTCACTTTCGCTGCGCCACCCTTAGAAACCCTTGCGCCACCATAGATGCGCCGTATTTACAATATGGCGCACTATGGCGCAAGAATTTCTGACGCATCTGTTGGCGGGAAAGTCACGCATTGCTGGAATCGTGTCGCAAGCACGACGCAACTCCAGCAATGCGTGTTGAGGCCTATTCCCACTACACTGCGTCACTACTTACGCCTGCTTGAAGCAGGCGTAAGGTTTTGACGCAGTGGCATCCTAAAAGTGGCGTAGTGAAATCTAGTAGATTTCACTGAGTCACTTTTACGAGGCCTTCCTGCGTGTGGACGCCCACCCTGCATACATTATACCTGATGCAGGTATAATGTGACGCAGGGCTTTACAACGTGACGCATCTCCCTAGATGCGTCACGTTGTAAATAGGCCGCATTGTTTGCGCCGCTGTCGCATCACAAAAGTGACGCAACTGCAGCGCAAAAGTCACGCAAGGGGCTTGTAAATCTGCCCGGAGTCCTTTGGCTTATGTAAACATTTCCTATACTCTGATTTAAAACACGTATGATTGATTGTCTCTGTTCAATGCGTGTGTGATGCAAAGTGCTTTGACACCCTACACTGGTATGAGTGGCGCTATATAACTAATTCAATGTATCTGAGAGAGTGTGGTTATGGAGACTGTTAAAGGGTGCTAGTGAGAGAATCAGTGGTGGAGGTGGACATGGGGGGGTGCCAACGAACACTGTTGCACAGGGCGCCACCAGCGCTAAAGCCGGCCCTGGCTGGGTTCCGCGTGCTCGAATTATCTCTCTAATCAAGACCCCACCGCCGCCTCCTCTACTTCCTGCCCACTGCTGAATAGGGGGTCAGAGTCCGCAGTCTCTCATGCCCAGGCCATGTCACAGATCCAATGTGATTTAAGTTCAAATAATTGAGAATCTATTCACTAGAATGTGCTAATCGCCCTGAGGATCCTACCTGGAGTAACTCCACGGCCCCCAACCCCGGGGGCTCCCCAGAATCTTAAAACCCTCACTTCAGAGCACCCTCAAACTGATGGCGCACGAGCATCTCAAATATGATGGTTTAAGACTGAATTTCTCCTCCTCGCACCTCAACTCTACCTCGTCACTGATGTTCTCTGGTTAGAATCCCTAAGAGCGGCAAATGTTGCCCCACAGCAGGCCACCTCTGCTGAGTCTCTGGGCTTCCGTCTGGACCACAACCTCAAAGGCCACGGCTACATCTGCCACTTTCCACCTTCGCCAAGTCATGGAGGTCGAACAGGCTTCTTCCTGGGTCTGATGTTTCCAGTGGCAGCCCAGGTAATATTTGAACTGAACTACGGCTTAATTCTCCAAGGCTCTTCCTAAAGTAGATAAACAATGAGACCTAACAGTGGGACCTTCTAACTGCCAGCACCTAACCTAGTGTCCCTCCATCAGTTTTGTCCCTTCTATACTTGCAGGGGTCTGTGTGCACATCGAAGAGCACCCACCGTTACAGTGCTTGTTCCATCAGGAACATAACAATTTCAAACAGAAGCACAGGTGCACCACATAACAGAATTTAATCAATAAGGACAGATATGAAGTCCATATCCAGAGCAGAAAGTTCTTCAATTTTTTCTTTTTATTCCATGTTCATTTTACGTAGATAAAAAACCGAGTCCAGTTCTAGTGACTCAACACACAGTACAGCCGACGCGTTTCGTCCTAGTGCAGGACTTCTTCAGGGCACTAAATGATGGTGGAGTCGAATACTTACATAAACTGAAAAGTCCTATGAGTCTCTGCTAGTAATCTGTTTCACGTCCAGTACGTTATTATATCATGAATTTGAAGCCGTCTATATAAGGGCCACGTCCAAAAGGTAACTACAAAGCACGTCCCACAATAATGAATTCCAAACACCGCCAGGTTGTGTTACATGGATTTCAAAATGAATCCTAGGAGGATATATCTTCAAAATATGACGCAAAGGTCTAGAAAAAAGGGAGAGACGGATGACCCCACTTGATGAGGGATAGACTTGTGCAATAAAAAACACAGCTAGACCTGTGTGGTGCCGGCAGAAAGAGATGGGAGACTCATAGGACTTTTCAGTTTCTGTAAGTATTCAACTCCACCATCATTTAGTGCCCTGAAGAAGTCCTGCACTAGGACGAAACGCGTCGGCTGTACTGTGTGTTGAGTCACTAGAACTGGACTCTGTTTTTTATCTACGTAAAATGAATATGGAATAAAAAGAAAAAATTGAAGAACTTTCTGCTCTGGATATGGACTTCATATCTGTCCTTATTGATTAAATCCTCTTCCTAAAGTAGGTTAGTCCTGCTCAGAGGAGCAGGACATGCTGCACCACAAGAATACAAGAGACACACAGATGATGGATGGAATGCAGAGCAAATCAAACATTCACCCCAGTCAAAAGATCTGGGTCAAATCCCTCGTTTGTTAGATCACTTCACCACCCCAGTTCAGACCCAGCCATATGCAAATCAGTCTTGACCCTGTGCCTCAAGCGAACAGTCCAGCCTGAAGTGCCAAGCCAGGTCCTCCCTGGACCAGAAACAAGCATCCTGGGACCGGTTTTGGGGCATCACCCCTCATCAGCCAGGCTAGCTTGAATCCAGTGGCACAGTGTGCCCGGGACCCTTGTCGGGGCATACATAGCGCACTTAGTGCGAGAAAGCAAAATAAATGCTTGCTTCCGGTCCAGGGAGGAACTGGCTTAGCAGTTCGGTCTGGACTGTTCCCATGAGGCACAGTGTCAAGACTGATTTGCATATAGCTGGGTCTGAACTGGGGTGGCGAAGTGAGCTAAAGAACGAGGGATTTGACCCAGATCTTTTGACTGGGCGTGAATGTTTGATTTGCTCTGCATTTCCTCCATCATCTGGGTCTCTTTTTTTCCTCAACACAAATTGGAGCTATAGGGGCAGAGAACAGGTCATCCCCCACTCAACCGTTTCTATACAACAAGTGACCTGTTCCCAAGGTGAAAAACCATTCGAACGTCTATACCCTTTGTCATATATTTTAAGACAATCTATACAGCATGTGGTCACACCATCTATGCTACTTATGGGTATGATTTCACCAGTTTAAAAGGAAAAAGAAAGAAGAAATTCATACGAGGTACAATGGTCTCTATAGTCCCCAAGTGTCTGTCTCTAAACACCCAATGGTGGTGAAAAAGTGTAGGAAAGGAGCGAGGGAGCCTCACGGTAGCACCACCAGGGAGGTTTAAGCAGGAAGGTACTCGCCTGCTGCCTCAAGGTCTCATCATCAGCTACCCTCGTTCCGAAAATAAGATGTGTGTAAAGGAGGAAAAATGGGTAACAACCTAAAGAGTACTAAGGTGTGTGTAAAAGAAAATATAGTGCCAAATTGTGTGCACCTAGGAAACCCCACAACTATATACAGAGATGAGCTAGAACACACTGGCTTACAATTTTATTCCATGCTGTGTGTCTACTCCTATTAAAATGCCGACATGTTTCATTGCCTTGGGGTACACTCACGGCAATTTCTTCAGGGCGTGGGGTTTTTTCTCAACCCTGCAGTTCCGCCTTTTATTTGATAAAAACACTTCTGTAAGAGACAAGAGATAAAGAGACAAACAACAACACATAGCAACATTAATTGGCAACGGGCAAGATGGAAAATGTGTACTATTTTCCTTTGTAGCGTGTAAGCCATGTCATTTACCGGGATTTTACCCAACGTGGGTATACCTTTACCCTGGAGCTCTTGCATGCGATAGACTGCACTCGTTCTGGGCTCTTCTGGTTAGCTCCTACTGTGAGCCTGTAACACATAACCATGAATCACAAGCCTATTTTATGGATTCTGATATTGCGTAATTCACTATGCGTCTGTCCTTCCGCTTTGTGCCTCACGCTACTGGTATCTATGGCCTCCCTCTGTCTCATAGCTGTCCCGTGATAACATTGTGTAACCACGTATCAAATTGTAGCTGTAGTGGGACGCTGCTTCTTCGCTACTTTAGCCCTCATAGTGATTTTTAAAAAAAATTGGTTGGAAAGGAACCCCCCAGGTATGCTACAGACCATCCCGTCTTTCACTCTGTAACCCCCAGTCCACTCCTCATATTTCTGGCTACTCGAAAGAGCCCATTCCTGTAGGGTTCCGAAGGGCCCTTTCCTACCGGTCTCTCAGATTGCAGAACCCACCTTAATTGCTTGCGCGTCCGGCGTTAGCTCAGCACCGCATCAACCCGATATGCTGTTGCTTGGGAATAAATACACTCAGGCTCACCTCGTGTACAGACCCGGAAGGGAACCGCCCATCTCAGGGAGTGTCTAGTGAGGCGCTCCTACCTGTGTCTTGCATCGCCGCCATCTTGGAATGGTGTCCGTAACCAGATTATCACTACCCCCGCTACTCGTTCAAGGGAGAATGGGATTAAACAATATCACTGTCACTCTTAATAGATGGCTCGTTTTGTTTATATCATCGAAATTGACATACTGCCATTGGCTACTTTGCAATTACATCTATTTCTTTTCTACAGCTATCAGTAGGTAGATATACGGAGTGTGACTGTACTAATTGTCTAGTATCACATGGCTCCCTATTGTGATGATGTAGTGCCATTTCTTAATTCAAAACCCCACAACTTTATTGTAAACGAACATCAATAAGGGTTATTAGCGGGCAGTGTATTCTGTTTGTTCCTATGATTATCAATTCCACACAATACCAAGATGTATCGATAGAGACCTGTCTCATATAAAGGTTGCTCGATGCATCAGTAATGGGCTCTTTCGAGTAGCCAGAAATATGAGGAGTGGACTGGGGGTTACAGAGTGAAAGACGGGATGGTCTGTAGCATACCTGGGGGGTTCCTTTCCAACCAATTTTTTTTAAAAATCACTATGAGGGCTAAAGTAGCGAAGAAGCAGCGTCCCACTACAGCTACAATTTGATACGTGGTTACACAATGTTATCACGGGACAGCTATGAGACAGAGGGATGCCATAGATACCAGTAGCGTGAGGCACAAAGCGGAAGGACAGACGCATAGTGAATTACGCAATATCAGAATCCATAAAATAGGCTTGTGATTCATGGTTATGTGTTACAGGCTCACAGTAGGAGCTAACCAGAAGAGCCCAGAACGAGTGCAGTCTATCGCATGCAAGAGCTCCAGGGTAAAGGTATACCCACGTTGGGTAAAATCCCGGTAAATGACATGGCTTACACGCTACAAAGGAAAATAGTACACATTTTCCATCTTGCCCGTTGCCAATTAATGTTGCTATGTGTTGTTGTTTGTCTCTTTATCTCTTGTCTCTTACAGAAGTGTTTTTATCAAATAAAAGGCGGAACTGCAGGGTTGAGAAAAAACCCCACGCCCTGAAGAAATTGCCGTGAGTGTACCCCAAGGCAATGAAACATGTCGGCATTTTAATAGGAGTAGACACACAGCATGGAATAAAATTGTAAGCCAGTGTGTTCTAGCTCATCTCTGTATATAGTTGTGGGGTTTCCTAGGTGCACACAATTTGGCACTATATTTTCTTTTACACACACCTTAGTACTCTTTAGGTTGTTACCCATTTTTCCTCCTTTACACACATCTTATTTTCGGAATGAGGGTAGCTGATGATGAGACCTTGAGGCAGCAGGCGAGTACCTTCCTGCTTAAACCTCCCTGGTGGTGCTACCGTGAGGCTCCCTCGCTCCTTTCCTACACTTTTTCACCACCATTGGGTGTTTAGAGACAGACACTTGGGGACTATAGAGACCATTGTACCTCGTATGAATTTCTTCTTTCTTTTTCCTTTTAAACTGGTGAAATCATACCCATAAGTAGCATAGATGGTGTGACCACATGCTGTATAGATTGTCTTAAAATATATGACAAAGGGTATAGACGTTTGAATGGTTTTTCACCTTGGGAACAGGTCACTTGTTGTATAGAATCTCTTTTTTTCCTGCCCTCCCTTTGACGCTTTGAACCACCAAACTCCAAAATGCCTCACCCAGAATTTCTGCCTCGCTCTGCTGCAAAGACCGAAGATCGCTTTCCACACCTCACTTCAGACAAAGAAAGCGGCAATGTCACAAGAGTATGGAATGCCCTCCATCTCCCTCCTTCCAGGGTTTGCAATCCCTCTACACACCTGACTTACCTTCATCTTCTTCTACATACCTACTAATGTAGGTCCCTTTACCAAACTATTTACCTTCATAACCAGCTCTTGGTGATGTCCAACGTCCTCAAACACCTGGCTCTCAACCTCTGGGTTCTAGGACTTCCCACGATGAGTCGTCATTACCCGTAAACCTCTGAGGCCTCTTTTGACCAATGGTGCCTTGCTGCTTTACTCTATCCTCATACATAATCCGGGGTTTTTGTACCTGTACCCGGATTACTTGCAACTCGCTCCTCTACCGTTCATAAGCCGACTATCGCCTACTGTATCACCAATGCTGGCTCTTACAGACTGCTGTATTATTTTATGAGTTTATCCGACTCTGATCTTTACAATCTAGGCCACATCCTGGGTTCTAATCTCCTTCCATAAACTTCAAGCTGACAGATGTTATCTGCTCTGTGGCGTTTATTAGTGAACGCGTGATTACCTGTCATCCCTTTGTACTATAATCCTCCAACACTGTGTATTAACCAATGTAATGCACCGCTCCCTGGTTTATAAGTCATTGCACTGAAACTGAAATCCTTTGCATTTCTTTAACAAATGCTGTATTGTAAATAATATTTGCTTTTTTTAGGTTTAGGCTTTTTTAAGTTGACTCCTGTCTGATGCTTTCACACAACCTTAAGTACAACGCTTTGAAAACCTGCTAGTTGTAGTATGCACTGTATAAACCAACTCAGAAATAAATTCATTAATGTGAGATGTTAGAATAGTAGTTTCTCTAAATAAGTGTTCAATCATTCCTGCAGTGTTTCTTAGAAGCACTCGAATTCTAAGATCTAACAGTGGGAGGTTTTACGTCTCTATTTCCTCTCTTAGTCCGTCCACAGCTATCCACGCAGACTAAATAAAGGGGTACTCTTTGACTGCATTCCACCGCTTCCTCCTGCTACAAGGGGTTCTCTGATGCTCCACTGTTCCCCGAAGGGTTCTCTGCTAGAATTGATCTTGTCCCCCTATTGCAACAGTCTGTATGCCAGTGTTATGTTATATGGAGTTGTATAGCACATTATCACCTACAAAAAGCCTCGCATCATATCTTTCTCAAACCTACAGGGGCTTCAATACGATACATCTTTCCCGTTGACTTGAAATGTACGAGCTCACCACACAGGCCTTGAAAGCTCTCCGCTGGCTCCCAGAAACCGAACGAGCAGCATTCCCAATACTGTGCCTTACAGATACGGAACTGTAAGTCCATTCTCCCAAATATCTTCATCTCCGACCATATGCCTAAGGTCTTCTAATAGGGGTGTACCGACGGTCCTACTGTGGAGATACTGTGGATGGAGCGGTGGCTTTATCCAAGTTCAGGAATCCAGCCAGTGGAATTCCTTACGGTTAAAACCGAGATTGAAAAGGACTATGTTACGACGATCCTTAAAGACCAGGCTCGTCACCCCGGTTTTTGGGTATCCATTTCTTTACGACGGTTCTCTTGCGTTTCACCCCTAGTCCTGCCCAGTCAAATGCCAAAGACAGGCTTCATCGTCAAGGCCCCCAACTTCTTTTCTGCAAGGTTTTGTTGGCAAGTCAGGGAGAAATATTACAGCAAACATCTTCAAAGCCTTTCATATTCTACCAGAAGATCGTCTGGCTACCCACCAGCGGGTTCTTGCAAATCTAAGTATTGCAAACCACCACTCCCAATTGTACCTAAGCTTGACTGACAAGACAGAGGTTCTCAGTTATGGCTTAAATTTCTCCTACAACCTGCAAACCATTGGCCAGAGGCATGCAGATATGAGCAAAGCAATGCAAAAATACGAGTAGGGCTGGGTATTTTCGCCTCCACACAGACACCCGTGGCTTGAATGATGATATTCCGTCGGATGCTCTGGGAAAATAAAAATTGGAATAGGTGGTCCAAGGGTTTGGCCTCCCTTGATTACTCAGCCAGCTGTGCTACCATCTTCTAAAAAAAAAAAAAAGCTAACAAGATTGAGGGACGCAGTGTGCTGAATCCCGCAGTTGCTTTTCTTTGCCCAACTCCATGGGACTCCTGATCACAGACGGCCTTGCCTGAGAGGAGGGGCAGACTCTAGCCGCCTCCTGCTGCCATGCTATGAAGCGCCAACATCACCTCAGTGGCACTGGAAGCTTGTGGGCTGTGCCCGGGACAAGGGCGGGCCCATCCTCACCCGTGATTGCCAGGAAGAGGCAGGGCAGGGCCACCCCCCTTGATTTTGGTACGAGACACCATTATTAGTAAGCTTTATTGTTGTAACCCGTGCCTGAAATTTACTGGTGGTCTGCTTCTCAGTGTTTGGACCTTTATGGAGTTTGACTGGTAGTTACATGTCGATAAGTGTGTAAAGGGCCAATGGGCCATGTGTTCCGAAGGACCAATCACGACTATTGCTAAAAGGTGTGGGCTTGTTTGTTCCTCAGACTCTGCATCAAGGATACCAAGGATGCCGACCACCAGCTTTGCAATTCTAACGGAGCGAGGCTTCTTGTGGGCCAAGAAAGCCAGATCACTTTTGTTATAAAAGTTTTGACTGTGCCTAATTCTTGCGTCAGACTGTCACTTGTTATTTGGTCATGGTCACGCACATACTAACTGATTATAACAGGTATTGGGAACTTGTGTTTGTGTGCCGTAGGTGTTACTTTGACGCATAGGCTACACAATTAAATCATATAACTGTAAGAAGAAGGAAGGGCACACAGGTCCAAGTTTATGTAAGGGCTCTAGCGGGGAGTATTCTCATCGAGGGGAAGTGAAAGGGAAGTAGCGGGGTGGTTAACTTTCTATTTATATTTTTATCTAGACTCTAATGGGGAACTAGATCGGAGTTTGATTATTAGGAATTCAAATAGTCTCTGCCCACTTGGGTACTTTAGTAATATGGGGAAGCGGAAGTCAGTAGAACCTTTGCCGGGGATTGCGAAACATAGTAAAGCTACTCAGCAAATTGACAGTCAAACCTTAAGTGAGAAAGATCAACTAATTGAGAAGGGGAGTCTACTAAAGGGGCTCTTACTGCTCCAAATGAAGATAATACCACTAAAGCGAAAAAGGGTCTTCAAAAACTTTCAAGCTAAAAAAAAAAAAAAAGTGACACCACCCTCCACCGAATGTTCAAGACCTGTGCAATTAAGCGAAATAGAGGACGTAGTGCCATTTTCAGCTAGACCGATAGTGTGTCAAAATTGGTTTCTTCTCTTGATGGAGGAGAAAGGTGAGCCTACAGTTATATCTGCTATCGATAAGAGTATACTGGGGACTGACCCAATACACTCTACCTTACCAACCCCGACATGGACAATTATCTCGCTCTTATTATGGGATCTGAAAGCAGAAGGGGGTAAGAGTTGAAACTGACATTAGGTCTCTTTACGGGTAAAATGGACTACATCTTGAACTTATTGGGTATATTGTCGCAACAAGGGGGGGAGGGGGTTGCTGACGCCCAAGGCTGGAAACACAAGAGTAGCTACTGCACCAGCATCAGTGCATGGGCCTCTTACCCTCAGGGAGAGTTTGCTGCGGCCAGCTTATTTGACCCAAGTAGCAACTAGCCAACCACACACCCGAAGACTAATGCTCAACCCCTAACACCCACAGACCTGGTAGTAGAAATAGAAACATTGCCCCCACCCCGGTTGATGAAAGTGAAGAACGAATTCTCCAAATAGCTATTTTAAGACTGGGTTTCGGGTGGTGATGATTAATGTTCCAAAACTGTCAGATTGTATGAAATTTGAGGACAAAGTATCATTAAAAACACAAAGTAGCTCACTGGGTGAGACATACCAGGGGATGCTATTCAGTTTGCAGGGTTGCCTACAGAAACTCTTTTGCCAGACGGTACTAGTAAAGATCAAACAACGGGTAGAAAGTAATGACATCATACCCCGTTGCAAGCAGGTTTTAGGCCTAAGACATCAACAATAGATCAGGTCTTCAAATTTGCTACAATATACTGGAAGAGGGTCTTGATCGGCAAGGGCGACTTATATGTCGCCTTTGTTGACCTTAAATCTGCCTTTGATTTGGTACCACGTCCAAGGTAAGAAATGGGGATGCCTCCCGACATATTATCCTTGCTGGTTAGACTACATAATGATAATTTTGCCAGGTCTGGGGGGGTTCACAGGGAAACTTGACCGAAAAAATCCCGCGCTAAAGGGTGTTCAGCAGGGATGTGTACTGGCTTCCACTTTATTTTCTCATTATGTAAATGGTCTGGCACACTACCTCTTAAAGTTCGATGCTGATGCCCCATCCCTGGCAAAGGGCAAAACACTGATATTGTTGTTTGCGGACGACATGCTGTTAAAACTCCTAGCGGTCTGCAAAAACTTCTAGACAGTTTTAGATATTTTTGTTTGCAGCGTGGTTTAGAGATAAATGGTGAGAAAACCAAATTCATGGAATTCTAACATTATTATAAGTTTAAGGGCAAGCTATCCCTGGGGAGTGATCTACTGGAGCAGGTGGATTCATTTACATATCTTAGCATTAAACTTTCACCAAGCTTAACTTGGGGCCAACACATTGATGTTGCAACCATAAAGCATAGGCTGAGAAAAGCTGTAATTTAAAAAGAAGAGTGTGCCTCTCATACTGGGCCGGTCGCACCAGCTTGGGAAATCTATGAAGCCAAAGCTTTAGGAGGCGCTTTGTATGGCGCTGAGCTCTGGGGGAATGATGATATCACAGGCCTGGTAAAATCAGAGAATACACTTGTTAGAGAACTGGTTTCGCTCCCAATAAGCGCCCCTCTGCATCCTCTGTTGATGGATATGGGCATGAAAAAGTAACTCTCAAAGTCCATTTGCGACCCCTCCAATATATTGGCGTAGGATCGGGGCAGCTCCGGAGTTGGGGCATTATGCAGCAGCCTTAGAGGAGACAACCAGACTGGACAAAGCAAAGCTCCATGGCTGACCTCATTAAAGCAGCTTTTAAAGGCGACTGGCCTAGGGGATTTAGGCCTCCATCCAGAGATAGGGTAAATTCCTTGAAAGGGCGACCCGAAAAAACAGTATTGGGCCAATTCCTTACAGTAGGAAGAGCATATGGCTGGGGACGCAACACTGACTGGCGTATTCACACATTTTCAGTCCACATATGCACTGTAGAAGTATTGGGACTTGGTCACTGTTCCATCTGATAGGAAGCTTTACCACCAGTTTAGAGTGGGATCACTCCTTATCAAGGCGTTTACTGCAAAGTGGAAAGGTGTATCTAGTGAGGATTGTGCATTTTATGCTGGCCAAAAAGAGGCCATCCCGCAACTGTTATTTGCGTGCTCAATTTATATTCGGTGTCGTTCCTTTTGGGATGCTGGGCACCTCAAGTCATTTGATTGCTTTAAGAACACTCTGCACTGACTTATCTACCTTGCATGTCTACGCAGGTTCAACATTTTTGGGGTTGGTGTGGGCAAAAAGGAGAGAATTGGAATTGGAATTGGAAGTGCATTTGTAGAGCGCGAATTGCTGCCCGAAGGCGTCCAAGCGCTAGGAGTACCAATAGTCCGACCAGTGGACTCAGAGGAGGGGGAGGGAGAGAAGGTTAGACTGAGTGAAATAACCAGGTTTTCAGTTGTTTGCGGAAAACCGTTAGCTTGGGGTTGGCTCTGAGAGACAGCGGCAGGGCGTTCCAGGCCCTTGCGGCGTTGTAGGAGAATGTCCTACCTCCGGATCTGGTTCTTTTGATTCTGGGGGTCAATGCGAGGAAGGTCTGAGTGGAACGTAGACTTCTTCTGGGAATGTAGTGGGTGATTAGATCCAGAGTGATCCTGGGGCTGGCGTTCCAGAAGGCCTGATGAGCTAAACACATAGCTTTAAACATTACTCTCTGGCGCACCGGTAACCAATGGAGAGATACCAGTCCCGACCTTGCTGACTGTCTGCGGGGGAGGTCTAGTAGAATGCGTGCTGCACAATTCTGGACTGTCTGCAGTCTTCTCAGAGTGGATTCAGGGGCGCCAAGATATAATACGTTATTGAAATCCAGGCGTGACTGGATAAGACCTTGAACGGCCACCTGTTTGGCATCCAGAGGGAGGAGAGGGAGGATTTTCTTTAGCGTCCTCATGATGCCAAAACAGGTGGCTGAGAGTTTAGAGGATTGTATATTAAAGGACAACGATCTGTCCAGCCAAACTCCCAGACTCTTGATGCTATTTTTCGGGATTGGAGGGGAGCCCAGACTTGGTGGCCACAGGGAGGTGGGGAGGCCGAGAACAGAGGGACCTAGGAGCAAGAGCTCGGTTTTGTCCCCATTCAGTTTTAAGCAAGACAGGGACATCCAGGTCTTTACTGCCTCCAAGCACTCCCTGAGCCCGCCACAAACAGGTGGATTAGGAGCCTGCGACATGGAGACCACCAGCTGCGTATCGTCCGCATAGGAAATGATCTTTATTCCAAATGGGCGGACGACATCGGCCAGTGGCCTCATGTACAGATTAAAGAGGGCAGGACTCAGAGAGGATCCCTGAGGGACTCCACAGTTCAGAGGTCTCCTGGTGGACACCGAATCGCCTTCAAACACGCGAAATGACCTGTTCTCTAGGAAGGATTGGAACCAGGCCCAGGCTTTATCCTTAATCCCGGCTTGGGATAAGCGTTCCAGCAGGGTGACATGGCTGACCGTGTCAAAGGCCGCACTCAGATCAAGGAGGATCACTGCCACTGATCCTCCTTGATCGAGGATTTTTCTGGCTTCCTCTGTAACCATGAGAAGGGCGGTCTCGGTGCCGTGTTTTGGTCTGAAGCCCGTCTGGGTTGGATCCAGTAGGTGGTTGTCTTCCAGGAAGTGTATTAATTGCGAATTAATATATTTCTCCAGGATCTTACCTACCCATGGGAGCAGGGAGATGGGAGAGACATTGTTGCCTCTAGGTGATAAGGCTTATTAAGTAGTGAACATTTTTCTAATGATTTTTTAATTTTATTTTATTGTGTGAATGTTGTCTTAGCATATTTAAATCTAATGAAATTGATTAAATAAGGATGTGGGTGAGTTGTCTACTGTGATAATTTTGGTAATTGTATTGTTCTTCTGTACAAATTGTACCTATTTATTTATTTCTACTTTTATGGCTTAAGCTATTTGAATTCATTGAGGTCACTCTCCGCTTGGATTCAACGCATGGACCTTTGTCCAGTATATGCATGATTAATGGCCCTTTTTGTCCTTCTGAATCACTGGCTTTTTAACAGCTCTTTGGGGGCCTACATTCGCATATTTTTGATCTTTTATGACTATATCTAATATGCATGTTTACAAACAAAGGAAAAAAAACTGCAGCACTGTTTGCAGTTTCCAAAAAAAAAAAAACTTCAACTCCCAGCATCCAAAAGGAGGGTCCCCACAAAACGTACCACGCGTACTATGACGCGGGCACACCGGGGCCTGCAGTAGGATCAGGGTTCTTCATTCCTACCGATCTGGCACACCCCCTGGCTCTTACTGCTGAGAAGGGAGGGGGTGTCCTTTTGGAATCACATGGAAGATCCCACATTCTGGGATCACAATCCTGCTCATATTTTTATAATTTAAAAAAAAACGCATCACGTACGCTCTAGTGGGGCGGGCTAAGTTCAGTCCAGCTCGGTGTTTACAACCTCTCCTGGCCTTAAACAGGCGGTGACTGTTAAAAATGGTCAATTAACAGAAACGGGAGTCGCTTTTTTTGCCTACAAATAGCAGTAGTCGGTCCCAGTCGGCTGTTCCACGGGGCAACGTAGAACCAACGCGGATGCTCTACTTTGATGCTGCAGGTTTCTTGGGATACAAGCAATTTAGGGATGTACGCGCGACTGTCTTTTATCGCATACTATATTATAGGATACTGTTATAAGAAAACATAAGGCATAGCTATGTGTTTACTCATTTTTCTGCTACCATTTCTCTCTCCCCCTATTTCTATTTTTCCCTATACTGGGATCACACACAGAGTGTGACTAAAGGAGGCGTCCACCCTAACAGACCTAGAAGCGATTAGCCTTTATACATTAGGTAATTGATAAAATGTATTTAGGGATGATATATGGTGTCCCTGCTGTCACGTGTGTTTTCACAATTGCATGCGTGGTTTGTTTGAATGATTGCAATTTTGTAACTGTGTTACTGCTTTTAAGTTTTTATGTCTGAAACGGTCATTTTGCAAAAAAAACTACGCTGCCATAATGCGTAGATGCGTCTTTTTGTACCACCGTTGCTTGGTATATGTTTATCTCCCCGCTGACTAGGTTAATGTGCCCGATGTGTTCCTATATCAGAGGTTCGTCCTCGCTATATGCTTTCTTTGGTACTCTGCACTATGAGTTTATGGGTATGCTTTCCATGACGAATATGAATGCCCGAGACCGCGTCGCTGAACTAATTGGGCAAAAAGATGTTGCCAAGTTCAGTCAGTAGCACGTATTGGTCATAGTAACCATAAACGTCCTCTGACCACACCTACATTTTTTAAATAAGCCTTGGCTACCAACTAAATAAAGGATACTTTGTGGCTTATCCTAAGGCTTTTATAGGCTTTGAAATTGACCCAAGATTCATCCAGAGAAAATTAAGTCATTTCTAATTACTCCCTCAGGCCAGCCCCACCCTGAGGTGTTGTCCGACCTGGTAGCATCATCTTACAAGGGTGTGACGAGGTGGCCGATGATGAAACATGTCACATTACGTGAGTGAGCCTGCCTCGTCCAATTCTTGGAATTGCCTTGTTTTACCTGGAGAGAGTACAGCAGTACGTGCTGAGTCTGACATTAGCTAAAGGTGTGCTAGGAAAATTGTACCGCACATCAGTAAAAGGTGTCACGCAAGTTTCGTATCTGGATTGTATGTGTTATAACATCTTCATTCAAACTTAAACCTATGAAGCATCAAATATATTTTTTTTTTAAATAAACAAAATGAAGCTTTATTTGGCCATTGATGCTATTTTACGTATATATGTAAATAGTCAAACCGTCTTTAAATCAAAGAGTTTAGAACACTTTTAAGGGTCTAATGTGCTAAGAATTCCCTGTAAATGGTCCTTCAAATGCTAGCAGGTCTTGGTGTTTGTTCTTGCACGAATGTGCTTTATAATAGTGAATTCTCTGTTGAGGAATGGAGGACATAACATCCCTGAAGGCTATATATGGCACTGTATAAAATCACAATTTGTTACTAAAACCCTGCAGCCAACACATGGTATCATTATACTATTTAATGGTACTCAATTTAACAATCGTCGAAGGATTCGAGGCCGAGTTGGCTATAATAGGACTCAGAAGTCACCAGTCACACACAATATGTATACACACATTTATTTTACTAATAAGGGCTTAACTGATGGGCCATCTTCTCAACTATAGGAGCCATCATATATTCATTCAAACATCTTTTGTGGCAAGCCTGTCCTTTGAGGAGTGTATCAAAGATAGACGTGTGATCAACACGTTTTATACAAGAATAAAGAGGTGGAAAGTAAATATTTATCTCTTTAATGGTGCCAAACTATCTAGAGATGGCCGTGGTAGGTGGCCATCTCAAGGAGAAGTTTACACCAGAGCAGAGGTGGGGTTAGAAAGAGTTGGGGAGGAGAAAGGGGTGACTTAGGTCTGTTGGTTGAGTCGGTCCTGAGAGTGAGGAGGCCGGTGAAAGAGGGACATCACATAAGTTGGGGCCCGTAGCAGAATATAGCATGGTGTCAAGTTGCCCTTTAGTGCCTCAGGGTCCATTAGGTTTGTGCTGTGTAGGTCACCGAAGAATGTTGCTCTGATAGTCTATTTTACTGGTGTGGTAGCCTTGCAGATGAAGTACAGATGTGCATACAGGGGAGTCTGTGAACCGTGTTCTGTAGTGGAGGATGTTTCCCAAATATTCCAACTCACAGGCGTTTGGCCCAGTTTGTTCTCAAAATCAGAATCTATCACCTATTTGACACACTTCCTGCGCCCACATTTTTCATGTGATTTTACTGCGATGGGTCTGCAGATCATTTCCCGGGCAGCACGGGGTCCCTGTTCAATGTTTGCAGGTACATTTCATGATGCAACGACCTGGAGAAACATGTGCTTGGGCTCTTTCGTGGTGAAATGGAAGAGCAACCTGTTAGTCATTTTTTTACTGCATCCAAGTTAAACTTAGGTGTGCAAAAGAAAAAAAGTGTAAGATTTGGACCAATAGACACTTTTACCCAACGTGACAACCTCCCAAACAAGACAAGCTGGATCTGTGGAGATGTTTAGACGTTGGGAATGAATGAGTGCATAAAATAACACATTTTGAACCCAGCTTTATAAGGCACAAAAGTTGTAAAACGCCAAAATAAAGGAGTAAAGTGCACTTTGAAAATTTTACGCCAGAAACTCTACACCCATTCCGCTGAGCAGAGCTGTGCAGACTAAGTTGGAAGGAGTTACATGGGAGTGGAAGTTGTGAGGTTGGATGTGTGGTGGGGTAGGCACTACTCTGAGGCTTCTAAGCTCTTAGAGAGACAGGGCACATGATCCAATATGGACCGACAGTAGCAGATCCCAAGTGGAGGACTGCAGGGAGTTATAGACCCATGGATTTGATAATGCTATATTTGACACAGGTCAGAAAGGCTACTTCTGGGTGTTTTCAAGATGGCTGCCATCACAGACTAGAGAGAAGGAACAAATGAGAGAAATCAACTAAAAAGAAAACAGCTGACAATGCAGCCGTAAGGCCTTTATCTTTGTCTGACGATGCGTCCTCTGCCACAGTGGAGGTCAGAGTGAAACTGTCCTCTAAGTTGGTGATTATTAGAAAGGAGACTTGGGACAAGGTAAGATACAGCACTTCTAACAGAGTACCATTAATTCAGTATTTCATGGCACTCTGTAAAGGGAGAATTCTTTCAGTAAAGGAAATGTTAAGTTTCACCTTGGCTGGAAGAGGATGCTGGAGCCAGGCTTTGCAAGCTCACAGGAGAGTGCTACCATACTTAGGTAGTTGTTTTATACAAGACTTCCCATAATAACACGTCATAACTGAGATAGTATCCTAAATCCATACAGAGCGGTGATGTGCGACAAGTAGGACAGCATGTCCATTTCCACCACACAAAATCTTAAAAGCTACACAGATGCGAAACAACTCGAGACCACTGCGCGTAGTGATACTAAAGTACAAATTAGATACCTTCGGTAACGCATTATCTGGTAGACTATCTAGCCGCAATTTCTTACCATAGAATAATCCCCAGGCGTCAGACTAGATCTGGAAAATTTTTGAGCAGTACCCCTGCAAGCCGCTAAGTGGTGTTATTTGGCTCCATGTCAGTATCGTCTGTGCAGGAAGTGACTTGCACATTACCTATATAGGTGGCACCCTGGTGCACTGACGTCAGTTACTTTAATGACTTTCTAGTCCAGGAGCTCAGAGCAAACGATGTGAAC
This sequence comes from Triturus cristatus, assembly GCF_964204655.1. Taxonomy (NCBI): domain Eukaryota; kingdom Metazoa; phylum Chordata; class Amphibia; order Caudata; family Salamandridae; genus Triturus; species Triturus cristatus. Next base: position 33,722,488 of record NC_140595.1, on the reverse strand, counting down.
GGACCACCCTTGTTGAAAACTAAGTCGCTGAGAAGGGTGTTCAATACACAGTGCTTAATTTGAGCCATCGGAGCATGTCGAGTGTGCGACTTCAAACGAGAATCATGGCTGCACCTTCTGTGCTGTTGCCCGGCCTTAGTAAACAAAAGGAGAATCCTACTTAGGGAACTATATCAGAGTGAAAAAGCAAGCACTTGCATTGAGGCCTTGGCAATATGTTTCCAACAAAAAGGAACCCCACATCCTGGCTCGTTGTGGTAGATTTGTACAATTCATCAGGGATGCTCTCCAGCCCTGCATTGGTCCTAGACCTCACCAAGTCCAAAAGCGGATCATGGATTACTTATAAATAAAAAAATAAAAATACCCTGAAAAGGTTGCAGATCCAGCCATGGATGCAGCAAATGAGACCAGATGTGGCATCTTCGGTGTCATGGTAGCATTGTAACCATGACGCCCGCTTCACTGCGACTATGGCAATGTTCTACCTTCTGTCACCTAGGGGACAGAACGTCATTATTTGAATAGTTGGTAACCCTGATTGAGACTGGCGGTGGCGGTTACCTTGACTGGCTGTGGCTTGGATGGGTCTTCTTTCCTCTTGGAATAAACCTGTACAATGATTGGCACAACCCTGTTTCCTGTGTCATTCTTCCCAGCTGCCTGAGGATTTTACACCAGAGACCTCAAACCATTTAAATCAAATAGAAGTCTGTGCTAAATTGGCATAAAATCGCATCGTACAAGCACTTCACAAATGAACGAGGACCAACGACAGTAAACGAGGTGTTTGAGGAGAACAGAAATGAAGGAAGATTTGGACAATCGACGAGCTAGATGGGGGTCATCCTCCACTGGGGCCGAAAGCAGAGCAACGGTTAAAAGTTAACTTGAGAACATGACGGCACATAACATTTGCACCATAGTCTACAAAAATCTGTTATAATCGCCCACACAAAGCTGCAAAGCACAAGCAACTTACAAGAGAACTAGTGCCCACGAGGAGAAAGGAAACAAAGGTCGGGAAAATCGAAGAGCCAGATGGGCGACACTCCCCCCACGGGACCGGTCGCAGTGAAACAAGAGCGGCAACTGCCCTGTGTCATATGACAGCACAAAACCATCGCACTTTATCAGAACTTTCAACTTTCACGAACAATGGTTCCTTTTTAATTGCTATTTTATAGCAATGCAATAGTTTTAATTAACTTATGCAAATAAATTTCATGTTTCAACTATTACCTATATAGGTGCGACCCCGGTACACTGACGTCAGTTACTTTCATAACTTTCTATGCCAGGAGCTCGGAGAAAACAATATGAACTGACCACTCCTGTGGAAAACTAAGGCGCTGAGAAGGGTGTCCAATACACAGTGCTTAATTTGAGCCAGTGGTTTCCAGTTCTTGGCACCGGCACTTAATTGGCAACACCGGCACTTATGATAGTCTGCCACATGGTGGGCTGTTTGTCTGATTGAGGATGAGCACAACAACAGTTTACAAATTCAGTACACATTAAAATACCTGCCGCCATGCTAATCTCATAGCTTTGGGGTCATGGAATAGTCTGAATTGTCACACTTATAGAAGTGGGATGCTTAGTAGCTGGTGTGGTACTGTCATTGGTAGTGCTAGCAGGGGCAATGGGTGGTGTAGATTGCAGTGGCCTCCTGATGAGGGCCCTGGTGTTTATTTATAAATTAAGCACTGCCAATACACTGCAATTTCATCATAAAGCAGGGTGGATCAGTTGGTCGGTAAGGAATCCATGGGTAAACAGTCTCTACCAGATAAGGCGTTACGGAAGGTAAGTAACTCGCTCATCTGTCTGGCTGTAGATTCCTTACCTTAAAAAAGACACCCAAACAATGTCTCCCCGGAGGTGGGTCTGCAAAGCCAATTTTAAACCAAAAAGTCCTGTAGGGCCGAATGGGCTTAGCGCCAGTCGCGAAGTACCTGACTGTCCAGATAGCAGTGTTTCGTAAACGTGTGCACAGATGCCCACGTTGCTGCCTGGCAGATGTCCAGGAGAGGGACTGTGGTTCCTAAAGCAGTGGTCACAGCCTTAGCTCTGGTAGAATGAGCTTGCAAACCGCTGTGGATTGCTTCTTGGCTAATGCTTGTCAGATAATGATGCAGAGCACTATCCATCTTGAGATGGTCCGTTTCGGCACAGCCTTCCCTTTCTTAGCTCCTTTATACCCCACAAAGAGTTGATTGTCCATCCAGACATCTTTTGTACGTTCCAGGTAGAATGACAACATGCTTTTTTGGTCCAGATGGTAGAGTCTCTTCTCCTATTTGGAGAGGTGAGGCGGAGCAAAGAAGGTAACCAGGGTGATGTCTGGCCTACATGGAAGGGAGCCTCAACCTTCTGAAGGAAGGAGTCACGTGTCGCCAGCACCAGCTTGTTGGGGTAGAAGGTGGTGTAGGAAGGGTTTGCTGAGAGTGCCTGCAATTTGCAGACCCTCTGGGCCGGTGTTACGACCAGTAGAAAAGCAGTTTTGATGGTCAAAAGCCTAAGAGGTCAATTGTGCAAAGGCTCAAAGGATGCACACTTCAAGAAGCAAAGAACAAGGTCCAGATCCCACTGGGGCATGATGAATGGACTGGAAGGAAACATGTACTGCAAGTATTTTAGAAAACTAGCCACAACAAGTGACTTAAAGAAGGTTGGTCCGGCAACCGCAAAAATGCCAAAATGGCTAAAGGATAACCTTTAACTATGTCCAGAGCAGGGACCTGCTGGGCCAAAGACAGAGCAAAAAAAGAACCTTGGATAGATGTGCAGAAAATATGTCAATATGGTGGGACTCGCACCATGTTAAAAACTTAACCCAAGGGCAGGCATGTACCATACCAACTTGGTGAAGGGACGCCAGGTTGCCAGATTAACATCAGAGACTTCGGGAGGAACGTCGAAAGTGGTCAGCTGTTACCGTGCAATCCCCACACATGAAGGTGAAGGACGCGCAGGTTCGGGTGCAGAACCCTACACTACTGCTGCAACCGAAGATCCTCTCGAAGAGGCAGCCTGATCAGAGGGATGATGGTCATGCTCAATGGCTCGAGATACCAGGGTCTCTGCAACCAGTCAGAGCCACTAGAATAACTTGGGCAAGTCATTCCTTATCTTCTCTAACACTCAGGGCAGCAGTAGTAATGGCGGAAAGGAGATCGGAACTCAACTCAAGACAAAAAGCATCTCCGAGCAAGAGTTGCCTTGGGAAATCCAGTGTTCAAAACTGATGACATTGACTCTCAGTGAGGGACGCACAGGTCTAACCAAGGCTCTCCCCACTGGTGAAAGAGTCCTTGCACTACCTCCGGATGAAGAAGCCATTCGTGATCTGCTAGACATCTTCGGCTGAGTTCTTCCGCCCTGGCATTCAGAGAGCCAGATAGGTGTTGAACCACCAGGGTTATGCCTTGCTGTTCCAGAGATGCAGTTACCCGACTAAGGGTCCACAACCCAACCCAACCCTGTACTGTACTGTTTGCTGTGGTTCCACTTGGTGGTTGTGTTGCCAGTGAACACCTGCACTAGCATTCCATTGATAGAAGGAAGAAAAGGTTTCAATGCTAAGCTAATCCCCCGAAGCTTCAACAGGTTGATGTGGAGTTTTGAATCCGCCAGAGTCCTCCGATTCCCACCTCTCCCAAATGGTCGCCCCAAGGCAGGAGTGATGCATCTGTCACCACAGTCAGCTATGACTGGGGAAGGGAGAGGAGTCTGCCACTGACCCAGTCGTGGATTGTCAGCCACCACTGCAGATCTTTCTCAGTTCCCTCAGAGATCTGGACCATGTAGTAGAGATACCCCATATGCTGCTCCTACTGGGACTTCAGGTCCCACCGCAGAGCCCACATATATCAGCAGGCATATGTCACCAGCAGGAGGCAGGCGCCCATGAGGCCGAACAACCTCAGGGTTAATCTCTCAGAAATCCAGGATAGAGGCTGAAATATCAGTATCAGCCTGAATATCTTGGACTCGCCGCTCTCGAGGATGGGCCCAAAACTACACTGTATCCTGAACAGCTTCAATGGAATGAGCGTCCCGGAGGGAATCAGGTGAGATTTCGGCACGTTGAAAGTGAACCCCAGTGAGTGAAGGTTCACCATAGTCTGGAGGTGAGAAACTACTACCTGGGGTGATCCCGCATTCAGCCAATCGTTGCAGTAGAGGGAGTCTGGAATCCCTGACCTCTGCAGATGAGCTATCACTCTTGTGAACAGTTGAGGGGCACTTATAACTACAAAGGAAAACACAACAAACTGAAAGTGCTCTCAGCCCACTGCAAACTGCAGGTAATGTCAATGGGCAGGCACGATGGGGATGTAGAAATATTCGTCCTGCAAGTCCAACAGTAGCAGCCAGTCTCCCGAGCCCAGGGCAGACACAACTTGTGTAAGCATCTTGAATTTCTCCTTTTTCAGTTAGATATTGAAAAGGTGCAGGGCTAGGATAGGAAAAAGGTCATCGTCCTTCTCGGGTAGAAGAAAGTAGCAGGAATAGCAAGCTCAACCTACTCCTGATCCAGGCATCCTCCTCCATGGCTCCCTAGGCCAAGAGAACCAGCACTTCCAGATGGAGCAAGGAGAGGTGGCCCTCCGTCAGCACATTGTAAGTGGGTGGCGCGGATGGGTAGTCACAAAGAGGAGGGAGTAGCCCCTTTGGGCGATCTGCAAAACCCAACAGTCCAATGTTACAGACCACTAGTGGTGCAGGTGATGGTGTATCCAGCCCCAGTGAAAGCCCATGATTTTCGGAGGGCAAACTAAAGGGGTTTGGAGGTTGCTGCTGCTGGGGGTGGGAAACTGACCCGACCTATGGCTATTTGTACCACATAGACTATAGAACCAGGGTCATCGGTCACAAAAAGGCTGGGAAGCCTGTTGACCGTGGAGGCTGGGAAGGTACGCAGTTGGAGACCCCTTCCATGGCCACAAAAGGGGTGGAAGGCAGACTGGTGGTGACAAGTGGCCTTATACAAGTCCTGTGCCTAAAACGATCCAGTGTGGAGTCCACCTTCTCTCACAGAGCCATCAAACAGAGGTAATCTAAAGGCATGTCCATGAGCAAGACTTGGACATCCCTGAACAAACACTATCTCAGTCAGGTGTGATGCTCCACCCGTTGCTCATACCAGTTGTCCTCATTCACATCTAAGGGATGCTGGTATCCATATGGGTCATCAGACCCCCTCCCACTCGTCTCCCTCTCCAGGCCTGTCAAAAGTCAAATACATTAGCTCTGCTCAAGTAAGCATGATCCCAGAAGGTGCCGGATCTGATGTCGGGCGACACCCGTCAGGTTACGTGCCGGAGGCTGGAATGACTATTAGAATGGCAAAGGTGGCACCAAGAGCGTTGGCACTGGAGCAGGCACCAAGGAACATCTCGGTGTCACCAGTGGCTCCGAATCTAACAAGGGATCCATGGGGCGAATGCACCAGCGGAAATCCAGTGTGGGACCCGCCCCAACACAAAGATGTTCCAGAGGGGCTGGCCACCCAAATGTGAGGTGCATGGTCCCAAAATTCTTTAAGTTGGGATAGGGTCGCTCTAGGAAAGTCAGGGAAGCGCAGAGCACACCCTGATTCAGGCTCAGCGGAAGTACGAGGCCTGGAGTGCCAAAGCTCCTGCAACTTGTTGGACGACTTTGACAGGCACGGCAAAGTCAATGACCTCTTTAACTTCTTTGATTTCTTAGGCCTGTGAGACTTACCCGACTACTTTGAGTGAAACACCTATAAGGTACCACACACACAATACTTCTGGTGAGGATGATGCGGACATGAAGCTGAATTACACCACCTACTGGCGTGCAGGGGTACTGTTAAAAGAAAAATCTGGATCCAGTCTAACACCTGGGCATTGTTCTAAGGCAAGGAATCTGCTGTGAGAACCTCACCTCTTGCACTTCCTTGTCAGACTTCAGAGTACTTTGCCTGATGTGAACAGGAAAGGTAGTATTTTAGGAAAGGATTCAGAAGAAAAAAAATATTGCAGTAGGAAAATAAGTCAGGAAGGATACCCAGGATATTTTAGCCCTAAATCACCTGAAATTAAAATGTACATGATAGAAGACAATAAAAAAAACATTGTGGATTCACTTTGCAAATTATACCCTTCCTATGAGGCATTTTTACCTTTATTGTACTGGCACAGACATACCAATGGTTAGATGGGTGAGGCTGCAGTACCCGTGATTTGTAGGAAAAGCGTTATCGGGGATTTTGAATCCGTCACCATTTGTAGGGTAGAGACACAAGTGGAACACTTTCAGCCATCTTACAGGGTCACAGCCTTTTCCTGTTTGTACGCGCACTGGAATTTTCCCACATTATTAAAGCTTGTGGGTGCATAAAAATTATTGAAAACACCACGCAAATCGGTTACCTGCATGCCCTATGGACTAGATAGAATATGTGGCAATTAAACTCGGTGGTATGAAAAATCACTGGCCATAATCGATACAAACATCACAAGACTAGATAAAGAACTGTTTTCAACCTCTTTTTTATTGCTATGATTTGAATTTAATCTAAAGCAAGGGTTTGCAGCCCTGCTGTGGATAAACCATAATCATTGTAAAAAATAAAAAACAAAATCACTTTGTGTGCTAAGATTTCCTTTACATTTAACATAAAAAAGTGCACAGATTATTAACATTACTTTCGCCATCGCAAGCGTCATTAAAAACAGCCTTGGATGGCATACTTGGCAGTATAGAATAAATATTTACAATGTTTACATACAAATAACAGATTTTAAAGAGGCATTCTATACAGAGAAAGATGGGCGTCTGACAGCTTGGAGTGCTGGCACCGGACCTCCACTTTCACAAGAGAGGAGTAAACATTTACAGACAGAGGAGTGGCACTTGTTACCCAGTCAGACCTTCTCTTGTGGACAGTCGAGTCTTTTGGAAAAGAGTGTTATGAGACTGCCAACAGGCATAACACCATTACAACAAAAGGAAACACAGAGGTGAAACAAGGCATTGCGGGGGAGTCAAAGCATATCTCATTGGGCTCGTCAAGGCAGACTGAGGTTCACTTCACGCCTTTTGCGGGTGATGAAGAAGGCCACTGCTTGGCCTACCTTTACCTCCTGAACATGGACGTTCCTACACATATAAGCTGGGGCAAAGATATAGGCTGACGTAAAAACTATGACACTTTGAAAAGGTTACCAGGTGACTTTATGTTATGAATGGATTCCCACAGTTTTTGAGTAAGCGCAACAGTGGGAGCAAGCAGGGGCATGCTATAATCCTATGTGTTCCTCTTCGAAAGTGGTATTAAAGGTTAGATCGCAGCATCTGGCTCTTAAACGCAACCTCTAAACACAGCGATGACCTTATAAACAAATAATATCACGATAACTGTGGAACAAAAATGAAGGCACTTTTGTTCACAATATGTGCTGTTCAGGTTTTTGCTCTTGCAAACACCGGAGTTATTTTATTATTATTACTGCTTCGTCGTTACAAGAATAAACACTTAAAAAGTCTTCTCTTGCAGACAACGAAAATAGAAGGCAGCTTTATTTTATGGACCGATCTGTGGACTAAACCTGTGTAAATCAATCTAAAACTGCACAGTAAACAAAGTAAGGGCAAGATTACCAGAGAATTAATCGCTTCCTTAAATCCATGCTGGATTATTCTGTCAACTGAAGTGAAACAAATGGCAACAGGTTTCAGAATCTCATGTTCGTAGACCAGTTACTTGTCTGCACATGCCAATTCCTCTTTGTGATTTAAAAGTAATTTGTAAAAGAGGTCTTTGCTTGGGAGAAACTCTTGGGGAAACCATAGGAAAGCGTTAACATGTGTCAACATTATTTCAGAGGTGACAAATACAAAGCACTTGATGGCAGTGGCTACTTAGATCCGCCACCACCTCTATAAAGTTCAGGAGTAATGTAACATGTATAGCTAAGTACAGTGTGCTCACATGGATTCGCACTATGCCATTTAAATAGTGCCGCTAATATAAGAAAAAACTTACATACACATAATTAAACAATCCAGAACGCCACAAAAGTGTATATGATCTGACAATATCCCAGTTTTTTTTTTTCTTTTCAATCTTCTTCAAACATTTTTTGTAACTAACAATTATTGTTACACAGGTCACTACATCAAATTCTGTTGGTATAGATCAACAAAACACAATTTGTTGACACGCGGTTCAGAAGACAATATGCACAGCAGACACGTGTTTCGTCGTTTGAACGACTTTTAAGGCAAAAACAAGGAGTGAGTCAACTGGAAATTGTCTTAAGTTACCCCCAATTAGGGTGTAAACTAAAAGAAGAGGCAAGGCTTCACTCGGCCTCAAGTTAAAACGAGCGCCCGTAGCGGCGTAACTATATACAGGCAAGTAGAAGACTTCTACTTGAGGCAGACTGAAGCCTTGCCTCTTCTTTTAATTTCCACCCTAACTGGGGGTAACTTACGACAATTTCCAGTTGCAGAGTTTTCTGGGCATATACAGGTGACTGTATGCCAGCCCATTTGATCCTTGGGGCTCCAAGGATTGGATAATTTAAATGGTCTGACGCTTCTATTTAGAAGGGTTTGGGACGGAGATCGTTTACAAGAATTACGTGATCACTCACTGCTTGTTTTCGCCTTGAAAAAACTCGTTCAAACGACGAAACGCGTGTCGGCTGTGCATATGGTCTTCTGACCTGCGTGTCAACAAATTGTGGCTTGTTGATCTATACCAACAGAATTTGGTGTAGTGAACTATGTAACAATAACTGTTAGTTACAAAAAATGTTTGAACAAGATTTAAAAAAATAATTTTGATCTGGGATATTGTCAAATCATATACACTTATGTGGTGCTCTGGAGTGTTTAATCATATCAGAGGTGTTTGGGGGCCATAAGAAAAAGAGATAGCAATAATGGCATATTCAAATTGGTACATTTTGAAACACCAGGGATTAGTTGAGCAGAATTTAGTTTTCAAAGTGCTTGAGACTCATTTCAAAAGTTGCTAACAAGCGGATTGCTCATCCCTAATCCTACATCAGGGCGCTCTGATTATGGGGTTTCATAACAAAGAGCTGGAAAGGAATAAATCAACTTGCAGACTAATAGGAAACTCTGGCATCTAACCATCCAAGACACACAGAGGACTGCAATCAGCAAAACTGTGCCTACAGCGAGCAAAGGGTATTTGTTACCTTGGTTTCCCTGCCCAGGAGTTTCTTGAATTAATGAGGAATGGAGTAACTTCGGCATTCATACAAGCACATGAGCCAGGAATCGCACGGATAGGTGGAGATATTTAAATGTTTTTGAACATCAAAGAAGATCCCAGTGATGGAAAATGCTGATTGCAATGCCATCACTAAATAAAAAAGGGTATGGAAGGTATGAGGCGAAAAAAGACACTATCACATGGACAGGGTTGTGAAAAGGAAGGACATGGGCGAGTGATGATGCTGTCAGGTGAGGGAGATGTCGCACAAACTCAGCGATATGTCGTTATATATCACTGCTATACAGGCCGCATTATAATTCCTCAATCCCATTGACTCAGAGAGGTTGTAGGCAGGTAAACGGATCATGTTTGGTTGTCCCAAGCTTTTGCATCCACTCAACAGCTCTATGAATAGGTACATGTGTTTGATTTTCAAAATTAATATATAAAACAACGAAAACAACAACTCGAAGAGCACAGAACCCCTGTATCTGATAGCGCCGAAACTTGGGCTGACGTTTGACACTTTCCTAAGCTGTGTTTTGGAAAACACCTGACAGGTGAATCACAGCACCATACTGTACAAGGTTTCAATGATGGTTCCTTCTTACCCCACAAACATTATAAAGCCAGCGGTAGCGGACACTTACAACTCAACAGCAAGAGACGAATATACACCACGACAGTTTGCTGACAGATCATTTACTTTGAACATAAGACACTGCATCAATATAAACTGAGGCAAAGAGCCATTTTCAACCGATGAAAAGACAACCTCCCGAGAACATCAGAAGTGACTTTACATCTTTGAATATTCTGGATCCAATTCTACAGAGAGGGGAAGGCAGACCTGAAATTATCTGCCAGAAATACACAACTGCTGAAGAAAGCTTAACTGAGAAATGCCGCTGATGAAAACACGGTGAATAATGAGGGATGAAAGGGAAGGAGAAGGAAAGCTAAGGTCAGTAACGGAAGATCTCTTCTGAGCTTTAACCAGCTCTCCCACGGTTACGAAGACAAGCCCAAGCATGCCCAGCAGCATACAGAGTGTGCAATCACAGCCAACACTTGATTTGATACAGTAACCACAAGGCACCATAAACAAGACAATCTGCTAACACTTGAGAATGTGCGGAAAGTATTAGATCGCCTTTTTTTCTTTAACTGTCCTTGGTCCTCTTCCAAAAGTGGTCTTTAAGGTCTGTGCCAGCCGCCATCAACAACAGCTTTCTTATAAAAACAGATAAAATCATACGAACACACATATACAAACATCTAGGTCTACTGCATATTTATAGGAGAAAGTGAATTATATAACGATATTTCTAGATGTTCTGGAATTATACATCTACGTCATAAATGACGAGGAAAGTCTCATGATTTAAAACCAGCAACGTTGTGTTTGCAATATCAACAACCGCTCCCTGGTTTGTTTTCAAGCACGAAAACGACTTGCAAATAAGGTCCTATTCCAGGTCGTCGTCAGTAGTGAGGGCAAGGGAGCAGCTGAGGCCGCAGTGAGCGTTAGTCTTTTCAAAGCATCCCTTTTGGTTCTCCGAGCGAATGGGATCTACAGAGCCTCTTTGAAGATAGTGCCATTCAAAAGAAAATCACATCCTCCTTGTTGGTGTCTTCGTCGCCGGGTGACTGCGCTGGTGGAGAAGGGACCCTCAAGGAGAGGGCATGAGCGCTACTTGGTCTTTGCAGACTCGGAGGCGATAAAAGTGCTTCAGGGTGGGGTTCAGGTTTGCCAGAAAGATCTGAAAGAGAGATTTTGGAGATAATCATATGAAATATAAAGTTAATTATAATCATAGTTAATGTTCTCACTGAACTTCTCTCTAAATTGTATTAGATGAAGTTTACAAATTGAACGGTCAGAAAAAAAAAGTATATATTGAGTGATCATGCTCTTAATAAAAGGAGTAATTTGTTCCAAGAACAAACTTCCACAATGACATCCTGCAAAAGTAGTCGCTGTATCGGGGGGAATAAAAGGAAACTGTCCGCTCCACACAAAAGCCAATATTAGGCTGCAGTAATCTCCTTAGCAGGAAGAATAACTGACTAGAGCAATAATCTAAATAGAACATAACCACTAAGGTGATAATTGTCATGTCCTACCATGCACCCAAGCATGCCTACAACAGATTATAAAAATAAAACCCAAAGTGACAGTTCAAAGCAAAAACAAACCAGCTGGTTTCTTAATAATTTCAGATGGAGGACAAAAAGTAATATGTGCTGAATTTCCTGACGAGAAAGTTGTGTACATTAATTTCATAAAAAAGATCCAATTAAGTGGAAACCATAGACTTTGCTGTCTCTCTGGACTGCATTGTTTTCTCCAAAATCTCATCTACCTGCTGGCCAAAGAAATGTTCGCCATTAAATGGCACATTTAACAGATGAAGTTGAAGTTCAGGTTGAACCAAGCTTGTAGAGATACTAAGATAGTTCTTCTATCTCTCTACACTGAGGACAATAATACTCGCTTATAAAGTCCCATAGAGTGGCAGCATCCCAGCCCAGAGCAGCTCCCCTCCCTGCCTCTGTTCCCGAGGAATCTCCACATTCACTGTGTTTATTCTGTTTTGAGCCGCCTCTGTCTCCTGCCGAAAGCTCTCTTCCTAGCAAAAGCAGGGTTCTGTGGGGCGGATTTAGAATTTCTTACTGCTGCTCTAGAAGTTATGCATGTTTTGACTGGCGAATCAAAAGTACTGGCAGTTTTTTATTTTATACTAGTTTTAGTGTGGGTAGACACTCATTTGTCTTTTACACCCTTGATAAAGTCTCTATGATGAAATCACCCTGCCTTTTCTATTACCAGCAACCTCACCCTTCTAGAAGGCTGTCCTTTAAATGGCTGAATGGTAAGCAGGCGGCTCATCTGATGGAGAATCTTCAATTGGGCGAGATCCTAGTTTATCGCTGAAACTGCTTCACCAAACAAATATAAATCTACACTTTTTTTGTGTTGTGCGTTGTCTGTGCCAAGGCACTCCTAATATGGCCTGGGTACGGGTCAATCAGAACTCTGTTTTGCCTGAAATCATTTTGTGATAACAGTGATGCCAGAGGCAGAAATTGTATGAATCTTTCTCCAAGCAGCCTATGAGAGCCCAAAAGTTAATCTTTAAAGATCTTCGTCAAGGTAGGGAAAATCAGCTTTTGGAGTCGAACCTTCCTCGCGGTGTTGATTTAGTGCGCATATGCTTTTGAGTAATTTCCTCTTTTCGAATCTGATCTTGCTGCCCAACTCGATTCGCCTTTTGCGATTGCACAAAAGTCTTAACATTGAGCATTCCTTTAGGAGTCACTTCCTAATGCTGCTCGCACAGAAGCTTGTGTATGGGATTTAGTGTGAGCCTCAGATGGAGTCTGTCCGTCGAACACTACCGAATTAGAGACGGTTTCTGAGCTGAGGATACAGCACTATCCGGCATCTCAGAGGCAGAAGGGCAGTGGTGCTGATACACACCATAAAGGTCATTTATACCTGATGGACTAGTGTATCCCCCTTCCAAACTGGCATCATCTTTAACTTCGCAGTACACAGAAGCACCCTGTGGTATATCGGATGTTCCATGTCGGCAAAACATACCCCATGCCACTGTTGCTGAATCGGCATTTTTAATTTAAAGAGTTTACACATCAAACATTTAGACTTACTGTGTTCTGCTGGTAAACAGATTCCAAACGTTATGACAGACAGATTTAAAATTTTGAATGACACTATAGACAAAACAGGCTTTCTAGAATTATTATTACACACGCAGATTTATGGAGCCGCTGTTTTTATTTTTTGCTCAAGAGAATAATTTGCGACTGGTATGTCTATCACCCCCCACTTCAAATGAGGGATCACACAAAATGCTTTTTTAAAAATATATAGCACCTGCCTCCCGTACAGACTCCCTTGTCAATTGCTCCAACTATTTCACAACTATGAAAAATGTAGCAGAATTTTAAAAAAAGGATATGTCCCTCAAATTATAAAAATTAGCAAGTGGGAAAATCAGGACTAGGAGTCAAATAGCAAATTTACATACTGGACTACAATTCCTTTGATGCTAAATCACTCTAGATTCTTAGAAACAAGTCTTTTTGAAAAAAGCCCAAGCTTGGTCTTTTTTTTGTTTTTTGCAGAGTTTTATATATCGCGAACTTGCCCCGAATCCAATCAGGTATCAGAGCGCCTTACATAGCACCAGTTACGTTACATGAGGACACACATTCATTTTTGTTAGGCACGGGGAGATTAAGTGATTTGCCCAGAATCACAGGAAGTTCAGCATCATTACCGAGACTCGAACCCAGTTCCCCAGGTCCGAGGTCGAGCGCACTAGCCCTTCGGCCAACTCCTCTCCCCGAGTGCAGGTGAAATACACTTCCCATTAATGAAAGTGTGGCATCTCATATGACAAACATCGTAGGGTCGCAAAAAGCCTTGAGGAACCAAAATTCAGTAAAAGATGTGTGAAAAGTAGTACCTAATCAATATTCATCTTATTTCCCAGAATGATTTATATGATGTCCTGGCCCACCTATCATTAACTTGAAACCCTCTTATAGTAAAGCAATCATGACCAATAGGCTCCGTCTGATATAGCTGCACCAGGATTTACGAGAAGTTTGTAGGAAGAGAAGGCGTACAATACCTGGGAGCATGCAATCCCTGTATGAAAGCCCGTCTCTACTGTCCTCATTAGATGTCTCTAATTCCCTGTAATGAAGAAATGATGAAAGCGCTCAACTGTAAAATATTTTACAGTTGAGTCCTGGTGACTCAATGCCTGGTGCTAGAGCCAGCAGCCCCGGGGAAAGTTCGAAGAGGGAAACCTGGCATTTACTTCTGCGCTGTTTAGATAAAACAGTGTTAAGCAGTAAGGAGATAGTTATGGCAACATACGCTTTACGCAATTACGGGAAAGACAGATTCTCTCTGCATGTTTCTCACATTCATAGCGACAGCATTTTTTTATCTGACTTGTATTAAACTAATTCGGATACCATTTTGTAAGACATATCAAACCGTTTGTGTGCCTTTAACTCTGCTTGCCTGGACTTCGCCGTGGGCTGTTCCCTGCACCTGTGGTGTTTTTCTTCTGCCGCAGCTCCTCGCCGGACCCGCTCCGCGGGTCCCGCTTCGCGGTGTGGAGAGAGGCGCCTTGAGTATAGAGGGGCTCTGATCTTGGACACCGGACTCTGGGCTTTGGCAGGCAAGTACAGGGCTGCGAGCGGACCCGCAGGGACTCCAACTCCCAGGAGCCCCTGCGTGAGGTCAACCCACAACACCTGGGTCGCTCTCCCTGACTGCCACGCCCCCCGCCCCACCTCCTTCTCTTTTATTTTTGCACTAGGATCCCGCTGCGCGGGAGCGCGCGGGAGGGCGCCGGGAGAAGCCCGGGACAAGGGCGGGGCCGTCTGTGGCCGTCGTAGGCCGGGCTGGGCCTACCCTCTTGGTTCTGCCGTTTGCCATCAAGTCCCTAGTACAACAAGCTGATAAATTGCCCCATAGCTATCATCACACTCTAAGATACCATGCCGTCCCCGGTAAAGGAAAGTACCCCCATAAGGCAGGCAGGAACAAAAAATATGACCTTAGAGAATTACTTTCCTCGGGCGGGGGGAGATGGGGACAAGGAGAACACATTAAGCCGGCTCAGAGCTGAGCGGAGACGCTCTATAGATAATTTGAAAGGTAGACCTCTAGGAGACTATCCTCCCACACCTAGCGAAGACTTGACACTAAATGAAGATGTTCCGATCCTGCTTAGGGATGTTACAAAAACGCCCCCAGTGGTACTTATGAGCTCAACCCCAGTGAGTAGCACAAGCCCAAGTAGGGGGACGATTGACTTAATTTTTCAACCGCCCCCAGCATCAAAGTCTAGGAAAGCCAAACCTAAAATAGCTGTAGCACAAGGGGTTTTTGGGCCCCCACCAAACAAACGTAGGAGGAAGTCGAGGGGTGCCCAGGCTAAAAACAAACCAAAGATCCCTCATTCTGATTTTGGGAAGTCATCCAAATCCTCCATATCAACTGTGACAACGGTGGCTGACTTACATTCTAAACCCGCTGCACAGGATGGTGTGGCTCCCGTCCTGACTAAAGAGACGGCTAGTAACATTGTTAATGCCCCCCTCTCTGTTGCTCCGCTGGGTAATTTGGAATTCCTGCTTAGGTCACTTTTGTTACCAATTAGGGAAAGCATCAAAAAAGTGGAAATTAGACTAACCATTCTTGAGGCTACACTAAGCAGTATGAATAATCCGGCCAATTCTCATGAGAGGGCTCCTAAACCTATTGCCACCCCAATAGCTCCAAAAAGTGTTATGCATCTTGCTCCCTCACAGGTTGCAACTGCGGCCGCCCCACCACAAACTCAGAGGAATAACCCTGCCCCAAATAAGCCACTTAACCCCATAGGACCTATACCCCCTGCAAATGCTGTTCCCCCGGTACAGCCCCCAGATAGTGTTGCACCTACTCCACTAATGAAGCTTCCCCCCAGGCCACGTAGACCCAATTTACCACCAGAGGCGAATGACTTTACAGTAGTCATGGCGGGCGCCCCACCACTAGAGGCAGGTGAAGCCGAGGATTTCTGTGCTCTGAAAAGTAGGGTGATTAAGTGGCTAAATTTGAATAGACCCTTACCCGTACACTTAAGCAATGAGATCATAATGGTCAGAAGGGTGCCTTGGATAGGGAGAACACGCAAATCCATCATAGGGGATTGCATATTGGTGAGCTTCAGGGATGCTGGAACAGTTGCTCACATATGTCAGGGAAAGAATAGATCACAGGTAACAACAATTCAAACACTTCATGTGTCTTTCTTCTTTCCCCCCACCCCAGCCCCTGTACACGTGACCCGTTCATATGACAACTGGGAAAGGGTGGGTCGAAGGGGTGTTCATCACGAGTTCAATCCCAGGCCATTATTTAGCCGCACAGAGCTACCCTTCCACACATTCAATCGGTTCCACTGCCTGGATGGTCTTGAGGGGGTAGATTGACAAAGAGATAATGGTATATGGGGTATAGGGGGTAGAGGGGTTCCAAATGCTGAGTGGGAGAAGCACAGCCCCGAGGCAAAACAAAAGTCATCAAGTTGCGCCCGGAGTTATGTGCTGGATGAACCTAGGGTTGTAGATATTGCATGTATAGGTGACGCACAGGGACCGGAATTGGGAAAACAAGTGCGAGAATCACCTGTTGGGTCACAGGGAGGAGGGGTCCAGGGGGGTGAGGCACTAAAAATCATCTCATGGAATATAGCTGGCCTGGCTGGGAAATTTAATAACAAAGAGTGGCTTGACTATATCAGAAAATTCCATGTAATTTGTCTGCAGGAGACCTGGGCCCAGGAGAATAATTTCCATCTGCAAGGGTATAAGTGTTTTTTTGTTCCTGCTCAAAAATCAAGATCAGGGAGAGCCATGGGAGGTTTAGCTATTTATATAGATCTGAGCCTTCCGGGAAGTTACACTTGCCTTGATTGGAATTCCCACAGGATTCAGGCAGTCAGGTTCACTGGGAAAGGTCTTAGATTTGTTGCAGTAAACCTTTATAACAACGAGATAGCGGGATCTAACATCTCTCTTGTTACTGAATTAGATAATAGGTTGGGCCAGGTCATAACAGGCCAAAAAAATGGGCAGCCACATGGGTTGGTGGTTATGGGAGATTATAATTGCCACTTGTGCCCGGTACTGGTCCAAATAAGCACAGATTGGTCCCGATGCCCTATGGAGAAGGGACCGCATTTCTCTCATACGCCGTTGGGCTCAGCTTTCAGAATGTTACGGTTTAAATATGACCTTGAACACACCATTAATATGGTAGGGATGCAGGAGGATGGCACACTCCCCCCCACATTTAAGGGTAGAGGATGCTCTTCCTTCATAGATTACATTCTGGTCTCAAGGTCCTTAATTAATAAGACAACTAGTGTAGGGATCGAATGGAGTGGCTTTAGTGACCATAACCCTCTTGTTTTGGAGCTGCAGTATAAGGTGGGTCTAAGTATTAGAGTTCAACGCACCTTCACTGAGAGAGCAACAGACCAAGGCAGGAGACTAAAATGGGCTAAAATAGACGGGGAAAAGTTCTACAAGGGCCTGGTGGACGCAGGCATACTTGCTATTAATGATTGTTTGGACACAGAAGTCCGCGGACCGAGGATAATGGAAGCTTTCGACCAGATCGCTAATCTGGTCGATGGTTTGCTAAAGACTAGTGTCCCAATACGGATTTAGGGCAGGGAGGTCCACTAGTGACCAGTGCCTGAACCTTTATTTGCTGACTGCCAAGTATACCATGGCTAGTGATGAATCCATTTACATGGGTTTCATGGATCTGGCAGCAGCATTCGATCACGTCAATAGGGAAAAATTGTGGGGCATGATGCTTAGTATGGGGATAGAGAGTGGTCTAATTAATATATTGAGGGAACTGCATAGTGACACCACCGCCAAAGTCCGCTTTAATAGGGAGGGGGGGCTGACTAGTTCTTTTCCCTGTAAGAGTGGAGTCCGACAAGGCTGCATTCTTGCTCCCTTTTTGTTTTCCCTTTATATTAATAATTTGGAGCAGTTTCTGTTGGGTCTGAAGGCAGATTGCCCAAGGGTTGGGTCGCGTCATATTCCTGTTCTGCTTTATGCAGATGACGCGGTACTGATCGCACGGACACCAAGGAGCCTACAAATCCTGATTGATGGTTTTGTTAGGTTCATGAGTGCCTTGGACCTTTCTGTAAATCTGAGTAAATCCTATGTGCTCCGGGCGGGGAAAAAAACCACCCCTAAATTTACATACAAAATAGGGAGCCACACTGTGGAAGAGGTCAAAACGTTTCCATACCTTGGTGTAACATTCGATGGTGCCCTGCGGTTTGATACCCTGGTGGAGGAACGTTGTGGTAAAATGATTGCATCTAACGGGGCAATTGCTAGCTATGGCAGGAGGCTAGGAAGATGGTCCCCGGAACAGGTGATAAATCTGTACAGCTCAGTATCATGCTCCAAGGTAAATTACGGGGCAGAAGTATGGGGCTTTGTCAATACCACTAGTATCCAACGTGAAGAAAATAAATATCTGAAATCACTCTTGAGGGTACCACAAAGTACTGCTGGTTTGATTGCCCATAGGGAGCTAGGGAGACCATATATAGAAGATTTGATAAAATTGAGGCCTATTATCGCTTGGTTAAAAATCTGGTACAATCCTGATGCGACACTTAGTAGAGAAATCTTATCAGACTGCCTAAAAAGGGACAAGTGTATGCGCATCCCCTGGCTCCTTTATGTGAAGAATACCCTGGAGGAGCTATGTTTTGGGAACCTCTTTACTCATCCTGTAACTATTGTAGCCCAGAATAAACTGCATGTAGGGAGAATTTTTCTAGAGCGGAAAAACCTACGCAGAGATGAGGCTGAAGGGTGCAAAAAGACAGTGAGGGCCCATCACTTAGTGAAGAGCGTGGAAGGTATGGAGCCATACTTGTTCCTCATGTACAATGCACAGGATAGGTTCCTGATGTGCCGTTTCAGATTGAACCTTCTCCCATTTATGTTGGCATCACCAGCGGGGTTTGCTACATCAATAGAACAGAAGGGGCCCTGCGGCTGCGACAATAGGTCTCCGCAAGACTCCCTTCATTTTGTTCTACTCTGCCCCTTTTACTCAATGCCCAGACGCAGATACCTTGTAAATATTTTGAAAAATGCTAATTTGGTCCACGCTAGGGAGGCACTTGTATTCTTACAGAAAGCTGAGGAACCCCTAACACTGTGTAGTATTATGAACTTTATCAAGGTAGCACTTCGTTTAAGGCTTACTAGAGGAGAAGACTGAAATGTTTTTACTTTAACTTTTAAGTGTTAAATATGGCTATATTGTTGTATTTATGTTTTGTTAATTCACTGTACAAAGAACCCTGAAATGTTTAATGCCTTTTTAACATGTAAATATGAGTGTGTTTTTATGGTGTTTTTTAATCACCGAATAAAGATTCTTTGAACTCTGCACTACAGCATCTGATTTTCTTCTTCATGTTTTGAACATTGTGTCTCTGTCATATAAAAGAGCAACACGCTGGGATTTAGGCAGTTTGTGGAGAGAGTGGTATGGGACCACGTATAATAAGGAATGAATACCCCTGCCATGCACTATAGAGATATTGCACGTCACCTCGGAGCCTTATAAAGGAGATCGGTAGCCTCGTTTCGCTACAAGTTCATGAAACTCCTCGGCGATTAGAAATATCCTTCTAAAGTACGGCAGGAGCTACTTTATCTCATATATAAGATTCATTTTACTTCCTTGAGTGACCCACAGACTGCATTCATCAGATGATATTCATGCCTCTCTAGCTCTACCCACTAGCCATTAAAAGGTTTCCTCTAACAGGTTATTTCACTTTTTCCAAATACAAGCCACACTAAAACAAATTAACAGTATTCCAGCTACCTACATCACAACCCAGAAAAGAAGACAGAAAACTGACAAACAGCAAACTACCCCATGGACCCACCTTGCTGAAAGGGCATGTTCATGAGGCTCGGACTCGCAGATCTTCTGTTCCTCAATGTTCCATCGTCTTTCCCAGAAAGCCGGGATGGAAGTAGCTGTTTCAAGTCTACGGATGCTAAAGGATACAAAAAGCACTGCATTAATCACTTTAAAAATGAAACACTGTGATAACAAGACCCCTGCCTTGCAGTTATTTCACATGTTTGGAGAACAAGCCCCAATGGAGAATAAGGACCTGACTCCCACAGGCTCGCAAAAGTACATTTTGGTAAATTCCCAGAATAAATTAGAGCAAATTTGACAAAAAACAATACAATACAGCTTGTGAGCTACTGAGAGCTCTCCAGCTACCTGTAAGTCGCTCTCGTGTGCAGCCCGGTCAACTAAATGAGAAGCGTTTGGTTGGGTGAATTAAAATATGCATACTAAAATTGAAAACCATGTGTTTGAGATGAAAATGTGTTTCTTTTCAGAACTCACAAGCTGTTCTGAGAAAAAAGGTAAACTTTATAAAATATATTTAAACCATTATTTGAGTGATAAACCATGCAGCATCAGTTAGGGTTATGACCTTGGTACCAGGGATATTGAAGCCATGGCTGTTATGTATGACCCATGGAGAGGCAGTCTTAATTGATAAAGCCCGTCTTCACATAACTGGTGGCAACCGAGCCATCTGTGGCACGGAGTTGACTGCTGCTGGGAATCATGTATGGGGTGGTCGCCACTTTAATTTGGTATGATTTGCTCACTATTACAGTGGTAATAACAGTAGTCCGGGTTGATATTAAGTAGCTCTTAATAAAGAAAAGGTTGGAGATCCCTGTACTTGGGTATGGGGGGGGCAGAAGCATTAGTGTGTGGGGTATCCATGGTGGTCCAGGTGGAGACCAAGTAAAGAATTAGAAGCACTGGCGTGAAGGCCGTGGCAGGCATTTTTGAGTGTACGCAGGGGTACAGAAAGCGGACGCGAGACATGGGTAGAAAACAAGGCTACACATTCTAGCATGCAGTATAGGTCCTGGGGTATAGGAATGGGTGGAGGTTCGAGAGCTACACAGAGGAAGACAGATTTGGGTATAGGCTGGGAGAAGAGATTCTAAAGTCTACACAGGGGTAGAGGTAAAGTATACAGGAAGGACAGGAGAAACTGGTATAAAGAACTCTACAGATACTAGGTCACAGGATGGGATAAAAGCACTATGGTACAGGCAAGAGGTAGAAGTTCTAGAGTCAACAGAGTGGTGGCGATACCAAGGCATAGACAGGGGACAGAGGTCCTTGAGTCCACGCAGGGGTAGAGGTAGTAGGGCACATGAAGGGAGGAGGGACTAGCGTATAAACCAGGATACACATACTGGGTTACCTGTAGGCATGCAGGTACAAGGTATTGAGGGCTAGAGGACTACAGTCAAACTGCTGACGGACAAGGGGAGTAACCGACAGGTGCAGAAAGAAAGATAAAGTGAGAAGAAGAGATAAGTTTGGATGGTTGAGGGGTAGGGGGTGGGGGCGTCTTTTTACAAACAAGTCAGAGGGTATGTGGAGGAAGCAGGGTACAGGAGGAGGCCTCTCCATAATAGAGAAACAATAGATTCCTGCGAACATGAAAAAACATAACTACAGGATATTTTTTTCCCACTATGAAGAGCACTCACCCTCCTACGAATCGCATTCCTTTACAGAAACTCAAGCAATCCGGGTTCCTTATGCTCATTTTATTCCAAGATCAAAAGTGTGGATTAGCGAAATTGCTGCTCCTTTGCAGACTTTGAAACCCAGACAAATGCAGAACCCTCTTTCTCGCAGTAGTAGGAGTTCAAGCCTGCAAAGTACAACCCCCTCCTAGGAAGCCTCACTGACTTCTCTAGACACCAGCCCTATACTGATTCTTAAGACCTGAGGGCTCAGGTTGCCCCTTTTCCCAAACATTTACCTAAAGGAGTATAGGTACAATAGGCAACAGTGTTTTTAAAAGAGGATCTGCGATAAATGAGGAGGCTTTGTAGACCCCCAACATATTGCCCATAAAAAGTTAGCAATTTATCTAGGAATGCTTGACATGTTGGGTGCCGGCTTCTCCCACTATCCTTGTGCATACGTGCACACCAACCTAGCCTATCACTAGTATACAGTTCGTGCCAGTCACAAACATTTTGCATCAATACTACCACGGCTATCTGGCATCTATATTCCAAGGTCGGTACAATTGATCTAATCAATTTACCATTGTTATGAAGCTGTACCGCACAGTAACTTATGCTTTACAAGAGAACAATCAAATATAATAAATGAACACGCAGTTTATTGCATATGGTTGAATGCGTCTGGTGGGAAGGTGGTCAAGGGGTGATGAAAGAGACCGTTCTAATATGAAAACTGCACTAACAACAAGGACATTGATATAACCTCCAGATTAAGTACATTTTGAAGAAACTAGTCTTTTTTTCTCTCAGAAGATGAACATTCTAGGCCATGTTCACCAATGTTTAGAGGGTTCTAGAGCCTAGTTGCTGTGCCACTCAATGAGTTTTGCAGGGTGTGGGAAATCCTGAGTTTGTCCATCTCCAGTTGCAGCAACGTTTGTCTGCCACTAGACAGAATCAATGAGATGGTGAGATATTGAGGTTTGTATTACACAGGCATCCAGCTTTGAACCTGGTCCTTGCTTCGAAGAAGCTCTTGTGGGAGCAGAGAGAAGTGGCTGAATCTTTACCTGTCCGAGATTCATTTATTTCCTTTTCCCTATCAACACTGCTACGATGGTGCAAATACTGCCGCGTGAAGAAGACCTGCTGAACAAGCGCATGATAGGACACAAAAATACTTCTGTTGTATACTGAGATGATACATAAAGTCAGGAGTATGCGATGGAGAGTGATGTACGAGATTTATCACATGTCAGCAAGTAATGATGAAAATGTGTCCAGCAAGGGCTTTATGACACAGGTGCGTCAGAGATGAGAAGGTGTCAGATACAGGCCCTAAGGGTATACAACTGTTCCCTTCAGTGACAGTCTTCAGAAATCACAGACACATGACATTTCTAAGTAGATCTTAGGCTAGTGTCTGAGCTCAGGTTAAGTGGCAAAATCATGGAAGACTCAGAGTGGGCCAACTACACCAGATGCACTAAAAGCAAATCATCAACTTGGGAAAAGAACAACATTGGGAGTGATGCCATTTTTGCACCCTGATAGGAATATAAGTGACTATTTCAACCCATTATATGGCAGGAAGAAAAACAGTACTTGGAGCACAAGTACTGAAGGTTGAAGGCATATGAGAGTCCCATGCTTTACTGCCATCTAGTGGCGAGTAGGAAGAGACCATTCTGTTTTTAGGTCTCGCCTGACCCAGCGCTTGCGCTGGTCTGGTGAGACTTATTGAGAGGGCTCCAAAAAGTGCTGCCAGGCCAGCCTGGAGCTACAGTGCATGTGTGCGGACGCGAGCGCAGCGCTTTACCGCGATTACTTTCACTTTTGCGGCCGCTTTGCATAGCCAATAGGTCTTGCTTTTGGGACCTTATAAGTATTTAGTTATGCAACTGTCGCATGGCTAAACACTTATAAGGTCCCAAAGGCGAGACCTATTGGCTATGCCAATGCTTGTTTACATAGTTTTTAGGTCTCGGCTAGACAGCGCATGCATGGTCTCGAAGAGACTCTTGTATACAATATGAGGGTTTCCCATTTGCTGGTTCCATCGTCACTCTCATATTTTATCACCATTTATCCATGGCATGCATGCGTCATCCTCTTCTTGTGTTTAGCCCTCCTCGAGAGCATAGACAAAGTATTACCATCTATCCATTGCTCCTATTTTATGACCATTTTAGGAATTACTTTGTTCTTTGTTTTTGAGCACTTCACACTATTACTCCTGTTTTCATCCGCTCCGTTCTCAGTTTGCTGTTGCCTCTTTCAGTATTCTTCCAAGAGCTCCATTTCTGTAAACAGGCCTGTACATCTTGTTCTTATCTCCTCACATTTGCTGTCCATTCAATGATCAAGGTTTTTCCGAGGGCGCCTGTTTACTCTTCTTCCTCAGACTTCAAAATGAGAGGATTTTTTTCTTAATATCCCAGTGTTGCTTGCTAGTCCCACAAAGCCCTCCTGCTTTGCTGCCTGACCAGCCCCCCCAAGTCCCTCCCACATTGCTGCCTTCCCCTCCGTCCATCATTGCTTTTCTTGTTTATTAAATGCTTAACACACATCTGTCCTGTTTCTGAGTGATCCCAAACCACAGAGAGATTAAACTAACTGCTCAGATTCACACAGCCTGTGTAAGCGGGAGGCAGGATTATGAGTTTGGCTCTTAGTTTTAAAACTATCTGCTACCACTTGAAAGCTCGTAAGCAAGACGTTTATCACACCACTTCCTTGAATGTCAGCCAGCTCAAGCTTTTTGGAATCACTGTTTTAAGATGCTTCAATGTTATTGTTGCCCTTCCTCGTAGATTGCCCTGTCTTCCTTAACTCAAGTCATTCCTGTTAATTAATCTATACGTATAACTACAATATGAAGCTTTCTGGCTCGGCAGTATCTGACGAACATTCATTCATTTGGCATGTTGCTTTTAATGATTAGGGAGCTATAAACACATTCCTTTTGTTTTCGGCTGGTACTACGTAGTGTGAATATTTTCATTTACTAATCAGGCTTTGGTGAGGTTCTACATTCTCTTGATTACTGCCACATTTTCTAAGGTAGAGGATGTTTTACTAACAATGCAAATGTTTTATTAATAAACGGGTTGCTTTAACTTGGTTTATTTGTGTAGAATTATAAGTCGGAGAGAAAATTGTACATGGAAATTACTTTAAATTGAATACGTACATATGCTTGTTTGTCCGCGTTTACTGTTTATATCCATTGTGTGATGTGTATATTGTAACAAAAATATGCACCTTTGTAGCACTAGCAAAGTAAGTCCTCTTTTAGTTGTAATTATTTTATTAGTTTGTATTTCCTGTTACAGTAGGTTTTGGACCTGAATAAAATGTTCTATGCCAAAAGCCTGCACAATGACTGTAGTACAGGCGGGTCCAAAGTAGGTCCACGACAGCCGCATTCATGCCTGGATTTCATTGTATTTACTTTCCATATAAGTTCCATTTAAATTCACGGTGTGCACATTTATTTTATCTGTATCATGAAAATCTTGCATGGGTCCAGCCCTCCTAAATCTGCCGTGGACACCCCTGCTGTAGCACTTGTAACAATCTTCCAAGAGATCTCCTCCCACCTGCCCTCACCCTCCCCAAAACCCGCATTGCTTTCTTTCCTTTGTTTTTGCACGCCACACAAGGGTTCCTGCTTTTACCAGCTCTGTCTCCTCCACATGCCTCCACCATCCCAAAACGCCCACTGCTTTTCATTAAATAGTTTGTTTCCAGACTGCAGTCGGTGGAACTTTCTTCCTCTGTCTGGTGTTTATGGTGCATCACTATTGAGACTTCCCTACAGCAACATGAGCCCAAATGCATTCGGTGTGTATTTCAGGGGTGTGTTTGTGTGAGGAGGGCAGGTGTCTCCGAATACCTGCACAGCGGTTCATGGGGGATTTACTTTAACGGGTCCGCTAACTTATCTTTTTGTCTCTTATCTAGAGGACTTAGGACCATGTTCCGGCGGTACACCCCCTCTAGACAGCTCCAGCCTGCTTGTCATAATCTGGAAGCTTTTTTCTTTCTCTGATCTCATAGCTCTCGGTCTGTGTCCTGGACTTGATCTCTGTAAATGCCCTTGCTCTGCCTCACAACAGAACTGTAACACACTCTTACATGCTTGGCGCTTATGGAGCCACCAAATTGGTCTAGGACACTAGGGCCACAACCAAAATGCCACATTTTATAGAGCCAAACTCCAGTGTGCAATTCACAACTACAGAACAGCATAAAAATTGAATCTTATGATGTAAATGGCTCTTTCAGCATTGTGGAGCACTGGCAAACCTCATGCTGGACACGACATTAAGAGCTAGGCACTGGAATGCACATAAAGTTTGAACTAAATCAAGGTGAACGTTTTTTAACAACCACCAGGTGGCAGAAGAATGCAAGCAATATATGGCCCAAATGAAACTAGTTCTGAACACAGGTGCGGAAAAAACACATGTAAAGATGAAGGGAAAGTAGTGGGGTAAGGTGCCCATAAGGTCATCATGCTGGGGTCGACCCACAAAAGAAAACTTTGGAGCTTTTGAAGAATATTTGTAGACCCCAAACTCTACATAGCGGAACAATGATCGAGTGACTCTAGAAGACCATTAGGCTGCAAAATGCAGGTATTCAGGCACGGACATAGACTTTCCTCGGGGTCATTGAGAATGCAGGGGACATCAAGAAACAGATGTAGGAAAACGTCCATCACTAACTTTCTCCCTAAAAAGTATTAAAGAAGGAATGCGTCTTAAACAGGTTGGAAGTTGATTCCAGAGTTTTAACCTCAGCACAACTCTGCGATCTGCACTAGATTTGCAACTGGTTGTAGAAAGGTATGTGGAGCTGTATACGGTAGGGCACCATCAAGAAGACTGGGTCTAATATTTAGCTTCTTCATCACGCAGACATGCATGCGCCAAAGTCAGTGTCTGCAACTTTAAGCACCTCAGTACAGGTTATAGCAATTCACATTTGTGTCCCCAAACCCAGAAAAGCCCCTGGATGCTGCTGTTAGCAGCCCTGGCAGAAAGAAAATGTAAATGATCCTCAGAGCTTTACAACTCATTCAAACTACTCAGTGAGACCCAGATAACCCACAATATAAACATCTATGTAGGCCCCACAAAGAACAACAATTCGGAATAGACCACCTTGGGACCCTTTGTAAAGGGAAACAACCGTTACAACGCATGCATTATAACGCATGCTTTCCCCCAGCATTCCATAACAACAAAATGGCTTGCTGTAGAGGGGTAGAAGGTGTTAGATTTAACTCCAACACCTTCCCTACTGTTGCACAGACTGGAGGTGGAATAGTAGATTATACTATTCCAAACTCCAGCGCACTCCCGACAGCAAGTCATTGTAACGACTTGCACTGTAATGGCATGCGGGGTAAAAGCATGTGTTGTAACGTCATACAACCCTTTGTAAATGGTACACCACGCATGCAAGAGTTGGGCCGGTTCCTGAATGTAAGTTACTCAGAAGCGCTCTCTCGGTGGAGCCTCACCTGAGCTGTCGGTTCGGTGGGAAGTCTTGCCCTTCAGACCCTTCTCTTTCCCTCCCTTAGTGAAGGTTGCCAGCTTCCTGGGAATCTGCTGCTGGACGGACGCCGGCTTCTGGATCTGATTAGTAGCACTCAGCAGATGGATGGGCACTTCATTCTTTGGGACCAGGCGGCTCTCCATGGCTCCGCTATCCCTTCGCACCACTTCTGGGCGCTCCGAGTAGTCGGCTGCCGACATGGAGGCACTCGCCATGCCAGGAAGCTTCACCATGAGCTGGACTGCTGCTTCGACACCAGATAGCCCTTCTCCGTTGAAACTCGCAGAATGACTGAGGCCCTAAAAAGACAAAAGAACATTATAAACCAGGACTGGAAGAGGAACACTTGCATTACTAGGTTTCTACTGAATGGTGGTAATACACAGCAGAAGAAACAATCTATAAAGTTCATACGTTTTTCCTCCAACAAGTAATGTCTTAAACAGGACAGTACATTTATAAACACTGAGAATTTACAAAAACAACTTGTCCATACAAATGTTAAAAAAACATTGTACAAGAATTCCTAAGGGTTAATGAAATCAGTAGAAAAAAAGTAAGTAAAATGTTCTGAAAACCCTGTGGAGTGACCTTCCCAAATGCAAGCAAATGAATTCAACCAACATAACTTGGGATATTTTGAAAAAGGCTTCAAGACAAGGGGAACAAATAGGATTAAATGGATGACTTTCTTTCAGCAAGAAACAGACTACTTAAATCACTGAAGTTCAGCTATAACTTCGGCAACCATTCCTATGGAAAGCTTAAAAGGACATAAAAGTAAAACCAATGTTGATACATTTTCAGTGGCTGGAAGGGCAGTGAAGAAACTGTCACATTAAAAAAAATTCTTAATAAAGATATATTTTTATTTTGAACCCGGTTGTGTTTCCTAAACTTTGTGGCAGAATTCAGCCTGTGAATCAGAGAGGAAAATGCTACTTACCCAGTATGCGTCTGTTCTTGGCATCTGGAGCTGTAGCGTCATATGCTGTGCATAGATCGCCATCTAGTGTTGGGTCCAGATGTTTGCACTTTGTTTTTCTTCGAAGAATTCTTTCCAGTCACGAGGAAGGTGACTCCTCCTTTTGGTGATAGTGCGCATGGGCATCAACTCCACCCTTACATTGTTTTGCCGCAGAGGGTGATAATGGAGTTAGTAAGAGTAGTAAAAGGAGATGTCCATGAATGCATGTATCTAAGTAAGATGTTACTGCAACAGGTATAGGTACCCGGGTGGGCGCATATGACTCTACAGCTCTATATGCCAAGAACAGATGCATACTGGGTAAGTAGCATTTTCCGTTTGAGGCATATGAGTTGTAGATCATATGCTGTGCATAGACTATATAGCAGTTATCTCCCAAAGCGGTGGCTAAACTGTATCTGTTGCAGATGTCTGAAATAGTGTACGTCAAACTGCCTGGCCCACTCTATCTTGTTGTCTTGCTAACACATCTACACAACAGTGTTTTGGTAATGTGTGAGGTGTAGACCATGTTGCAGCTTTGCATACGTCATCTATGGGTATAGTTCCTAGGAATGCCATAGAAGCCCCCAGTTTGCGTGTAGAGTGTGCTCTAGGGGGAACTGTTAACGTTTGTTTTGCTTTTGCATAGCATATTTGAATGCACTGGACTATACATCTTGCAATACCCGATTTTGATATGGGAGTGCCTTTATGTGGTGGAGCAAAAGTGTCAAAAAGTTGATTTGTGTTACGGAAAGGTTTAGTCCTTTTTATGTAATAAAGCAATGCCCTCGTCACTTCTAATGTGTGTAGGGCACGTTCTGCCACTGAATCTGGTTTAGGGAAAAACAAAGGTAACTCAAAAGATTGATTGATATGAAAAGCAGAAATGACTTTAGGAAGGAATTTAGTATTAGTTCGAAGAACCACTTTATTTTGGTGCATTGGTAAACAGGGTTCTTCTATAGTTAATTCCTGAAGCTCACCCACTCTTCTGAGTGATGTGATAGCAACGAGGAAAGCAGCTTTCCATGTGGGAAATTGCAGTTCACATTTATGCAATGGCTCAAACGGTGGACCCATTAGTCTTGTGAGAACAATGTTGAGATTCTACACTGGAGCAGGTGGACGTCTCGGGAGGCATGACTCTTTTGAGTCCCTCCATAAAGGCTTTGATAACAGGCACTCTAAAAAGAGATCGATGTTGTCTATTCTGGAGGTATGCAGCTGTTGCACCTAGATGGAAGCGTATGGACGTGTACGCCAAATTGGAGCGTTGTAGATGTAACAAATAACGTATAATGTTTTGTACAGACCCATCAAGCGAGTTGATGTGGTTGTTGTTACAGTTTATCACAAACCACTTCCACTTTGCAGCATAGCAGGCTCTTGTGGTAGGACGTCTAGCCTCTTTGAAAACATTCATGCAGTCTGATGGTAGATTAAGATAGCCAAACTCTAAGACTTCAGGAGCCAGATCGCCAGATTGAGTTGACTGGGGTCTGGATGTCTCATGTCTCCATGGCTCTGTGTGAGGAGATTGGGTGTAAAACGTAGTTTTTGGTGAGGAACTACTGAGAGTTCCAATAGGGTTGTGAACCAAGGTTGACGCGCCCATGTGGGAGCAACTAGGATTAGTGTCAGGGACGCTTGTTTGAGTTTCCAAACCACTAATGGAATGAGTGGGAGAGGAGGAAAAGCGCAAGCAAATATCCCTGACCAATTCATACATAGTGCATTGCCTTTGGACAATGGGTGTGGATACCTGGACAAGAAGTTTGGGCATTTTGCGTTTAGATGTGGGGCGAACAGGTCTATGGGTGGGAATCCCCACATTTGGAAGAATGGGAGGAGAACTCGTGGGTGTATTTCCCATTCGTGGATTTGCTGCATCTGGCGACTGAGCAAATCTGCCATCTGAATGTCTACTCCTGGAAGGTGTTCTGCTAGGAGATATATTTTGTGATGTATGGCCCATTTCCAGATGGTCTGTGCTAACTGTGACAGCTGGAGAGAGTGTGTCCCTCCCTGTTTTTGTATGTAGTACATGGCTGTCATGTTGTCTGTACGAATTAGGACAGTCTTGCGTACTAGCTGAACTTGAAATGCTTTCAGCGCCAGAAAAATCACTAGCAGCTCCATACGATTTATATGAAGCGGTTTCTCCTGCAAGCTCCAAATGCCCTGAATTGTGTGGGTTTGAAGATGGGCTCCCCAACCTGTTAGTGATGTGTCTGCTGTCAGTACTATCTGTAGAACCGGGTCGCTGAAGGGCCGCCCTTTTAAAAGGTTTTGTGGGTTCCACCACTGCAGAGAACAATGGGTGTGGCCGTCTACCAACACTAGATCTGATAACTGACCGTGAACTTGGTTCCACTGACGTGCTAAGCATTCCTGTAGGGAAAGCATTTGAAGTCTTGCGTAGGGGACTATAAAAATGCAAGACGCCATTATTCCCAGTAACTGCATGAACACTCGAGCTGGTAAGGAGTGTTGAGGCTGAAACTGAGACATCGGGCTTTGTATATTCCGAACTCTGGCTGGATTTGGGTATACTAGAGCTTTTTGTGTGTTTCTAGTAGCTCCCAGATATGCTTGAGACGTGAATGGTTGGAGATGGGATTTGGACAGATTTACTGTGACTCCTAGCTCGTGGAGCAATTGCACAGTTTTTTGTGTGTGGCGTAGACAGCTGTTCTGGGAGCTTGCCTTTATGAGCCAGTCGTCCAAGTATGGGAAAACATGAATATGTTGCCTTCTTAGATGGGCTGCTTCTACTGCCAAGCATTTTGTGAAAACCCTGGAAGTGGTTGTTACTCCGAATGGGAGGACTTTGAATTGATAATGCTGACCTGCTACCACAAACCTGAGGTACTTGCGGTGCGCAGGGTGTATTTGAATATAAAAGTAAGCGTCCTTTAAATCCGGAGTGGAGAGAAAGTTGCCTTGCTGAAGAAGGGACAGCACTTGTTGGAGTGTTACCATATGAAAATGGTCCGACGAAATGTATAGATTTAGTTCTCTGAAGTCTAATATAGGCCTGAGAGAGCTGTCCTTTTTAGGAATTAGAAAGTAGAGGGAGTACACCCCTGCTCCCTGGTATGGTAAAGGGACTGGTTCTATAGCACCCTTCTGCAACAAAGAGAGAACCTCTTTCTTTAGAAGGGTGAGATGTTCTTGTGACATGAGGTGTGACCTTGGAGGAATGTTCGGTGGAGTGCTTGTAAGCTCCAGGCAATAACCAGATTGGATAATTTGTAGAACCCATTTGTCTGATGTAATCGTTTTCCAAATGGATAGAAGTTGGGAAAGACATCCACCGACAGGAGTGGAATGGTCGGGGGGTATGGAAAGGAGGTCACCGTTTGGTGTTTGCAGAGGAAGTGCGTGTTGAGTTACTTCTGCCTCTTCACTTGCCGTTGTTTCCTCTATATCCACCTTTAAAATAACCTCTTGAAGAGGGCGACTGATTGTTGCCCTTGTAAGAGGAGGAGGAATTGTCTTTAGACACATTTTTGGCGCCGCCCCTGTAAAATGAGCGACGAAAGGACCCTCTGTTGGAAGGTGATTGTAAGGCCCCCATGGACTTAGCGACATCAGTATCCTTTTTCATCTTTTCTAGTGATGTATCGACAGCTGGACCAAAGAGGTGTTCTTTGTCAAAGGGTTGATGAAGAATAGAGGCTTGTAACTTAGGCTTGAACCCTGAAGGTCTCGATGGATATAGATCGGGGTCATTATCTGGTTGAGGGTCAGCATTATAATTTTCCCATGGGTCAGTATCCTGTGGTGTTTAGTCATCTATATCCCCATCCCCTGTATCGTGTGGGTCAGGTGATGGTGGTGGAGGAGAATGTGTAGGTGTAATGAGTAAATTTGGATCAATGGTTGAAGAAGGTGGAGAAGGGTTAGTACCCACATTTTTCCTTTTTTGAGGAATGTGGTAGTCTTCTTGTTAGCCCATTTCCTCTTCTCAGGAAGTTCGGCATGAATCTGCCCAGTTTCGGGCTTAATCACAATCTCTTTCTGTTTCAGATCCGAAGGTGGAAAACCGGTCCGAGGCTCTTAAGTGTAAGTACTTTCTTTAGACGCCAGTTTTGGTGTCGAAAGATTCAGCTCCGAAGTTTTCGGCTCCGAAGATTTAGCTTTATAGACCGGTGGCACAGAAACCAGAAGATGTTTGGATTTCGCCACCGAAGGTTTCAGGTCGGTACCAGCGTGGGAACGAGTAGACCCTGAACGGGAAGGCTGTTGTCTATGTTTCGGCGCTGGGCTCCAAGGCGGGGCGCTCGAAACCTTTACTCTGTGCCGACCTTGGCCCGTAGGCAGAGGAGAGACCTGAGCCTTTTTATGGAGGAGATGGTAGGGGAAGGAAGTCTCTTTACTCACGATCCGTTGTCCCGGTGTGAGTTCTTTGGCATCGGAGTCAGCTTCAGACACAGAGATGTGTTCCTCCTCCATTTCGGCTTCCTGCACTGGACTGGTCTCCGAGGAGATCCGGCGCGGAGCCACTTTGCAGATACATTTCGTGACGTCGAGCCAGACGGCCACAGAGCGTCTTCTTCAATCAAAACGACCGACAAGCGTTGCAGTCCTTTTTGTCGTGTTCGGTGATAGTCAAAGGTTGCACACTTCGTTCAAGTCGGTGCGCGGAAACTTAGTGCGACACCCTGGACAGAACTTGAATGGAGTCCGTTTCATCGACTGCTACCAACCCCGGCGCGGGTAGGCCCAACAGCCTTCCACAAATCTTCCGATCTAAGGTTTTCTAGTGTAGACTATACGTGGAGAATAGGAAACGCGATCGATAAACAATACCGTTGAGGGTAGTGGATTGCACTTCGAAGGGGCCCGAAGAACGGTGCTGAACCAGAGCGCAACAATTCACATCCAAACCCGATGGCGGAAAAAAACAATCTAACAGTGGAGTCGATGCCCATGTGCACTATCACCGAAAGGAGGAGTCACCTACTTCGTGACTGGAACGACTTCTTCGAAGAAAAACAAAGTGCAAACATCCAGACCCAACACTAGATGGCGATCTATGCACAGCATATGTATGATCTACAGCTCATACGCTTCGAACATATTGCTACATAATTTGGAATATCGACATGTAAGCCCTGCCACTGGTCTGTCATAGTGAACTAGAGCACACTAAACAGGTATAAGGTACTTCTCACCAGTACTTAATTTGTAAAAAAGTAAGTGCCAGAAAAAAAGTGCCTGGGCACTTCTCGGGAGGCCACTACAGCTTGCACTACCCATTGCCCCGGTCAGCACTGCCAATGTCAGTACCAACACAACTACTAACCACCAGATTATTCCAGGCCACATCAGTTTTATTCATTTTAATGTATATTGAATGATTAAACAACTATTGTTGTGCTCATCTCAAAAGTAGACAAACAGCACAACCATGTGGCAGACTGTCATAAGAGCAGATGTTGAGAATTGAGTGACAGTGCCAAGAACCGGAAACCACTGGCTCAAATAAAGCACTATATCTCACAACGAGACGTAGAAAGTTGGAAGGTAGTCTTCTCACCTGTACCAGGTCGGGGGAAAAGGGACCCGACAGAGTGATCGCTCTTTTCTTTTTTCGGAACTCTAGCTGCTCCTTCTCTTTCTCCACCGCTCGCTGCGCCTCTCTGAGCCTCTCCAGATCGTGCTGGTACTCTTCTCGATGGGTTTCCAGGGCCTTCTGCTCTTCAACCAAGCGCTGTTGCTCCTGTTGCAGCTTGGCCTCCCACTGTTGCAAGGTGGCTTCTGTCTTCTCATGCTCGCGCTGCTGCCGCTCCCGCTCGCGCTCCCAGCGCTGCTGCTCCTGCCGCAGCTGGTTCTGACGCTTGTGCACGTTGGCCAGTTCTTCCTTCTGCTTCTCATAGTTCCGCTGCTTCTCCTGCTCGACTAACCAGTTTCCGCGAGGATTTGGCACCCGGTACTGCTTCTCCCGGTCAACAGACGAAGCTCTCTGTACTTCAATGTAGCTGTCCTGTTGAGATATCACTGCCTGGAAGGGAAGACAACCAGATTGAGGAAACTCCTTCAACACAAAGACACACGCTTTTATATTGCAACTTATGCTACCCTGTCAGCATCTAGGGACCTCCAATCACGAGGAAAGCTTAGTCGCTACCAATAGATAAAGTAACCAATTACTGGTACTCTCTCTCAAACCATGGACTTGTTCAGATTGGACTCAAGTTTGAATTCAAAGAAAATTAATAAAAGAGGCAAAGGTGTGGGGGGGGAGACATAGTGGGATGAAGCGGTTGGTTAACTACTGCAGGATTTATGGACTGAAACAGATCTTGATGAATAAGAACCTCCCTAGGTAGTTGGTTGGTTGCAAAAGTTACTAGTCACAAAGCCGAGCCCAGGTCAATCATACACAACACAGGTTTGTTCTGTTAAAGTGAACAAACCAGGCCAGTCTTTTTCCTACGGATGGACGCACTCAGCTTTCAAACTTCTATGATGAAGCTCACCAAGACGCATAAACCCTCATGAAGCAGACACCCCTTAGTTCGGGGCAGGACGACAACATACGAGTTTGTGGACAGCCTGGTGACTCGCGCTGCCAGCTGTAGGGTTGCAGAAGGAAGAGGGAGTAATTCAGGAGTCGCTCTTCATAATCCTTTGAAAGAGGAGGTTTTTGGAACACCACCAATGCAGCCATGGCTGTGTGCTTTTCTTAAGTGCACTCCTATACAGCGGCCAGTGATAAGGTGACCAAAAGAAGGGCAAATGAGGTTCCTGCGCCACATAGCCAAAAGTAAGAGTTAAAATATTTTTTTGTTTTGCACAACAAAGTCTCTCATCTGGCACAGTAGCAAGAAGCTTTGCATCAACAGGTTTCTGGCTGAGAAAGGAGACCTAATGCATTACACTTTTCTTCCATCCTGTGCCTCTTATAGCAAAGAGACAGCTTAGATTTCTCTCTATAGCACAGCACCCTAATGTGTTAGTCATCAGTTAACTAAAGTCCTACCTGGAGGCTAAACAGCAGCTGAGTCAACGTCTGTATCCTTTGTACCAGCTGAGGAAACAAAATAGTTACAAATGCATCATTTCCAAATAGTTCTGCTTCTTTTAATACTTTCTGAAAAGGTGAACAGGTCTGAGATGGAGAACGATTTACCCAGTTCAGTTTTAAGTTATGCACTTGAGCGGACAGTTGTCAGATCAAGTGACTAAACGCCTGAACTTACCACGACTACCTTCGGCTAAGTCTACAACATCGAGAGGAGATATTTGTCACCCCTCTAAGCCATCATAAACATAATGTTTGTTAAGTGTACACAACAGGTCTAGCAGAATATGTTCTTCACTGGGACAGAGCTGGCAGTGGTGATACAATAAATAACAAAACACTTTTCAGCACTGCCCAGCAAGAACCTACTCTTCTCCGTGTTACTTTAAAAAATGATTTGCTGCCTGGCAGGTTCCACGCTTCTCCTACAAGCCTTGAAATATGTGCACGCTCCGACGGGACCTTTATTTCGAAGATCTGTTTGAAAATCACTGCCTTGTCTGGTGTGTACTCTACCACAGAGGTCTCAAGAGAGTCCTTAGTTCTACAGTGACCAGGCCATTTCGGTTCAGCTTTTAAAAAGAAACACTTCTTCCCACAGGGGCTGCACCTATATTTTAAAAATAAAATGATAATTTCAAACCCTCCACTGAAACCGCAGCCCACAGCCAGGGTTGTGATGGATCTACAGCAAGGGGGCAAACAGGAATGAAACATATTCATTCTAAACTTCACCAGCCTTGACAGATTTATTTATCTCCCCTTGGAAATACGTGTCCAATTTAAAGCTAAAATAAATAATACATGAATTTGATGAAAAAAAAGATTATGGTACTTCTGTAAGATGCAAAAAAGCTAAACGTGATAAACATAACATATATTCGTAAAGCGCACTTTCACCTAAGGGTGTCTTTGTGCTGAATAACAGATGTTTCTTGTCACCCAACTCAATGGTACTCATTTTTCGGCCTCAGAAGGATTAAAGGCTGAGTGGACCCGCTGGGACTTCAACCTGTGACCATGAGGTTGAACACAGGCCCCTACAGTCCACTAAGGCGCCAGACCCGGATTTAGTTTAATTCAAATCCAGAGGCCAAAAATTGACCCCAACCGCACAGAGAAAGACTTCTAATCTTCGAGTGTTAAAACATTCTCATGATGGCTGCATTTATAGTGATGAAAGTACATCATTAAAATGACCTTTCAGTCAATTCCACATTTTAATGCGGAAATGATGGTACACCATCTTAGTCACCTTACCTCTGGCTCCAGCGACGCGTGGATTCTCTTGTTCTGGCGCTGTGGCTCATTCTGAAATGCAAACAACAAAACATAATTACCTTTCTTTCTGATGGTCAGTAAAAATACACCTGCTACTAGAGTCATTGCTCCTTTAACACACAAATAAAGATAAAATCTGCAGTTCCTACAAGATCTTGGAGAAAGCAGCCTTGTCTCCTCAAGGGAAGGGCGTGCATCAAAAGCCCAGAGCCCAAATGGTGAAGGCGATTTACTAAAACAGAAAGGGCGAGCTCCATAAGGAATTAGTAAGATTCTTATTCGATACCCATCCAAGCTTCTTTCAGCCAACACACACTGCAATAGGTATGCCGAACCCCTGGCCATCTACTGAAAAGGTAGGCGCTACCGTAAAGGAGCACGTTCCTGATTTTGTGAGGCATGCGTCTGTGACTCAGGACTTGATGCTTCTAGGCACACAGGTGTTATAGCAGACTTAGAATGATCAACAATAGAACATACCATACAGCGATCACCTTCTGTGCCTTCAGAGGGATCTTGAATCTGGGACTCAGAAGTGCTAGACATCGTTCTCGCCTCTCGAGGCCTCTGCTCGCCACCATAGACTTTCTTCTTGAAACTGCCACCTGGTGTGTGCACAAATATTGGGAGGTTTCAGACAGGGCTGGCGTGCGAACAAATCAATCAACACACAAACACTGCCAAAGGCTGGGAGAAGGAAGTTTGCCATTCATACATCAGAAGCAGTGCCTGAATGACAAATTCATTACTATACCAGCACACAACAGTGCAAAATACCTATGTACAAATCAAAAAAGACACAAGGCTTCCGAATAAGGACATATTGTCTTGATATAGCAACTTGCAGCCAAGAAAAGTACAAAACAAATTTCAACTGTCGCAGCTTAAATAAGGTTTTTAATGTTCAATTTGATATCTTTAGCATTGGAGTCCATTTATTTGATTTTTTATTCTTTTTATTTAATGTGCGCATACAGAGCATTTTCACAGGAAATGCTGTACGCTGCCAAAGAACAGGCTATATTGGACAACGTAGCATTTTTAGGTAGGTACATA
Source organism: Triturus cristatus (assembly GCF_964204655.1). Taxonomy (NCBI): domain Eukaryota; kingdom Metazoa; phylum Chordata; class Amphibia; order Caudata; family Salamandridae; genus Triturus; species Triturus cristatus. The sequence continues at coordinate 33,685,156 of NC_140595.1, read as the reverse complement.
AAGACGAGTGCTGGATAGTGGTATGTGATGAATGATGAACAATGTTTGGCAACACACATTTGTTTTAGCTACAAAAATAAAAAATGATAGTGGCGATAAGTGTGTAGAAATGCTACCGCGAGCGCTAAAAACCTGAATACACAGGGAGCACAAGGAATGAATAAACTGTTCACAATTGATACTGGATACCTTCATTTCTCTGGATCACATGACCAGCTGTGCAATAAGCCCACTGGTCAGAAACCCTATGCTTCATTTGCAACAAAAAGTGTGCCCAAGATATGCAAGCATCATTCTATCTGCCCGACAGCTTGCTTCTCTTCTGAAGCAACGCGTGTAGCCATCTCCAGCAAGTCTATGCAGCGGGAGTGATGCGTTTGCGTCTTGCATTTACTTCTAGTGGTGGTGCGGTCTTCCCTAACCTGTACATGCAGTGGTGGCGACGCTGCCATCTCCTACCTTTACTTGCAGTAATACCAATGCTGCCAACAATTACTTTTACTTGTAGTTATGACCATGATGCCATCTTTTACCTCTACTTCCAGTTGTAGGGAGACTGTCGTAGCCTCCAAATGTTTCCGCTCTCTTCAGTGATCCAGAATTCCCTGAACTTTCTTCTGTTTGATTGGTCAAACTGCCCAAGTGTGTGAACATTAGATTCTGGAGATTCTCAACTTAAAAAAAAAAAAAGAGAGAAACACTTTAATATCAGCATGCAAGACACATGCATTAAATTACAATATTTGTTGCAATGCATATGAAAGTCCTGATTCACTACACCAATTAAACTCCAGCATCAATAAGAGGAAGAAGATGAACCTAAGAATACTATTATATGTCCAAGAAATTAAAGAGACATTTTTATTTAAATAGCAGCTTTTATTCAGTTATTGATAGTATATAAAATCAGATGAAGATATTAATGTATCATAAAAAGTTTGAAAGCTCCACGTGCAAGACAAAAGTTCAGGTCCAGATGCCAAGGGAATTGGAAGCTTTATTCTCCCTTCTGGGACAAACCGGCAAGAAGCTAGAGCAGGGGGCAAAGGGAGAGTCTTCACACTAAAAGGCATTTGAAATTCAACATTTCTAAGTCTGTTTTACTTTAAAAGGAAAATGCTACTTACCCAGTATGCATCTGTTCTTGGCATGTAGAGCTGTAGATTCACATGCTTTAGCATAGATCGCCATCTGGTGTTGGGCTTGGATGTTTTCACTTTGTTTTTCTTCTAAGAGGTCTTTGTAGTCACGAGGTTGGCGACTTCTCCTTCTGGTGATAGTGCACATGGGCATTGACTCCATCCCCAGATTGTTTTCGCCATATAGGGTGATGGAGTTAGTAAGAACAGAAAGAGATGTCCGTGTGTTGTATCTAAGTAAGACAATACTGCAGCAGATAAAAGTACCCGGGGAGGCGGGTGGGCCCATATGAATCTACAGCTCTACGTGACAATAACAGATGCATACTGGGTAACTAGCATTTTCCGTTCGAGGCATATGAGGTGTAGATCATATGCTTTAGCATAGACTATACAGCAGTTATTTTTGTAGAAGTGGCTAACCTGCATCTGTTGCAGTAGTTTAAGACAGTGTTCTTAAGACAGCCTAGCCCACACTAGCTTGTTGTTTTGCATGCACATCTACACAGTAGTGTTTTGTGAATGTGTGAGGTGTACACCAAGTTGCAGCTTTTCAGATGTCATCTAAGGGTATATTCCCTAAGAATGCCATAGAAGCCTCTAGCTTGCGTGTGGAATGCGCTCTAGGGGAAACAGTTAATGTGTGTTTAGCTTTAATGTAGCATAGCTGGATGCATTTAACTATCCATCATGCAATACCAGTTTTGGAAAAGGGATTGCCTTTATGCTGCGGTGAAAAAGCAACAAAGAGTTTGGTTTTTCTAAAGGATTTTGTTCGTTCAATGTAATAAAGTATTGCTCTTTTGACATATAGTGTGTGTGAAGGATGCTTGTTTCCGGTTCAGGGAAGACCTGGCTTGGCAGTTCAGGCTGGACTGTTCCCATGAGGCACAGGGTCAAGGCTGATTTGCATATAGCTGGGTCTGAACTGAGGTGGCAAAGTGAGCTAAAGAACGATGATGGATTCAACCCAGATCTGTGACGAGGGTGAGTGTCTGAAAAGTTTCAGTGCTCCGTCCATCATCTCTTTGGGTTTGCTTTGTTCGCCCTAAGTTGGCAGGGTATGCCCAGATGTGGGTCCCTTGCTCACTTTGCCACCCTGAAACCAGTCCCAGGATGGTTGTTTCCGGTTCAGGGAAGTCCTGGCTTGGCAGTTCGGGCTGGACTGTTCCCATGAGGCACAGGGTCAAGACTGATTTGCATATAGCTGGGTCTGAACTGAGGTGGCAAAGTGAGCTAAAGAACGATGATGGATTCAACCCAGATCTGTTACTGGGGGTGAGTGTCTAAAAAGTTTCAGCGCTTCGTCCATCATCTCCATGGTGTTTGCTCCATCTAGTGTGTGAAGAACGCGTTCTGCTATTGAGTCTGGTTGAGGGAAAAACACTGGCAGTTCAACAGACTGATTGAGGTGAAAGGCAGAAAAAACTTTAGGTAGAAATTTTGGATTAGTCCTAAGAACCACTTTGTTGTGATGAATTTGCAAAAATGGTTCTTGTATGGTTAGTGCCTGGAGCTCACCAACTCTTCTAAGAGATGTGATGGTTATAAGGAACGCTACCTTCCAAGGGAGGAACTGTAGTTCACATTTGTGCAGAGGCTCAAATGGTGGACCCATTAGTCTTCTAAGCACAACATTAAGGTTCCAAACTGGAGAAGGTGGAACTCAAGGGGGAATGATTCTTTTGAGTCCTTCCATAAATGCCTTGATAGCGGGCACTTTAAACAAAGACAAATGTCTGTTTTGTAGATAAGTGGCTATTGCAGCGAGATGCAATCGTATAGATTTGTATGCTGAGTTACAGCGTTGTAGGTGTAAGAGATAGCAAATGATGTTTTGAATGGAAGCATCTAGTGGATTAATTTGATTGTTTGTACAGTAAATCACAAATTGTTTCCACTTTGCTGCGCAGCATGCTCTAGTAGTAGGACGTCTAGCCTCTTTAATGATGTTCATGCAGTCTGGCGGGAGATTGAGGTAGCCAAGACTTCAGGTGCCAGATCACAAGGTTGAGTTGGTTGGGATCTGGATGTCTTATCTCTCCATGGTTCCAAGTGACAATGTAGATACCTGGACGCGAAGATTGGGCATTTTGCGTTCTGGTGTGTGGCGAACAGATCTATTTCTGGGTAGCCCCACATTTGAAAGAATGGAAGGATAACTTGAGGATGGAACTACCATTCATGGATCTGTTGTTGGCAAATGAGCAAATCTGCGATATGATTGTGTACCCCTGGAAGGTGTTCTGCAAGGAGATATTTCTTTTGAGGAATAGCCCATCTCCATATGCTTTGTGCTAGTTGTGAGCACTGTAGGGAGTGTCCTTCCCTGCTTTTTATATACAATACATTGCTGTCATGTTGTCCGTACGGATCAGGACAGCTTTGTGGAATAGATGGACTTGAAAGGCTTTTAATGCTAGGAAAAATTGCCAGAAGTTCCAGGTGGTTTATGAGGAACTGTGTTTGTCGTGGAGTCCACAGGCCCTGAATGGTATGCTTTTGCAGATGAGCTCCCCAGCAGGTGAGTGATGCACCTGCTGTTAGCACTATCTGTGGAATCGGCTCAAAGAACAGCCGCCCTTTGGAAAGGTTTTGTGTGTTCCACCACTACAGAGAGCGATGGATGCGGCTGTCTACCAACACCAGATCTGTCAACTGGCATTGAGCCTGGTTCCACTGACGTGCTAAGCATTCCTGTAGAGGACGCATCTGGAGGCTTGCATAAGGGACAATTAGAATGCAAGAGGCCATCATTCCCATTAACTGCATGAACATCCAAGCTGGTATTGAGGGTTGAGGTTGAAAATGTGGTGTTAGAGCTTGTATGTTGCCTATTCTGACTGGCTTGGGGTATGCTAGAGCTTTGCAAGTCTCTATTGTAGCCCCCAGATAAACTTGTGTGTTGGACGGTTGGAGGTGGGATTTGGTGAGTTTTACTGTGAGGACCAAGCGGTGAAGCAAGTGAATTGTTTTGTAGGTGTGTTGAACACAGCTTTGTTGTGATTTGGCTTTTGTTTTTATGAGCCAATCGTCCAAATAAGGAAACACATGAATGTGTTGTCTTCTCAGTGAGCTGCAACTACTGCTAGACACTTGCTGAAAACTCTGGGTGCTGTGGTTACCCCGAACGGGAGAACTTTGAACTGGTAGTGTTGACCGTCCACCACGAAACTGAGATATTTCCGTGAGCGGGGTGAATGGGAATGTGGAAGTAGGTATCCTTTAAATCCAAAGTGAACAGAAAGTCGCCTTGCTGGATCAATGGGAGCACCTGCTGGAGAGTGACCATGTGGAAATGATCTGACTGAATGTAGAGATTGAGCTGCTTGAGGTCCAATATTGATCTGAGGGATCCGTCCTTTTATGGAATTAGAAAATAGAGTGAGTAAACCCCTGTGCCCTGAAGAGTCAAGGGGACTGGTTCCATTGCATGTTTTTGTAGCAGGGAGAGAACTTCTTGTTCCGAGGATATCGCACGATGTTTGGGAGGAATATTTGGTGGAGTGGAGTGGAGGTAAGTTCCAGGCAATAACCATATTGGATAATTTGTCTTACCCACTTGTCTGTTGTGATGGAATTCCAGACAGGTAGGAACTGTGAGAGACGTCCCCCGACCGGAGCGTAATGATCGGGGGTAGTGGAGGGACGTCACTGGTTGTTGGAAGGGGAAGTGCGGGTAGAGTTACCTCTGCCTCTTCCCCTATTGTTATTTCCTCCCCAAAAATATCCTCTGGATGAGGAAGATTGATTGGGACTTTTGTAAGAGGATGAGGTGTTTTTTGACGCAGTTGTCTTTGAGCCACCTCTATAATAGGAGCGACGAAAGGAGCCCCTACTAGAAGGTAGTTGTAAGGCCCCCATGGACTGAGCAGTCTCAGTGTATTTTTTCATCTTTTCTAATGATGAATCGACTGTGAAGCCAAAAAGATGTTCCTGATCAAACGGCTGATTAAGTAGTGCTGACTGTACTTCCTGCTTGAATCCTGAGATTCGAAGCCAAGCGTGTCGGCGTAGCAAAACGCTGGTGTAAATGGCACGCGAGGATGTATCAGCCGCATCGAGGGCGCATTTGATAGAAGTGTTTCTAATAAGCTTACCCTCTTGAATGAGGTTGTGAGCTTTAGCCTTGTGTTGGTCTGGTAAATGCTGCATTAGTTTTTCTAGCTCGTCATAGTGAGCTCTATCATATCGCGCAGGAGATCGTGTGCATTGGCAATACACCAATGATTCGCACCTTGTGATGCGATTCTCTTGACTAACATCTATAAGCTTTGACTCCTTGTCAGCAGGAGGGGCGTCACCTGTAGTTTGAGAATTGGCTCATTTTCGTGCATTTGAAACGACAAGAGAATCTAATGGTACCTGACCCCTGATGTAAATTGGGTCTGTAGGAGCGGCTTTATATTTTTTGTCTACCCTTGGCATAAGTATTCTAGCTCTAACAGGGTATTTGAATACCTCGTTAGCGTGTTTTATCATACCTTTGAGCATATGCAAAGTATTAGTGGTTTTTTGGGAGGAAGCGAAAGTTTTCACTAAGAAATCCTCCTCTAAGGGATCAGTATGTAGTTACACCCCATGGTACTGAGCAGCTCTATTAATAAGCTGTGCAAAACCAATATGGTCATCGGTGGTGATGGTCTGGAGGGATATAGATCGGGGTCATTAGTATGATCCGGGTCTTTATCATAATCATCCCAGGGTTCTGTGTCCTGTGGAATGTTGTCCTCATTATCATCCCCGTCCCCATCATTATCATCCTGTGGCTCAGGTGAGAAACGTGGTGGTGGTGAGTTTGCTGGTGAAATCAGTAAATTTGGGTTAAAAGTTGGAGAAGAGGGAGGTATGTAAGGGGGAGAGGGGCTAGTAACCATGTCCTTTTTCTTAAGAGGTATATGGTAGTCTTCAGGGAGGTCCAGCTTCCGTTTTTTCGGAAGTGTTGCTCGAAGTTTTCAAGTTTCAGGGTCAATGTGTAACTGTTTGTGTTTTGGATCCAAATAATCTGGTGGGGGAAGTTCTTTGGACAGAGTATCTTTGTCCTTTTGTCTATATTCAGAGGGTTTAAGAGGACTTCAATGCTTTTTGGGCTCTGCGGCCTTCGGTGCGGGATGTTTCGGCTCCGAAGGTTTGGTTTTCCCTGATTTCGGATCTTAAGGTTTCTCTTTAGGTACTTTCGGCTCCGAAGCTTTTTTTTTTTTAACTGGTTTGGGCTCCGAAGCTTTCGGTATAGCCGGTGTCGGTTCCAAAGCGTTTGGTTTTGCTGGTGTCGGCTCCGAAGCTTTGGCTTTATGCTGTTTCGGAGCCGACTCTTTCGGTGCCGAAGAGGTCTTCGGTGCCAGCAGTGAAGCGTCAGGCTTGGTCTTTGGTTTCAGTGGCGAAGAAGTGTGTTTGGCACCTGATTTGGGTCGGCTCGATCCCGAGCCGGAAGACTTGTCCTTATGTTTCATAGGCGGGCCCGAGGGCGGGGCATCTGAAATGTTATCACGGTGTTGACCTGAGCCCGAGGGCGAAGGTGTAACCGGAGTCTTTGGTGTTTTTGTGGGCAGTTGGGGCTTGTTAATCACTGTTCGTTGAGCCGGAGTGACGTTCGAGTCCTCTTCCATGGCGGAGTCGTTGGCTTCAGATACGGAGATGTGTTGTTCTTCTTCGGAGCCGGGTTGGAATTCAGACTCTTCTCCGAAGATGTCTGGCACCGAACTAGTGCCGCATCTCATCTTGTGACGTCAAGCCCGACAGTCACGAATCGTTTTCTTCGATCGGAATGATCTACAGGCCTCGCAGTTGGTTTCTTCGTGCTTTGGGGATAGGCAGAGAAAACGGACCTCGTGCAGGTGTGTGTGTGGGAACATAGCACCACACCCGGGGCATTTCTTAAATGAGTCCGTTCCATGGACTGCTGGCGTGGTCGGCACAGGTAGACCTCACGGCCCGCGTCGAAGCATCGATCGAAGTTGTTGGATTTTACGATGTGTGTCGAAAGGGAAAGCGCTATCGAAAACAATACTGTTGAGTGGTAAGGAATGCTTATCGAAAAGGTTAGAAGACGATCCCGAACCGGAGCCGCAATACACAGCGAATCCGATGGCGGAAAAAAACAATCTGTGGATGGAGTCGATGCCCATGCGCACTATCACCGGAAGGAGGAGTCCCCAACCTCGTGACTACAAAGACTTCTATGCGAAAGCATATGATCTACAGCTCATATGCCTTGAACACACATTTTATCAGGTTTGTGCAAATGTTTGTCCATGCCTAATGTCCCTTAAAGCACAAGTTACTACTTGTGTAACGACATATCTGTAAGAGACATTACTTAGTGATAGATTCCTTACCTAAGAATATCCCCCAGGCGCCAGTCTGGATCCGGAAAGTTTTCTGCTTAGCAGTACCCCTGCGTGCCAGTGGGTGGCGACGTGCGGCTCCGTGCCCGTCCCCGGCGTCGTGGGCGCCGGGATGAGGTCACGGAGGCTACTTAGGCGGCACTCATGCGCACTGATGTCAGTTCTGTACACAACTTACCGCGCCAAAACGCAGGGCCATGCGAGAATCGGACCTTTGGTGCATAAAATTAGGGCCCTAAAAGGGGATGACCGTAACCCTAGTAATCAGGTCGCAGAATGGGGAGAAGGGGTGGGGCGGTAAGGAATCTATCACTAACTAATGTCTCTTACAGATATATCGTTACACAAGTAGTAACTTGTGCATCTGAAAGAGACACGTTAGTGATAGATTCCTTACCTTAGAATAGATACTCCAGCAATACCAACCCCGGTGGTGGGTCTGCGAACAAATTACACCAGAAAGTCACGAAGCCCAGATTGGCCAAAGAAGCCGTCTCTCCAGACCTGACTGTCAAGGCAGTCGTGCTTGGTAAACGTGTGCAGCGAGGCCCACGTAGCTGCCTGACAAATATCCTGCAAGGGGACACGGCGTCCCAAGGCAGTAGTAGCTGCAGTTTCCCTGGTCGAATGGGCATGCAGTCCCACAGGAGGGTCCTTCTTGGCCAAGGAGTAACATGCTTTGATGCACAGAACGACCCACCGGGAGATGGTCCGTTTGTGGACCACCTGACCACTTTTGGCACCCACGTAGCCAACAAAGAGTTGATCATCCACCTGGAACTGCTGTGTACGCTGCAGATAGAATGCGAGCGCACGTTTCGGGTCCAGACGGTGGAGCCGCTCCTCTTCCCTTGAAGGATGCGGAGGCGGAAAAAAGGTGGGCAAAGTGATGGTCTGCCCGATGTGGAAGGGCGTGACAACCTTTGGCAAGAAAGAAGGACGTGTCCTCAGAACCACCTTGTCCGGATGAACAGAAAGGAAAGGAGGTTTGGAAGAAAGAGCCTGGAGCTCACTCACTCTCCGGGCAGAGGTGATAGCTACCAGGAAAGCAGTCTTGAGAGTAAGAAGACGTAAGGGACAGTTATGAAGGGGCTAAAAGGGAGCGCACATCAGAAAAATCAGACAAGATTCAAGTCCCACTGAGGCATTATGAAGGGCACAGGTGGGAACGTATGCGCAATGCCCTTAAGAAAATGGTTAACAACCGGGGACTTAAAAAGAGAAGGCTGATCTGGAAGCTGTAGAAAGGCAGAGATGGCCGAAAGATAACCCTTAACAGTGCCCAGAGCAGAGCCCTGCTGGGCCAAAGAGAGAAGGAACAGAAGAACCACAGAAAGAGGGGCAGAAACGGGATCCACAGTCTAAGCTGTGCACCATGCCATAAATCTGTTCCACCTACAGGCGTACACCATTTTAGTGGAGGACACCTAGCTGCCAGGATGACATCACAGACTTCGGGAGGAAGATCGAAAGGTGTCAACTGTCGCTGCTCAATCTCCAAGCATGGAGGTGGAGGCTGGACAGGTTCGGGTGGAGGACCGTCCCCTGCTGCTGCGAAAGAAGATCCTCCCGAAGAGGTAGACGGATCGGGGGATCGATGCTCATACTGAGTAGGCCGGGATACCATACTCTTCGAACCCAGTCCGGAGCCACAAGAAGAACTTGGGCCCAGTCACGCCTGATCTTAAGCACTCTGGGCAGAAGTGGTATAGGTGGAAAGGCGTACAACAGACGAAAAGCGTCTCAGAGCGAGTGCCGCCTTGGAAATTCCAACGCGCAGAACTGATGACATTGTGCGTTCTCTTCGGTGGCGAATAGATCTAACCAAGGCTCTCCCCATCGCAGAAAGAGACCTTGCGCCACGTCCAAGTTCAGACGCCACTCGTGATCCACCAGGCACCGGCGACTGAGTTTGTCCACCCTGGCCTTCAGAGAACCTGCCAGGTGTTGAATCACCAAGGTAATACACCTTGATGTCCCAGCCATGTCCAGAGGCGCAGAGCCTCCTGACATAGGGTCCACAACCCCATCCCGCCCTGTTTGTTGCAATACCACATGGTGGTGGTGATGTCGGTGAACACCTGCACTACACTTCCCCAGAGGGAAGGAATGCCTTCAGTGCAAGCCGGATCGCCCGCAGCTCCAGAAGGTTGATTTGGAGCCGGGACTCCGCCCGAGACCAGAGGCCTCTGATCTCTGACTCTCACCTGTGTGGCCTCCCCAACCCAGGAGGGACGCATCCGTTACTACTGTGTGCTCCGGTTGGAGAATCTGCCACGGACCCAATCCCGATCCGTGAGCCACCACATCAACTGTCGTGCAGCGCCCTCGAGATCTGGACGAGATCGGACAGGTTGCCCTGATGCTGTGCCTACTGCAACTTCAGGTCCCACTGCAGAGCCCGCATATGCCATCTGGCATGTGGCACCAGCAGGATGAAGGAGGCCATCAGGCCTACAAGCCGGAGGGTCATCCTGACCGAAACCCGGGATAGAGGCTGAAAGAGCGGAACCATAGCCTGAATATCCCGGACTCGCTGTTCGGGAGGATAAACCTGAAACGGCGTCGAATCCAGAACCGCTCCTATGAAAGTGAGCTTCTGAGAGGGACTCCGGTGCGACTTCGGCACATTGATGGAGAACCCCAGCAGATGCAGGTCGGTCGTAGTCTGGAGGTGGGAGACAACTGCCTGGGGCGAGCCCGCCTTCAACTGCCAGTCGTCGAGGTAGGGGAAGACTGACACCCTTGACCTGCGCAGATGAGCTGTGACCACCGCCATCACTTTCGTGAACACCCGAGGGGCGCTGGTAAGGCCGAAGGGGAGCACGGCAAACTGAAATTGCTCCTGGTCTACCATGAACCGCAGGTAACGCTGGTGGGCCGGCAGGACGGGAATGTGAAAATAAGCGTCCTGCAAGTACAACGCTACCATCCAGTCTCCAGGGCAGAGAGGACCTGAGCCAGAGTCAGCATCTTGAACTTCTCCTTCCGGAGGAAGCGATTGACGTCCCGTAGGTCCAAGATGGGGCGCAGGCCACTCTTGTCCTTCTTGGGGACCAGAAAGTAGTGGGAATAGCAACCACTCCCTACTTCCTGATCGGGAACATACTCGATGGCCCCCTTGGCCAGGAGGGCCGTGACTTCGTGACGGAGAAGAGGCAAATGATCTCCCGACATGCGTTGGTACCGAGGTGGCATGGCTGGAGGGGAGGACAGAAAGGGGGGCGAGTAACCTCGGCAGATTATCTGCAGCACCCACTTGTCCAAAGTGATACCGCGCCAGTGGCGGAGGTGGTGACGGACTGCCTCCTACCGGCGTGGGGTGCTCCCTGAAGCTCGGATTAGGAAGGCTTAGAGGTGGAAGCCGCAGGTACGGAGGTGGACTGCCCCGCCCGCTGGTTACCTGACCCGCCCCTGCGGAAGCCGCAGCCACGCTGAGGCAGGTTCTGCACAGGCTTTGCGGAGGAGTGTGTCTGGGCGCCTTTACCCTGGCCACGATAGGTCATCCTGCTCGGAGTCACATTGCCGCGCAAGGGGGTCCTCGGAGCCGTCCCAGTCCTCCTCTGTCTCTGGGGTAGAAGAAGACGGCCGCGGCGGCAGGACCGGAGAGGGGGCCAGCGGCGCCGGGCGAGCGCCGGCTGGGGCCGAACCAGAACCACATCCCATTGAGGATCCCAGGTCGGAACGAAATGGTCCGAGAACCGGGGCAGGGGTGGGATAAACGACACTCAGTGCGGCGCCTGTGGTGGAGCCAGGAGCGGCGCTGGGGCTGGAGACAAGGGCAGCGCCGGGGCCGAAGCAGGCGGTGCTGCACCTTGTGGCGCCGTGGCCGGCACCGCGGGCGCTGGATCCAGTGGCTCCGGGGCCGGCGCCAGTGGCGGTGTCGCCGATCAACAGGAACTGGACACGGGACCGCGGGGCCCGTAGGCGCCGGTGGGAACCCGAGGCCTAAACAGGCAGTCCATGGCAGCAAGAAACTCTTGCATCTGTTCAGGAGTCGCCGACGGACCCGGGTATAGCGGGTAGGCCACGGGACTCCCAGCAGGGGCGGAACCCCTGTCCCCCTCGTCCGCCTCCGGGGAGTGACAGGGGGGACGTCGGAGAGCGAACACGCTTCTTCGACTTCTTCTTATGGCGTCGCTTACCAGAATCTGAAGGTGAAGACTTCGAGTCCGAGGAGGGACGGCTCCGGTCCCGCGAGCGGCCCCTAGACCCGGAGCGGCGGTGAGATGAGTGCCGGATCTCCAGCAACTTCTGGCGCCGCTCCCGCAAGGCCTTCGGGCCATGGCACGGCATTCCCAACAATCCCAGGAGTCATGGTCGGTCCCCAGGCAGTAGAGGCAGACATCATGGGGGTCCGCCACCGACATATTACGGCGGCACGACCCACAATACTTAAAGCCGGGCATCCCTATGTGCGACAAGAGAAGGAGACAAAAGTCTCAAAAAAGTGGTCAAAAATTGACCGGGGTACGTGCTCAATCCGGATCTGCGCTTTCGGCACGGAAAAAGAAAGAACTGACGTCAGCGCGCATGAGTGGCGCGTAAGTAGCCTCCATGACGTCATCCCGGTGCCCACGGGGACGGGGCCGCCACCTACTGCCGCGCAGGGGTACTGCTAAGCAGAAGACTTTCCGGATCCAGACTGGCGCCTGGGGAATATTCTAAGGCAGTGTTTCCCAAACTGTGGTCCGGGGACCCCCAGGGGTCCCTGACACTTTCCCAGGGGGTCCGCAGGCAGCAGTTTAAAAAGCACTGCACTTGTATAATTAGCAGTTTTCCAGCAACAATAAAAGTGCCAAGATAACACCAGTGATTAATGTACCTGCTGGAGAGAGATGAGAGTTTTTTCCTGTGGCAGCTTTGAGTTACCTAATGTAGCACAGAGGGTTAATATGCCTATTGCAAAGAACGTGTACTGTGCATTTTAAATAACAGTATTTTATGTGCATAGGCGAGTGGGTTACTGCTTTTGTCACAAAGATTATTTTGTTACTGTGCAGTACATAAGTGACAACCGTAATCTAGCACAGTGACCTATAAACTGTCATCAAAGAGCTGCTTGCAAACTGCATGGTACAAGTTAGTAACTTATGTTTTTTCCCTGTCTTGCATTATCCCGATTCTGCTAAAAAGGTTTATTAGGGTGGAAATAAATTTTTATTGTGAAAGTCAATGCTAACCACTGTCTTATGTTCAGAATCCCGAGTTTTTTGTGCTTCTCCAGACCAAGTACTCTTTAAAAATGCCTACCAGTATAAATGACATGTGAATCCTACACCTTGTAGTCCCCTTTGCCTTATGTAACATTTTCTATACACTGATTTACACTAATGATTAATTGTCTCTATATGTGTGTGATGTAAAATGATAAACGTGTTGTAGACTGCACCATTGTTTCCTAAATGTCTTTGGGGGGAGAGCCTCCCAAAGCCCCCTTTGTAGTGGTCAGGCACACTCAATGCACTTGGTGTGTACCTATGGAGACTGGTCTGAAAACATTTGCCAGGGCTGCTTTGGGTTTCCAGCCTGGCCCTGGCAGGAGTAGGAGCCTCGTACTGCGAAATAAAACCAACCATTTAAAAGTTAGTCACAGAGATGCAACACCAACCTTCCCATTAAAATTGTAGTTTGCAAATTCTTTCAATATAAAATACTAAGGGGGATATTTACAAAATAAGTGGTGGAGCGTGTCGTTCGCCTCTGTGGCTTAACGACACGCACCGCCACTTCAGAAACGCAGGGCTGCACCATATTTACAAGAATATGGTGCAGCCCTTCATTTTGCCCTGTGCTGGTGCTACACTTAGCAGTGTAGCGCCAACGCAGGCACCCTTGCAACACAGTGCAAGGGTGTCTGTGTGCAGGGGAAGATTGTTTATGTAAAGGAAGGTCCCCCCTTCCTGCACATAAACAATCTTGAAATGGGGTTTTGTCACTTGTGTGTGTGCAGCTTAATGCAGCACACATGGAAGTTACAAAATGCCATTTTTTTAATGATTGTTTATGTGCAGGAAGGGTCACCTTCCTGAACATAAACAATACAAGGCGTTTTGCTTTTTCCATGTGTGCTGCACAAGGCAGCACACATGGAAAAAGCAAAAATGAGGAGAAATAAAGCATTCCTCCTCGTTTCCCCAAGTTAAGACCTGGTTTCCCCTGGTGTTATTTTGGCGCTGCCTCCTATTTACGCTGCCCCTGTGAATAGGGGGCAGCATCAAAATCAATGGGTTTTGCCGTGGAATGCCCCCTGCAAAGCCCACTACCCACCCCTTCACGCTAAGCATTGCGCGAAAGGGGGCCTTATTTACAAAGCAGCGTTAAGCCATATTAAGTGGCTTACTGCTGCCTTGTAAATAAGGCGAAGCCCCTATCGACACGCGAACGTTACAAAAAGTGATGTTTCCATGGTGGTAGGGGTTTGTAAATATGTGCCTAAAATCCTTAGTATTTCGAGTATTCGTTTTGTGTGCACACTTGTTTATTTTATTCGAATTACTCTTTTAACGTTTGAAATTTAAATCATACAAATTGCTTGGGGGTCCCCGAGTTCCAGTGGTGACTCAGTGGGGTCCTCAGGAGTCAAAAGTTTGGGAACCACTGTTCTAAGGTAAGGAATCTATCACTAACGTGTCTCTTTCAGATATACAAACTAGCAAATCAAGTTCGGTGCCAGAGACAAATAGCAAATTCTTCCTGCCATGTGCTATACCAGCAGACAAATTAGATTTACAAGTTCAAGAAGGTGGTGAACATCTGTATGTGGACATTAAAACTTGCCCCAACGGTATCATCAACATATTCACATGGCACAAAGGAAGCAAAACACACCAGACAGGCTTACCTTCCGTCACTGCACACTTGAGAATCCGCTCTCCTTGTAGGCTCTCGGAAGCCTCCCCTCGAAGAAGTAGAGCTCGCGTTCCCTGGGTTGAGTCTTCAAACCCATTCAACTCAGACATTTCAGAATAGATCTGCAGTTTATCACTGAGATTCTGGGCAATCGTGTCATCTTTCTGGCTTAAGCGATCTGCAAAAATATCAAGCAAAACAGCATAAAAATGGAGAATAAGAAACACAAGATAACAATGAATTGAATCTCCTGATACAAACCAGCGGTGGAACTGTGGCAACCAGAGACAGAAACAGGAGGACACACAAAACACAAACATTTGAAGCGAAGAAACATGGGGGGGGGGGGGGGGGGGGAGGACCACAGGCACATGGAGAAAGGAAACATTCACAGGAACACAAAAGACTGGGCGAGGTGCAGATATCACCGAGCCGAACAGAGGACACCTGAATAGAAGCAGAGAAACAGGATCATTGGAGCAACAAAATACAGACACCCTGCGACAGGGCCTTCACATTGGGTCACACAACAGGAACATGTTAAGTCCTGTCTGCCTTTGGGAAATATCCAGCCATCAGACAACAATCTGAATACGGAGGAGAAACAGACTGCCACCCTGTAACAGAAACACGCTCTCAGATGTTAGTGGTTGGCTGAAACCCTTCTTCTGTTTCTCCCCACTCCCTCTTTCACAAAATCAGCAGATGTTCTGCCTACCAGGGACAGGGAGCTAACCAACTTTCACATTATGGTCCTCTGTTTTGATTACTCACATGTTGGGAGAAGGTCCCAAGGTCTTTCAAACGGCATTAAACAGAATGACAGAACCAACGGTGTTAAAATGACAAGGAATTAGCACAGATTCTTAGAAGGATGTAGCAAGCCATAATTTAATACAATTCCATCATTGAAAAAACAGGCTGGCCTTGTTTAACATGGACAACTACTACCCAATGTCTTCCATCAATGAGAAACAGTTTGAAACAACCAAAAATAGTGCAGAGAGACCTCTCATTATGGTCAGCAAGATTCCCAGAAATACAAAGGACAACCAAACTCCGACAGTGCTCAAGGACCAAAAAAATGGTAAAAAGGTCCTACTCATATGCAAATAACAGAACATAAAATAAATACATAGACAGTGCACACTTGCTGGTATCTTAAAATCTGAGAAGGGAGCTTCATTTATGCAACCACTGCCACTAAATGGAATTATAGAAACATGTGAACGTACACCAGTTACATTCTACAAACATGAATGAATACTAATTCAAGCAGTAGAACATCACCTCTCTATCTATGACCGACACAGCCCATCTCTCCTCACCTCTCTAATAACTGGAGCAAACTCCCCTCGTAAGCCACACCCCTACAACCCAGTTCAATTCTCCAGAACCTATCTGCTTACAGGAATCCACCACTATACTAAGCACCTACAATCCCTAGTCCTCTCAAAACGGGACTACAGCAAGGCCACCCTGACAGGAACTCCTAAAAGCCAACTTCAGTCCCTGAGTACCCTCCTCAATGCAGCTGCCGGCTCATCACAGGAACCAAACAGTTTGACCACATCTCTCCAGCTCTCAAAAGAATCACTTGGCCCCCCCCATCTAAGAAAAGCGCATCTACAAGACAGCATGTATCACCCACAAAGCCCAACATACTAAAACCCCCAAATATCTAGAAACTAAACTATTGCTAGCAGGAAAAGGCCGGGCTTCTCAAACCTCCTAGACTTAAAAATAAATAAAAAAAACAAATAAAAAAACAGGCACCCTCCATCTCCAGAAATGCCCCCAAGATCTGAACCTCACTCCCTAAGAACCTGCGCTGCAATCTTTCCTTTTCTTGCTTCAAAGGGGACCTCAAATCTCTGTTACTCGACAACTACTTCAACTAGAACATGTGACGACTTATGACTTCCAAAGACCCAACTCTCTTGGACAATACCTCTCGGAAGTCCCCTGACAATATGACTATGCTGATTCGAGGTCTATCCCATTCCCCAGTACCCAATTGCTTGATTGGTATATATTACTAAGCTCTCACTGGGTCTACTTTTAATGCTCTGCTGTCCTATATTTTCTATATGACTGCCTGTGATTCCCACCTGACTCTCGTCATGTATTTGTTGTAAACATTCTCTAAACACAAAGCGCTCAGTTACTTTTGGGTCTAGCCAGCGCTATATAAAACGAAAAAAATAATATAAAAAAATAAAATGAATGACATTGCATCTTTGGAGAACGAATCAAGTGCTGAAGTTCACCACATGTGAAAAAGAGTAGAGTCTGGGATTTGACAGACATTTTTAAACATCTCACCTTGGCATTCTTTCAGTTTAGCGGATCGATCCTCAGCGAACTTGCGTTCATCGGGGAATGGCACTTCATCATCCGGACACCTATAAAACACACAGATATAGAATACGACTCCCTTTTCAATGGCAACGGGGTAAGTAGAGACATAAATTGCACAACCGTTTGGTTGAACTTTTTATGCAACATCACACAATTATAATATTACACCTTAAATTTGCAAAGTTTTTGACAAGCGTACTTGTGAAGCAATATACTACAGTGACTGTCCAGAACGCCTCTACCATCCAAAAATAAGCAAGCACAAGGCAGCCTCATTCTTGGAAAGAGAGGTATATCTGTGCAATTACGCTAGTCTTTCAAAATGACTTCTTATTTTGCATCACAAAGGCAGATGTCTTCTGTTTCTTTAAGTTTAAACCATTACTCTTCTAGGAAAGTCAATTTCTGCTTCTCGGGGTTCAATACAGTACTTTAAAAGCAATGCTAAATTTTGCCAACAGTAAGGAACTGTGTTTGTTAAGTGATTTTTTTAAACTAAGTTGGCAGCAGATCCCGCTATTATCATTCAACCTAGGTCATATGTCAAAATATAATTTACAAGAGCATTTACATTCTTTTGCGTTGTACAGTTTTAAACTATTAGAACGTCTTGTGGCTATTTCTGCATTAGGAAATATTTGAACATCTTGAGGCCTGAAGGATCACAGGTTTTCCCATTCTGTATAGAAGGTAAATTATGTTAATACATATGGGCATTCATTTTTTCCTGTGAGTAACTTATTTTATACAATCTGTTTTCATTTTAGATTTGCTCTAGCACCTAGTATTAGTGCAATTCATGTTAAATAACTACATTTATATAAATTTAGAAACAAAACTTGAAACCACATAGAGTTCCTGGACCTCTGTTAGTGGGGCCAAGACAAGAATCACTAAGTCTGAGCCTCCACACCATTGTTGACGGTGGTTTGTAAAATTGTGATTCTTTTTATTTAGACTTTTTTTTGGAACCACATGCTGCCGAGTGGCAGATTCGGGGTTATTCACCTTTCAACAAGCTACTGTTTAAGTGTTGTGGCATGATCACATATAGTGGCAAAGAAAGGACCACTCCTCCGTCCATTTCGAAACATCTTTTGATGCACAAACTAGACTGCCTCCAATTTTGCCCTTGCTTACGTCTGCGTTATAGTTCCTCTGTCTCTATCCTGGGTGTTCTGAATTCTTCCAATGATTGAAATAGGCGTGCATCTTGATAACCAGATCCTGTGGCAACATCTGCCACATCTCGGAGCTTAATTACTTTATTGTGGTTACCCCATAACCAAAGATGTGTCGGGTGTATTTGCAATAAGCATCATCCAATTTTAGCAGCAGTAACTCCCACAAAATGTGATAACCTAAAGTCAGCATCAGATACGTCTTAAAGGAGCTCGACAATAACCAACTTGTTTCTCTTGCATACCAGCACCTCAGTCCAATGTAGAAGAGCAGTGAGGAATCCGGGTGACAGGCGGAGAATGCAGATGACTAGTCATGATATTACAGTGAGGGGACTGTGGCCACCGAGGCAGTCTCTGTTCACTGCTGCTGACTGAGAATACTTGCACATATGAACGCACTCGCTGCAAGGCAAGAAAGTTCGTATTCACACCACGTGAGAGTGGCAGAATACTTGCACATATGAACACACTCACTGCAAGGCAAGAAAGTTCGTATTCACACCACATGAGTGTGGGAGAATACTTGCACGTATGAACACACTCACTGCAAGGCAAGAAAGTTCGTATTCACACCACAAGTGTGGGAGAATACTTGCACATATGAACACACTCATTGCAAAGCAAGCAAGTTCGTATTCATGCCACATGAGTGTTGGAGAATACTTGCACATATTAACACACTCTCTGCAAGGCAAGCAAGTTCGTATTCATGCCACATGTGTGGAAATAATTTTTAATACATTGAGATTTAATAAAGTGGCAGTAGAACTTCCACAATCAAGAGCCGAGGACAACCATATAAAAAGGGGGTATAGGAAGGTAAAATGAAAACACTACTTTTGAGCTTATTTTTTATACTCGCTTCTAAATGAGAAGAGGGTTTTTTGGTTTAAATCGACAGTACAGCTGGTCTTAAAACTATACAGAGTGGGCTTTGGCTCCGTCCAGAGTAGTTTTACTCCCTCTCATCATGCTATTAGCTACTTGGTGTATCATTCTACTCTCAAGGAAGTGTTTCCATTGGAATGGACATGGGACGATTTCACACCTGAAAGTAAACACGATCGCCACACTGTCATTTTTTTTTCTCTTATATGTTTTCTAAGCAGAAAACATTTCTCATTTGCTACCATTTCAAAGCTCTGGAAAAGCCAATATGGCAGGCTTACGTGTGATAAACAGCATTTCTGCATGCAACACACTTTAAACAGCAATTGTGAAGAATGCCTGTCTTCACAAACTTTAGCACATTAGAGCCAGACCTATTTGTTTTTCCAATTCTTACTTTTCTTCCTACTGCACTGAACATTTGACTGCGGTTACTATTACCTTGGATTTAATTTCCAACTGGTCAATGAAAGCCAAGGATTAAAAAGAGCATGCAAACAACACCATGAGCAATGTTCCCGGGATATAAAACCTACTTCTCTACAGCTCCGCGAATCAATCCCATCCAGAGATTCCGCTCCTCTTTGGAGCTGGTGTGGATTTCATACATTTCCGCTACGGATGATGCACTGATTAAAAACATGGCCTTCTCCTCATTGGCCACCTCTCGCACGATCAGCTTCTGCAATGAAATCACAGGAGTCTTCGCATCCTGAAAAAATAAGTGCGAGCCAAGTGAGTCGCTCTCCTAAGTCAGGGAAAATCAGGTTTTCATCAGTATGCAACATTAATCAGAAGAGCGTCTGTTCCGACTTGCAGAAACGAAAAGGATTGTATGCAGCAAAACATCTGTCTAACTTCTACAAAGAAGCTGTAAAAACACCTTCCGATTCCACTGAACGATCGTTCCAGTATATGCGACTTTCGTTACTAAAGAAGTCTAACATTTTATGCTTCAGATTTATACAATGCATTTAAAGGCGAACAGACCTTTATAGCGCCTCGCGTAAATGTGGGGGTGATTCTGAACAAAAACACATAGATACTAATAACACTCTGCATGCCATGTATGTTCTGCCACACACCAGTCAATTCCCGCCTCCTTAGTGCCCATACCCTGTCAGCGAGGACACAGGAAGCTGTGAATGCAACCCTTCCCTAGAGGTGGAGTGTGCACTTGGATCTGAAGATTCCTCATGTGCCTCTCACTCCCGCTTTCCCTCGCCGTTCACCGAATGAGGAATCCTTCTATCCATTGCCACTTAATCTGCTCTAATTCATGCAAGCACTTAAACATGTTTTACCTGCCAATGCAGCACGTCTGTAGGAAACACAGTGAGCTACAAACACTATCAGGGAGTGAACATGTAACGCAATTAAGGAGCCGTTCAAAGAAAATACATTCCACTTGACTTGATTGCCAAGGCGGTATCAACAATTATAACTCTAGTATGCCCCTTTGTCCGGTGATACATTTGGGGTTTTCAAACAAAATGAGGTCCATTATGTCATCAGTCAATGGGCTACACCTAGTGTGCCCTCTTCCTTAGATGCGGACAACTGTAAGAATTCACCAATGTGTACAACTGTGACATCCTTCACTGGATATGACTTACTGCAATATCATTCACCAGATGAGACGTGCTGTGGCATTATTCCATGAATGACATTCAATGCGATATCAATCACTAGTTGAGAATTACTGTGGCATCCTTCAATGGATGCCGCTTACTCTGACATCATTCACAAGGTGAAAGGTTTTTATTTTTTTTAAGCTTTTGAAATGTCTTTATTAGAATGGGGTTATGATTCACTACTAAGATCAGAAGCTCACTTGATATTAAAAAATAAAAATTCCCTTTATCTATAAACAAAATACACTGTCATTTCTAGGTTAATGTTATTAACACAAGGGTACCAGTTCCCCATATACTATTTTCACCTTACACGATTGACATGACACAGGGGATCGAGTATGGCACCATCAGTGCCATTACCCATGAGGAAGACATATCGTGTTATAGAGATGAAAATCTGTAATATCAATGATAGCTAAACGAGTCCCTCGCTGACACAGAACAGAAAGCAGTGGTTGCGGTCACATGAACATAATCAATACCTTCCTGAATATGACATGCATAAGAAAGGCATCTGTTGTAGAGATAGTCAAGCGATATCATAGGCATAATATAGAAACAAATAATTCCATTAGCACCGACAACAAAGTATTTTTTTTTTTTTTTAATTTTTCAAAACCTTTGACTACTTCAGCATGGTCACAATACATTGTTGCATCAAATCAGAGCATCTTACACATCAGGCAATCCTCAAAATACAATAAACATATGGAAATTCCAGTCCAACAATAGCATTGTCCTGTACAGCGCGGCAGAAGTACAGTAAATAAGAGAAAGCCATAGGAGGTAGCGATAACTTTGTGGGGAGGGGGCCAGCCCGGCCAGGGTGGCAGTGTGGTGTAGGAGGGAGGCAATCACTGTCCAACACCGGCTCGATTTTGGTCGTGAATGAAGATATGTCACTAGGGGGCCCCATATGTCAAGTAGACGTGACCTCGCAGGCATCAGGTCCCAGAACTCCGATAGTAGGTTCTGGCCTCTCAAAGCATCTTCAAGCCAATGAGCGAACCTAGGCACCAGTCTGCGACCCCAGCACATGGCCACCCTACGCCTCGCGAGGACGAGCAGCACTGCAGTCTGTCGGCGAGAGGCATCCGGAAAAAACTTGACTAAGCCCAACAGACACAGCCGGGAGTCAGGAAGAACCCGGGTGGAGGTAATCTCAGAGATGGCGGCACAGACCTCCAGCCAGAAGTCCGACACCTTGGGGCACAACCAAGCAAGATGAGTGAAGTCAGCAGCAGGGGCAGAGCAGCGCATACAATTATCGTTCGGTATGAGTCCCAATTTGTGTAGCTGAACAGGGTTGTGATATAGCCTATGCAGGTATTTAAAATGTATGAGACGCAGACGCTAATTGGGAGACAGTTTCTTAGTCTGGTTACAGCAATAAAGCCAATCAGCTTGGGAAATGTCCACACCTAATTCCGCACCCCATGCCACATGTGCGCGCACAGTATAAATGGAAGTGGTCGACAGCGTAATGGCATATAATTGTCACCAGCTTGCGGGGGTGGGGGATGTGTATATGAAGTCAAGAGCAAGCATCGAGGGTGGAGGTTGGGGAAATGTTGGGTGAAGCTCCCTAAAGATAGCCCGAAGCTGATAAAAGCAAAGTGTTCAACGGACCAGAGGAAGCAAGAAGAGAAAAAAACGTATTCCCGGGGTAAAGATCCGCCAATGTCGTCAGTCTTAAGCGGGTGGCATGTTTAGACATGCCAGTTGGTTGCAGAGAAGGCAGGATGACGGACAATCGGCATGTTATTAGCCGATAGCGTAGTAATGTTGGATAAACGGCACAGTCCCAACCAAGCCCAGCGTAGGGTCTCGACCGTGTCCACCTCCGTCCGTGGGCGGCTAGCCGGCGCAAACAAAGCGGTATTCAGCGGCCAAGGGGTCGCAAGGTCGGCTTCGACAGCAACATGCGGCTGAAAAGGGGCGGGGTGAACCCAGAAGTGTATAAAACTGGCCTGGGCGCTTAAGGCATAAAGTTTAAAATTAGGAGCGCCCATACCGCCAACCGACATGGGGAGAGTGAGGATATCATAGGCAATCCTGGGCTGCTTGCCAGCCCAAACGAGTGAAATGATCAAAGAGCGAATTTTACAAAAAAAATGGGCCGTTAAAGGTATGGGAATGTTCAAGAAAAGATAAAGGAATTTCGGGAGCACCACCATCTTGGCAATGGCTATGCGACCCGCCAGGGATAGGGGAAGCCGGTTCCAGAGGAGTATTTTGGATTCAAGCCAGTCCACCGCGCGTCCGAAATTGGCCCTCCAAAGGTCATCTAAGTCCCTGCTCTGCCAAATTCCTAGGTAACGGGTGGGTCCGGAAGCACATACAAAGAGGAAATCTGTTGTGAAAGGCTTGGTGGCATCTGTGAGAGTGCCAAATTCCTAGGTAACGGGTGGGTCCGGAAGTTCATACAAAGAGGAAATCTGTTGTGAAAGGCTTGGTGGCATCTGTGAGAGTGAACAATATTGACTTCCTCCAGTTCACCTGTATGCCGGACAATCCACCAAATCCTACACCTGACCGTTAATCCAAAGGCGTGCGGAGGGACGGGTATAGAGAAGTGATATCTTACGGATAAAAAAGTTACTGAAGTCTAAGCGCGGTAGAAGAAAAATAACAAGCATTTGCAATGCATTAGGTCTCGCATTTACGCGAGTTTGAGCTATTGACATTGCAAATAACAATGCCTATTGGCATTGTCATTTACAATGCCAATAGCTTTAACTCGTGTAACTGCGAGACCTATTGCATTGCAAATGCTTGTTAGTGTAAGTAGCATGCATAGCTGGAGACCAGAGCTGGACTGAATCAATGAATGAAAAGCCTAAACCAACGCTGTAATGTGTTGGAAAAATACCACTTTAGTACCATCAAAGGGACCTATGGCAGATGGAGGCCAGTGCTAGCACGAGTTACGCAAGAAGTTACTTTATCAACACGTTGCATCACTCCCTTCAAGGGTACTCGAAAAAGCAAGTGAAGATGCCTGTCAAACAAGACAAGCAGGAAGTGGGATAAGGGAGGGGGTGGCAAATGGCGTGTACATTTCGCGGGCGCTTTGATGTTCGCAGTGGCCACGCGGCTCACTGCGAACATCAAAGCGCCCGCGAAATGTACACGCAGGCTGCCAAATGGTGCGCGCGCCCAGAGCACATGCACTGTGTGAAAGTGATCGCGATCAAACATCAAAGCGGCCATGCGGCCCGCGAAAGTGAAAGCAAACAAGTGCTTTCAGGCCTCCAAATGGTGCGCGCGCCCGGCCGGCGCACATGCACTGTATTTGGAGGCCTGAAAGCACTCGTTTGCACTTCCAGATCCCCCATTTACAAAAGCTCTCGCGAGAGCAGCGCTAAAGCGCTGTCTCAGGCGAGACCTAAAAATGGCTATTCAAGTGTATCGACTGCCTTTGTGGCATCGAGCAGGGCTGCCCGGGGGGGATGGGGAGGGGGACCGGCGGAGTAAAGATGCGAATAGTAGTCCATAAAACAGGCCTTGATTTCGTCTGGGGAGGTAGTTCTAGTGGGGCCACCATCCCGGAGAGCCGTGACATACGACGCAGCACGGGGGGGCCGTAAGAGGTTTGCCAGGGTCTTACCAGGCCTATCCCCTGTGACTAAGCGGCGAGCTCGGGCCTCCCTGCCAAGAAAAGAGAGTTCCCTATCCGCCTCCTCCGCGAATTCAGTATGTTTTACACGCAAGTTCGCGAGGGTCTCTGAACTGGGGTGGGCAGCATGTTCTGCGTTGAGCGCCGTGATCTCCGATTCCAACTTGTTCAAAGTGGCACGGATGGAGCGAAGGACACCAGCTTGTTTCGAGATACATTCGCCACTTATCACGGTCTTGAAGCCTTCCCAAAGGGTAGACTCTGAGTCCACAAAGCCGACATTTAAATCAAAATAGTTGGCAATCGCTGTTTAGATCTCGTCACAGTAAACAGAATCTCTGAGGGCATTCGGGGGGAGCCGCCATGTGAAAGCACGCCGTGGAGAGTCAGGGAGGCAGAGTTGGACTGGCGCATGATCGGAGAAGGTGCGTGCCATATGGTTTACGGAGATAATCCATGTGACGACATCAGGGGAGGTAACCCATAGATTGATACAGGACCAGCAGCCACGAGCACCAGTACTGTCACGGGCCTCGGGTCGAAAGTGCCGCCAGGCATCATATAACAAGTTGTCAGTGAGTATGGACTGAAGTAAAGCAGTAGAGCGAGGGTGGGAAGAGTGGGGGCCGGAACGGTCCAAGACCGCCGAAAGAGTAACATTAAAATCACCCCCCCAGAGAAGGGCAGCCGGTCCCAGGGAAGAAATAAGGTGCCAGATATGAGTGAAAAAATCAGGATCATCCGAATTAGGTCTGTACACTGCAGCAACCGTCGTGGGTGGGACAAAAGGGTGCCGTGCACGGTAACATACCATCCGTCCGGGCCAGTGAGTACCTGGGTAGTCTGCCAAGGGAGGCCCCTTCTGATCAGAATGGACACTCCCCTAGAATAGGAGGAATAAAAGGAGGAGTGTGTGTCACGCTAGTAGCGCGACTAAAGTCTGGTGGAGGTTGCAGGCAACAGGTGGGTTTCCTGCAGAAGGCAAATGTCGACCTTATGCCGGTGTAGGTGGGAGTGAATGAGCCTGGCTTTATGGTGATCGTCAAGACCTTGGATGTTCCAGGTCCAACATATGGTGTCAGTCATGGTGTTGTAAACCTAGATAAAAAAAAGAATGCAGTGCAAGAGGCCAGAGGACGGAGAGTGCCACTATATGTGCTTGGGCAAGCATAGTATGACAGAAGGGGAAGCCGGGCTGACGTGTGAGGTGCGTACTGGAACAGCCGGCGATCTGCAGTAGTGTACAACCAGACCATGGGGGTAAACCCCAGGGAGCGGAAAGTTCTGAGGAAAGAATTAGTATCCGCCAGGAAGGAGAGGATGCCGTGTACAAACGTGCTGCCCTGAACAAGCCTATTGATAAGGTGATGCATACAGATTAGACTTGGAAGATGCGGAAGTGAAAGCATAAAAAACACAGTAAAATGAGAAAAAAAAACAAGCAAACCCCCCCACCCCGACCCGACCCATCCCCCCGCCCACAATGCAATAGGAGACCCATGAAACCCAGTTTCTGGCAAAGCATTAGCAAACAGTGTGCAGACAAGAACAGTCCCCAAAAAACCCTACCAACCCAACCACCCCACCCTTGCAACCCAAAAAACATTTTCAAAAGGCCCACCACCCCCGCACCCACTCCAACCCCCCCCCCCCCCAATCAGGCTGAGACACCACCCCTACCCACCCCAGGACCACACAACTTGGAAGAAGGAAAACAACGTTAGGAAAGGGATTTATCCTGTGAGGGCATGGCAGGGCTCGGCATACGCCCCCGCAGTGAAGCAGGGTGGCCAAGCTGTAAGAACATCAGACGACATTCATGTAATAGTTAGCAAGAAAGACACAACATATCAGTCATTGTCACTTAGGTGGTCAGTTGTAGCAAGCTGAGATCCGGATGGCGACATCAAGTTTCTTGGCAAAGGCAAGTGCGTCTCTGGGATCGGGAAATACAAGTGTTTTTGCACCCTGTCGGACTTTCAGCTTTGCCCGGTAGGCCAGTGAGTATGAGACATCATATTTTTGGAGGATCCTCTTTGCCGGAAGGAATTTGCGATGAGCAGCCTGGACAGTGAGAGTATAGTCAGGGTAAAATGAGAGCAAGTTTTCTTGGTGATTAATTTTGCCCCTGTCGCGTGCAGCACGGAGAATGGCATCTCGATCTCTCAAATTTAGAATTTTTGCAATGATGGGGCGAGGGGGTAATCCGGGACCAGGACATGGACCAAGGGAGCGATGAGCGCGTTCTACAATGAAAACTGGAGGCGAGAACGTCACCGAAGAGTTCCCTGATGAGCTGCTCCATGAAGTCCTCCATGCGGGAAATATTGGTGGATTCTGGTACACCTGTGATGCGGAGGTTGCTCCGACAGGAACGTGCCTCCAAGTCCTCATTTTTATTCCGGAAGATGTCTAATATTTTGTCCATCTGCAACAATTTCTGATGGTCCTGAGTGGCGGCGTCCTCAACGTCCGAGACCCTGAACTCGACGTGAAGGAGACAATTGCCGTGGGCGTCAACACGGGTCTTGACCGAGTCCAGGCGGGAGGAGAGTTGTTCTAGTTAGGCCGCGATTCCGGAGACAGTGGACTTAACATCAAGCATTATCGCCTTCAGGTCATCGTCCTGGGCAGGAGGTGCGTCCATGGTGGTCGTAGGATCGCCACTGTCCGAACCCGCAACGTCCTGCCGTGTCGATCTGCGCTGGTCAAAGGTGATTTTGGGCTACTTAGGATCAGTTCTCCCTATGACGGTCAAGCCCAGACAGGAGACACCACCAGGGAACAAGAGGGAGAAGTGGCGACCAAGATGAGCCACGGCAAAGGGCACAACGGGCAGGCCACTACCCTGCTACAGACACAGTCTTATCAGAAGAGATAATCAAGACCCCAGCACCGGGGGGCAGCCGCAGTCGGCCTCCATCAGCAATGGGCACAGTAGGACGATGAAAATACGTGGCCAAGGGCGCGGGCACCAGAACGTTGGCACAGAAGGGAGTTACATAAACAGCACACCAGTAAATCCGAGGGCAAAGAGGGTCTCAAGAAAGCACACAGGTAGCCATATTGAGGTCGGACAATGAATCAGCGTAGGGCCCGCCCCACAGGGACAATGGCGGCGGGACCGTGCTGGCAGCAGACCAGAAGAGGAGCAAAGGGGGTCCAGGAAGTGCTGCAAGAGCCGCCACCGACAGGGAGTCGGAGAAGTGGAGGGACGGCGGACACCCAGAATGCGCTGGAGTGGTGTTGCAAACTAATCCACAGAGACAGATATTCACTGGGTGTGGAACTGCAGACCATATGCTATGCTAGGGCGAAATCCAGGCAGGACCCCGGCCCGAAGCAGGTCCGGTCCGTAGCGGGAGGCAGGCTCAAAGCAAGGGTGAAACTGCAATAGGAGCCCAGCGCCAGGCTCGACCGAAGAACGGGAGCAGCACCAGCAACAAGAGCAGTGGAGCAGAGATGTGGCGATTACCAGAGAGGTGGCAGAGGTTTCGTGCAGGCACAGGGCTGCCCCCATAGCCCAGCGACCAAGAACAGGACAACTGGGCCAGATCAAGGTAGGACCGCCGCTGTGGGACTCCAGCCCAATGTTAGAAGCAGTACTACAGGTGTAACGATGGAACCAGACACCCGGTGTCAGAGGCGGCGGGGCCTAGGCGCGTTGGACCGCTGAAGGTCTGGAGCCCAGGGCGCTCTGCACACTTCAGCGGGGGAGAAGGCCGGGAGCACGCGCCAGACCGGGGCCAGCACGACAGGGAGACGTGGGGGCTACGCCGCTCCAGTCACCGGGCCCGGGCGTGAATTTCAGGCTGCAAGAGCGCCAGGTGTGGGGAAATTGTGGCGTCAGAGTTGCCGAAGGCCCAGGCGGTGCAGCTCGCGGACCCCCAGCCCCGTCACGCACGGCCGCAGAGGCACTCACCAACCCTATGAGCAGAGGGTCCTCCGGCATCCTTCAGGCGGCGCGGGGCTCCAGGAAAACAGGCAAAAACAAAAGAGGGAGGAGGGCAGAGCCCAGCCGACCTCGAGGAACAGGCCCGGTGTTGCGATCGGGCAGAATATCTCAACTTTCACTCATCGCCAGGGGTCAGGAGCGGACGCAATCGGCGCCACAGGTAACACCAATTCAGGAGCTGCTGGCTGTGTGCAGTAAAAGTGTCGTCGTCTGCAGGATGATGACGAATTTTAAGCTTGGCCGGCAGAGCCCACTTAGAGTGCGGCCATCTTGCAGCCGGCCAAGCCAGACCCCCATTCACAAGGTGAAAGTTATTTTTACATCATTCAATGGATGACGGTCACTTTACTATATACTAGGTGACACCTTTTACTGGCCAAAACCAACTGTGACAACATTCACTGAATGAGACTAAGTATGACATCATTTGAAGATGAGACGCACGAAGACATCAACCAGTAGGGGCGACCTATGATGACACTCACCAGAAGAGTCCATATATAACACAATTTACTTGATCCACTCTATGCAGAGTTGAACACATGGTGGGGAATAAGCAATGTATAGAAAGTCGTGAGGGAAGCCCCTGTCAGTTCAAGGTCACTAATTGAAAAACATGTCAGGAACTCCATACAATGGTACTGAAACCACAAGAGGTACTTTGTCACAGGTCGAAAACAGTTCCCTTGTGCTTCCTACTGTCAATGGAAAGAAATACGTTGGGAACAAATTTACGCAGAGCAGAAGTTAATTTTCAAACAATATTTAGTGCAAATGTAGTAAGAATCTAAAGAAGCTGGTTCTTAAATCAAAATCTGTCAAAATGTTCACCAGTTTAGAACATAAAGGCAAATGCTACTTACCAGTATGCATCTGTTCTTGGCATGTGGAGCTGCAGAGCCACACACTTAGCATAGATCACCATCTGGTGATCGGCCCGGATGTTTGCACTTGTTTTTGTCCTGGAAAGTCTTTGGAAGTCACGAGATAGGTGACTCCTCCTTTGGATCATAGTGCGCATGGGCATCGGCTCCATTCTCAGATTGTTTTTCGCCAGCAGGGAAATGATGGAGTTTTGTAAGAAACAGGAAAGAAGCCCATGTGTGCTGTATCTAAATAAGATGGTACTGGAACAGATAAAGGTAGCCGGGTGGGCATGTGTGGATCTGCAGCTCTACATGCCAAGAACAGATGCATTGTTAGCGGCGACCACCCGTATCTGCTGCAGTAGTTTGAAATAGTGTTTTCAGAACAGCCTGGCCCCCACTAGCTTGTTGTTTTGTTTGCACATCTACACAATAGTGTTTTGTGAATGTGTGCGGTGTAGACCATGTAGCTGCCCTGCAGATGTCATCGAAGGAATGTTCCCTAGAAATGCCATAGAAGCCCCTATCTTTCATGTAGAGTGGGCTTTCGGAGGAACAGATAAAGTACGTTTTGCTTTGTGGTAGCAAATTTGTATGCATTTAACGATCCATCTAGCTATCCCAGACTTTGAAATGGGGTTGCCTTTGTGTGGTGGTGATAAAGACACAAAAAGTTGTCTGGTCTTACGAAAATGTTGTGTTCTCTCGATGTAATAAAGCAATGCTCTTAACATTCAAAGTATCTAGAGCTCTTTCTGCGACTGTCTGTGGTTGCGAGAAAAATACGGGCAACTCCACAGACTGATTGAGGTGGAAGGGAGAAATGACTTTAGGAAGGAATTTCCGATTAGTTCGTAGAACAACCTTATTATGATGGATTTGCAAAAAAGGTTCCTGAATAGTTAGTGCTTGTAGCTCACTAACTCTCCTAAGATAAGTAATGGCCACTAGGAAAGCTACTTGCCATGTTAAGAATTGTAGCTCACATTTATGTAGAGATTCAAAAGGAGGGCCCATTAGTCTTGTGAGAATGATGTTTAAATTCCACACAGGTGAGGATGGAACTCTGGGAGGAATTATCCTTTTAAGGCCTTCCATAAAGGCTTTGATGGCAGGTACCCTGAAAAGTAATAAGTGTTATCTATTTTGTAGGTATGCTGCTATGGCAGCAAGGTGCAGTCTAATAGACGTATAGGCTAAGTTGCATCTTTGGAGGTGTAGAAGGTACCCTATGATGTGTTGGATAGACACGTCTAGGGTATTGATGGTGTTGTTATGACAATGTATCACAAATCGCTTCCACTCGGCTGCATAGCAGGCTCTACAGGTGGGACGTCTAGCATCTCTAATGACGTTCATACAGTCAGGGGGAAGATTAAGGTAACCAAACACTAAGACCTCAGGAGCCATATCGCAAGGTTGAGCTGAGCTGGGTCCGGGTGTCTGATCTCTCCACGGTTCTGGGTTAAGAGGTGTGGTGAGAGGTGTAATTTTTGGTGTGGCACTATGGACAGTTCCAGTAATGTGGTGTACCACGGTTGTCTGGCCCAAGTTGGAGCAACTAGAATGAGAGTCAGTGAGTGTTGCTGTAGTTTGCGCACCACCAGTGGAATGAGTGGGAGAGGGGGAAAAGAGTACGCAAATCTGCCTGACCAATTCATCTATATTGCATTTCCTTTGGACAATGGGTGTGGATATCTGGCGGCGAAGCTTGGGCATTTGGCGTTTTCGTGGGTGGCGAAGAGGTCTATCAGTGGTTGCCCCCACATTTAAAAGAACGGCTGAATAACTTGCGATGGGAAGTGGTGTGGGAGAGGCAGGATAGGGGGTTTACCCACCCCAGGATAGGGACCCATTGGTTCCTGCGCTTCACCTACCTGTGACGCCCCTAAATCTAGTATTTAGGGACACCCTGAACCTTCCTTCCCCAGATTCCAAAATCCGAAGAAGAGCTAGAAGAAAGAAGACCTGCCCTGCAGCTGCTAAGAAGAGGAAGACACAAACTGCTTTGGCCCCAGTCCTACCGGCCTGTCCTGCTCCTGCTCCATCCCAGCATCTCTTGGGGCCAGCAACCTCACAAACCCCGGAGGACCTGGCTACCTTTTGACTCTAAGCCCCTGGGACTCCCATGAGTAGAGGCTCTACTCAAAATCTACATCTAATCCCTGGCAGCAGCCCGGAACCGCGAACCCAGCGCACACTGCACCAGCCAAGCCTGGCCTGTGCCGGAGTGAACAAAGACCACGAGGATGACCCCACGGCGACTGTGACCCCGAGTCCGGCACCCAAGGACCTTCCTCGACACTCCTGAAGAAGCCTGCAGCCTCAGAACAAAGGTGCCCCCCAACCGCGATCAACAGAGGGTAAGATTTCCCGACACCAAAAGGCACCCCTGCACCCAGCGCCCCGCGGCCCCCTGTGCCCAATCCCGGGGTACCTACCTATCCTCCAACTACCCAACTTACCTCTCGAAGTGGTGGTGGCACCTGAAGAATCATCGTCCCCGAGCTTGCAGTCTTTTTCTAAACCGGAGATTTCCCATTGAAATCAATTGAGCGCCCGAAGGCTCAAAAGCACCCTGCACCCAGCCGCCCCAGTGGCCCTGGCAGTGCAACCTCTACACCTACCTACTTCCCCACTTGCCCTGAATAAGTGACCAGGAGCCCAGCTCCCACAGCCGCGTGGCCTGCTAGTCAGCGGCCACCAACCAAGGCCCCCCTATCCCTCATAGGATAACTTTGGGCCTAACTCTCTCTACACCCACCCGCCCTAGTGCTGCTGGGGGTGAACCAACTGTACCTACCTGACCCTGGGGGACCCCTGAGTCTATGCCCAGAACCTCAACTCTGCCAGTCGAGTACTTACCTTTAAACCGATAACTCAATTTTCTTCATAGGGTAACATTGACTGGCTTTTTCCTGAAATTTCTTCTAAGTGTGGACTTTTCAAACCTTAAAATATTCACCAAACATCGGCCGAGTTACGAAAACACTCACCTGCTCTTAGGTGAGCTTCCAGTGCTGGATCTTGGTGCCCACCACTGACTCTGAAAAATACTTACAACTGTACTTACCAGTAACCCAATTTTCTCCCATAGGAAATCATTGACTGTTTTTCTGTGAAATTTCTTCTGTCAATTTCTGCAAACTTTAAATATTCGTTAAAAATCGAATAACTTCTGAAAACGTAATTGCTTACCTGTTTTGGATAAAGGTCCCAGTTCTGAGTCTAGGTACCCAGTACTGGATTACAAAAGTAACGAGAACATACTATACCTGTAACTTGAATTTTCTGCCATAGGGAATCATTGGCTGTTTTCGATGAAATATTTTCTAAGTGCAATCTTTTAAAATAGCAAAATATTGTCTAAAAATCATCACAGTACTTAAGTCGACTTTCATCACTTGATTCTAAGTACTGACCCAGGACTGAATCTAGGATCTAGTCCTGGAATTCCAAAAGTAATCCTAAAAGTAATCCGTGGCAAATAACTTGAAACTTCCATTGAACTCAATGTATTATTGTGTTTAAAATAGTGTTGCCTATTGCAACCACTTGTAACTGTTTACAAAAGTCAATTGCATATTGCAAAAGTATTTATATAAAGTATCTCATTCTGAGAAAGTATATTTTGATTCCAATTGCTGGTTCTAAAATAAAACAAGCATATATTTTTTATATATAAACCATTGGCCTAGAGTTCAGTTATTGAGTGTGTGAGACCATTTGCTGACTGAGTGTGTACAACAAATGCTTTACACTGTCCTCTGATACTGCCTTACTGCTCGACCAATCTACCACTTTAGAGAGAAAGGTTATATCTAACTTTAGCCTCTGCCAAACCTCTGGGGACTGTGGACTCTGTACACCCTGTACCTACTTGGGGACAGTATATACAGAGCCACTTTCTCACACCGAGGTATTGTTTTACGTGGGACAGTTGCAGATGGGACTTCATGTGATTTACTGTGAAGCCCAGTTCGTGAAGTAGTTGGATAGTGGCATGAGTGTGTTGTACACACTGGTTGTATGAGTTGGCTTTCATGAGCCAGTCGTCTAGGTATGGGAAGACGTGAATGTGTTGCCGTCGCAGGTGTGCTGCCACTACCGCTAGGCACTTGGTAAACACCCGTGGTGCTGTGGTGACTCCGAAGGGGAGCACTTTGAATTGATAGTGTTGACCGTCCACTACAAATCTGGGAAACTTCCTATGAGCTTTGTGAACAGGAATGTGGAAATAGGTGTCCTTGAGTTCTAGGGTGGCAAGGAAGTCGTTTTGGGAGAGCAGGAGAAGTACCTGCTGGAGTGTGACCATGGGGAAATGGTCTGAGTGTGTATATAGTGATTTAGGGGTCTGGGGTCTAGGATGGGCCTAAGAGTGTCATCCCTCTTTGGTATGAGAAAATATAGGGAGTAACTCCCATATTTAGTTGGTGGGTAGGAACTAGTTCTATCGCACTCTTTTGTAGGAGGGAGATCACTTCTTGCTTTAGTAGTGACAAATGTTCTTGTGATATTGGGCGTTGTTTAGGTGGAATGTTTGGGGGGGGTAGATGTTAGTTCGAGGCAGTAGCCTGACAGAATTATTTGTGTTATCCATTTGTCTGAGGTGATAGTGGTCCAGACAGGAAGGAAATTGT
Organism: Triturus cristatus; assembly: GCF_964204655.1. NCBI lineage: Eukaryota > Metazoa > Chordata > Amphibia > Caudata > Salamandridae > Triturus > Triturus cristatus. Next base: position 33,651,671 of record NC_140595.1, on the reverse strand, counting down.
GGAGTCTGCCCCCGATCGGAGTGGGATGGTCTGGGGGGGGAGTGGAGGGAAGTCATTGGGTAGGGGTGGAGGCAGAGCGGGAGGTGTTAGTCTTGCCTCTGCCTTTATTATTGTTGCCCCTGTAGCCACCTCTTTGGTAACCCCTTGTGAAGGTGGATTGGGTAGGGGCTTTATAGGAAGTAGGAGCAGTATCTGAGGAGTAGCCTCTGGAGGTGCTTCGAAATGAAGAGCGGCGAAAGGAGCGCCTGGGAGGGTGAGACTGTAAGGCTCCCATAGACTTCGCCGCATCCATGTCTTTTTTCATTTTTTCCAGGGCATCGTCAACTTTTGGGCAGAACAGATGTTCCTGGTCAAAGGGGTGGTTCAGGATGGAAGCTTGCACCTCGGGTTTGAAACCTGAAATTCGTAGCCAGGCATTCCGACGGAGGAGGACCCTGGTGTTAATTGCCCTAGAGGCGGTGTCAGCTGCATCTAGGGCGCAGCGAATGGAGGTGTTGGTGATGGTTTTACCCTCCTGGATTAGCTCGTTGGTTCTATTTTTGTATTTGTCAGGGAGGTGTTGCATTATGGTTTCCAGTTCATCATAATGTGCCCTGTCATATCTTGCCAAAAGCGCTTGTGTGTTTGCAATGCGCCATATGTTGGCAGCCTGGGATGCAGTGCGCTTTCCAGATGCGTCCAAGAGTTTGGACTCCTTATCAGGTGGTGGTGCCTCGCCTGATGCCTGGGAGTTTGCACGCTTTCTTACCGTGGACACTACTAGGGAGTCTAGTGGTGCTGGCCCTCTGATGTAGGTGGGGTCTGTAGGGGTGGCCTTATACTTTCTCGATGCGAGGGTCGATGACCCTGGCCGGGTCTTTAAAGACCTCCGGCGCGTGCTTGATAACGCCTTTAAGCATGGGCAGGATGGAAGTGGCCCTGTGTGTTGTGTCGAAGGTATCTAGGAGGAAGTCCTCCTCCACGGGGTCTGTATGGAGATCCACTCCACAATAGTGTGCAGCCCTATGGAGTAGTTGGTTAAACCCCATTGTGTCTTCTCGGGGGGGGGGGGGGGGGGGGGGAAGGTCTTGAAGGGTAAAAGATCGTCCTGCGGGACGTTAGGGATGTCTGGAATGTTATAGTCGTCCCTTGGGTCTGGGGAGCATGTAGGAGTGGGGTCCCTGTGGGTTGGTGATGGAGCTCGTCCCCTGTGTCATCGTAGACAACGTCATCATCCTCATCCGGAGATGGTGTGGGGGAATGATGAGGTGGGGGAATGATGAGGTGGGGGAGGAGGAGGAGGAGGTGGGGGAGGAGGAGGAGGAGGTGGGGGAATGATGAGGTGGGGGAGGAGGTGGGGGAATGATGAGGTGGGGGAATGATGAGGTGGGGGAGGAGGAGGAGGAGGTGGGGGAGGTGGGGGAATGATGAGGTGGGGGAGGAGGTGGGGGAATGATGAGGTGGGGGAGGAGGTGGGGGAATGATGAGGTGGGGGAATGATGAGGTGGGGAGGAGGAGGAGGAGGAGGTGGGGGAGGTGGGGGAATGATGAGGTGGGGGAGGAGGAGGAGGTGGGGAGGAGGAGGAGGAGGAGGAGGAGGAGGGGGAGGTGGGGGAATGATGAGGTGGGGGAGGAGGAGGAGGTGGGGGAGGAGGAGGTGGGGGAGGAGGAGGAGGGGGAGGAGGAGGAGGAGGAGGAGGAGGAGGAGGTGGGGGAATGATGAGGTGGGGGAGGAGGAGGAGGAGGAGGAGGAGGTGGGGGAATGATGAGGTGGGGGAGGAGGAGGAGGAGGGGGAGGTGGGGGAATGATGAGGTGGGGGAGGAGGAGGAGGTGGGGGAGGAGGAGGAGGAGGAGGAGGAGGAGGAGGTGGGGGAGGAGGAGGAGGAGGAGGAGGAGGAGGAGGAGGAGGAGGTGGTGGGGTGGGGGAAGGGGGTGGGGGAGGAGGAGGAGGTGGGGTGGGGGAAGGGGGTGGGGGAGGAGGAGGAGGAGGAGGAGGTGGGGTGGGGGAAGGGGGTGGGGGAGGAGGAGGAGGAGGAGGTGGGGTGGGGGAAGGGGGTGGGGGAGGAGGAGGAGGAGGAGGTGAGGTGGGGGAAGGGGGTGGGGGAGGAGGAGGAGGAGGAGGTGGGGGAATGATGAGGTGGGGTGGGGGAAGGGGAATGATGAGGTGGGGTGGGGGAAGGGGAATGAGGAGGAGGAGGAGGAGGAGGTGGGGTGGGGGAAGGGAATGAGGAGGAGGAGGAGGAGGAGGAGGAGGAGGAGGAGGGGTGGGGGAAGGGGAATGAGGAGGAGGAGGAGGAGGAGGAGGAGGAGGAGGAGGAGGAGGAGGAGGGGTGGGGAAGGGGAATGAGGAGGAGGAGGAGGAGGAGGAGGAGGAGGGGTGGGGGAAGGGGAATGAGGAGGAGGAGGAGGAGGAGGTGGGGGAAGGGGAATGAGGAGGAGGAGGAGGTGGGGTGGGGAAGGGGAATGAGGAGGAGGAGGAGGAGGAGGTGGGTGGGGTGGGGGAAGGGGAATGAGGAGGAGGAGGAGGAGGAGGAGGTGGGGTGGGGGAAGGGGGAGGAGGAGGAGGAGGAGGAGGAGGAGGTGGGGTGGAGGAGGAGGAGGAGGTGGGGTGGAGGAGGAGGAGGGGTGGAGGAGGAGGTGGGGTGGAGGAGGAGGTGGGGTGGAGGAGGAGGAGGAGGAGGAGGAGGAGGAGGAAGGGGAATGAGGAGGAGGAGGAGGAGGAAGGGGAATGAGGAGGAGGAGGAGGAGGAGGTGGGGTGGGGGAAGGGGAATGAGGAGGAGGAGGAGGAGGAGGAGGTGGGGTGGGGGAAGGGGAATGAGGAGGAGGAGGAGGAGGAGGAGGTGGGGTGGGGGAAGGGGAATGAGGAGGAGGAGGAGGAGGAGGAGGTGGGGTGGGGGAAGGGGAATGAGGAGGAGGAGGAGGAGGTGGGTGGAGGAGGAGGAGGAGGTGGGGTGGAGGAGGAGGAGGAGGTGGGGTGGAGGAGGAGGAGGTGGGGTGGGGGAAGGGGAATGAGGAGGAGGAGGAGGAGGAGGAGGAGGAGGAGGAGGTGGGGTGGGGGAAGGGGGAGGAGGTGGGTGGAGGAGGAGGAGGAGGTGGGGTGGAGGAGGAGGAGGAGGTGGGGTGGAGGAGGAGGAGGTGGGGTGGAGGAGGAGGAGGAGGTGGGGTGGAGGAGGAGGTGGGGTGGAGGAGGAGGTGGGGTGGAGGAGGAGGAGGTGGGGTGGAGGAGGAGGTGGGGTGGAGGAGGAGGTGGGGTGGAGGAGGAGGAGGAGGAGGAGGAGGAGTGAGGAGGAGGAGGAGGAGGAGGAGGTGGGGTGGGGGAAGGGGAATGAGGAGGAGGAGGAGGAGGAGGAGGTGGGGTGGGGGAAGGGGAATGAGGAGGAGGAGGAGGAGGAGGAGGTGGGGTGGGGGAAGGGGAATGAGGAGGAGGAGGAGGAGGAGGAGGAGGTGGGGTGGAGGAGGAGGAGGAGGTGGGGTGGAGGAGGAGGAGGAGGTGGGGTGGGGGAAGGGGAATGAGGAGGAGGAGGAGGAGGAGGAGGAGGAGGGGTGGGGGAAGGGGAATGAGGAGGAGGAGGAGGAGGAGGAGGAGGAGGAGGTGGGGTGGAGGAGGAGGGGAGGTGGGGTGGAGGAGGAGGAGGAGGAGGAGGAGGAGGAGGTGGGGTGGAGGAGGAGGAGGAGGAGGAGGTGGGGTGGAGGAGGAGGAGGAGGAGGTGGGGTGGAGGAGGAGGAGGAGGTGGGGTGGAGGAGGAGGAGGAGGAGGAGGAGGAGGAGGAGGAGGGGTGGGGGAAGGGGAATGAGGAGGAGGAGGAGGAGGAGGAGGAGGAGGAGGGGTGGGGGAAGGGGAATGAGGAGGAGGAGGAGGAGGAGGAGGAGGAGGAGGGGTGGGGGAAGGGGAATGAGGAGGAGGAGGAGGAGGAGGAGGAGGGTGGGGAAGGGGAATGAGGAGGAGGAGGAGGAGGAGGAGGGGTGGGGGAAGGGGAATGAGGAGGAGGAGGAGGAGGAGGAGGAGGTGGGGTGGGGGGAGGAGGAGGAGGAGGAGGTGGGGTGGGGGAAGGGGAATGAGAGGAGGAGGAGGAGGAGGAGGAGGAGGTGGGGTGGGGGAAGGGGAATGAGGAGGAGGAGGAGGAGGAGGTGGGGTGGGGGAAGGGGAATGAGGAGGAGGAGGAGGAGGAGGAGGAGGTGGGGTGGGGGAAGGGGAATGAGGAGGAGGAGGAGGAGGAGGAGGAGGTGGGGTGGGGGAAGGGGAATGAGGAGGAGGAGGAGGAGGAGGAGGAGGAGGAGGAGGTGGGGTGGGGGAAGGGGAATGAGGAGGAGGAGGAGGAGGAGGAGGTGGGGTGGGGAAGGGGAGGAGGTGGGGTGGAGGAGGAGGTGGGGTGGAGGAGGAGGGGTGGAGGAGGAGGAGGAGGAGGTGGGGTGGGGGAAGGGGAATGAGGAGGAGGAGGAGGAGGAGGAGGGAGGAGGTGGGGAGGAGGAGGAGGAGGAGGTGGGGTGGAGGAGGAGGTGGGGTGGAGGAGGAGGAGGAGGTGGGGTGGAGGAGGTGGGGTGGAGGAGGAGGAGGAGGTGGGGTGGAGGAGGAGGTGGGTGGAGGAGGAGGAGGAGGAGGAGGGGTGGGGGAAGGGGAATGAGGAGGAGGAGGAGGAGGAGGAGGAGGAGGAGGGGTGGGGGAAGGGGAATGAGGAGGAGGAGGAGGAGGAGGAGGAGGAGGAGGAGGGGTGGGGGAAGGGGAATGAGGAGGAGGAGGAGGAGGTGGGGTGGAGGAGGAGGAGGGGTGGGGGAAGGGGAATGAGGAGGAGGAGGAGGAGGAGGAGGTGGGGTGGGGGAAGGGGAATGAGGAGGAGGAGGAGGAGGAGGAGGTGGGGTGGGGGAAGGGGAATGAGGAGGAGGAGGAGGAGGAGGTGGGGTGGGGGAAGGGGAATGAGGAGGAGGAGGAGGAGGTGGGGTGGGGGAAGGGGAATGAGGAGGAGGAGGAGGAGGAGGTGGGGTGGGGGAAGGGGAATGAGGAGGAGGAGGAGGAGGAGGAGGTGGGGTGGGGGAAGGGGAATGAGGAGGAGGAGGAGGAGGAGGAGGTGGGGTGGAGGAGGAGGAGGAGGTGGGGTGGAGGAGGAGGAGGAGGAGGAGGAGGAGGAGGTGGGGTGGAGGAGGAGGAGGAGGTGGGGTGGAGGAGGAGGAGGAGGAGGAGGAGGAGGAGGTGGGGTGGAGGAGGAGGAGGAGGTGGGGTGGAGGAGGAGGAGGAGGTGGGGTGGAGGAGGAGGAGGAGGTGGGGTGGAGGAGGAGGAGGAGGTGGGGTGGAGGAGGAGGAGGAGGTGGGGTGGAGGAGGAGGAGGAGGAAGGGGAATGAGGAGGAGGAGGAGGAGGAGGAGGAGGAGGAGGGGTGGGGGAAGGGGAATGAGGAGGAGGAGGAGGAGGAGGAGGAGGGGTGGGGGAAGGGGAATGAGGAGGAGGAGGAGGGGAGGAGGAGGAGGGTTGGGGGAAGGGGAATGAGGAGGAGGAGGAGGAGGGAGGAGGAGGAGGTGGGGTGGGGAAGGGGAATGAGGAGGAGGAGGAGGAGGAGGAGGAGGAGGTGGGGTGGGGGAAGGGGAATGAGGAGGAGGAGGAGGAGGAGGTGGGGTGGGGGAAGGGGAATGAGGAGGAGGAGGAGGAGGAGGAGGAGGTGGGGTGGGGGAAGGGGAATGAGGAGGAGGAGGAGGAGGAGGAGGAGGTGGGGTGGAGGAGGAGGTGGGGTGGAGGAGGAGGAGGAGGAGGTGGGGTGGAGGAGGAGGTGGGGTGGAGGAGGAGGAGGTGGGGTGGAGGAGGAGGTGGGGTGGAGGAGGAGGTGGGGTGGAGGAGGAGGTGGGGTGGAGGAGGAGGAGGAGGTGGGGTGGAGGAGGAGGTGGGGTGGAGGAGGAGGAGGAGGTGGGGTGGAGGAGGAGGTGGGGTGGAGGAGGAGGAGGAGGAGGAGGAGGAGGAGGGGTGGGGGAAGGGGAATGAGGAGGAGGAGGAGGAGGTGGGGGAAGGGGAATGAGGAGGAGGAGGAGGAGGAGGAGGGGTGGGGGAAGGGGAATGAGGAGGAGGAGGAGGAGGAGGAGGAGGAGGAGGGGTGGGGGAAGGGGAATGAGGAGGAGGAGGAGGAGGTGGGGGAAGGGGAATGAGGAGGAGGAGGAGGAGGAGGAGGAGGAGGAGGTGGGGTGGAGGAGGAGGTGGGGTGGAGGAGGAGGAGGAGGAGGAGGGGTGGGGGAAGGGGAATGAGGAGGAGGAGGAGGAGGAGGAGGAGGAGGAGGAGGGGTGGGGGAAGGGGAATGAGGAGGAGGAGGAGGAGGAGGAGGAGGAGGAGGAGGGGTGGGGGAAGGGGAATGAGGAGGAGGAGGAGGAGGAGGAGGAGGAGGTGGGGGAAGGGGAATGAGGAGGAGGAGGAGGAGGAGGAGGAGGAGGAGGAGGGGTGGGGGAAGGGGAATGAGGAGGAGGAGGAGGAGGAGGAGGAGGTGGGGTGGAGGAGGAGGTGGGGTGGAGGAGGAGGAGGAGGAGGAGGGGTGGGGGAAGGGGAATGAGGAGGAGGAGGAGGAGGAGGAGGAGGAGGAGGAGGGGTGGGGGAAGGGGAATGAGGAGGAGGAGGAGGAGGTGGGGGAAGGGGAATGAGGAGGAGGAGGAGGAGGAGGAGGAGGAGGTGGGGTGGAGGAGGAGGTGGGGTGGAGGAGGAGGAGGAGGAGGAGGGGTGGGGGAAGGGGAATGAGGAGGAGGAGGAGGAGGAGGAGGGGAATGAGGAGGAGGAGGAGGAGGAGGAGGAGGAGGAGGGGTGGGGGAAGGGGAATGAGGAGGAGGAGGTGGGGGAAGGGGAATGAGGAGGAGGAGGAGGAGGAGGAGGTGGGGTGGAGGAGGAGGTGGGGTGGAGGAGGAGGAGGAGGAGGGGTGGGGGAAGGGGAATGAGGAGGAGGAGGAGGAGGAGGAGGAGGAGGAGGGGTGGGGGAAGGGGAATGAGGAGGAGGAGGAGGAGGAGGAGGAGGAGGGGTGGGGGAAGGGGAATGAGGAGGAGGAGGAGGAGGAGGTGGGGGAAGGGGAATGAGGAGGAGGAGGAGGAGGAGGAGGAGGTGGGGGAAGGGGGGGGGGGGGGGGGGGGGAAGGTCTTGAAGGGTAAAAGATCGTCCTGCGGGACGTTAGGGATGTCTGGAATGTTATAGTCGTCCCTTGGGTCTGGGGAGCATGTAGGAGTGGGGTCCCTGTGGGTTGGTGATGGAGCTCGTCCCCTGTGTCATCGTAGACAACGTCATCATCCTCATCCGGAGATGGTGTGGGGGAATGATGAGGTGGGGGAATGATGAGGTGGGGGAGGAGGAGGAGGAGGTGGGGGAGGAGGAGGAGGAGGTGGGGGAGGAGGAGGAGGAGGTGGGGGAATGATGAGGTGGGGGAGGAGGTGGGGGAATGATGAGGTGGGGGAATGATGAGGTGGGGGAGGAGGAGGAGGAGGTGGGGGAGGTGGGGGAATGATGAGGTGGGGGAGGAGGTGGGGGAATGATGAGGTGGGGGAGGAGGTGGGGGAATGATGAGGTGGGGGAATGATGAGGTGGGGAGGAGGAGGAGGAGGTGGGGGAGGTGGGGAATGATGAGGTGGGGGAGGAGGAGGAGGTGGGGGAGGAGGAGGAGGAGGAGGAGGAGGAGGAGGGGGAGGTGGGGGAATGATGAGGTGGGGGAGGAGGAGGAGGTGGGGGAGGAGGAGGAGGAGGAGGAGGAGGAGGAGGAGGAGGAGGAGGAGGAGGTGGGGGAATGATGAGGTGGGGGAGGAGGAGGAGGAGGAGGAGGAGGAGGTGGGGGAATGATGAGGTGGGGGAGGAGGAGGAGGAGGGGGAGGTGGGGGAATGATGAGGTGGGGGAGGAGGAGGAGGTGGGGGAGGAGGAGGAGGAGGAGGAGGAGGAGGAGGTGGGGGAGGAGGAGGAGGAGGAGGAGGAGGAGGAGGAGGAGGAGGTGGTGGGGTGGGGAAGGGGGTGGGGGAGGAGGAGGAGGTGGGGTGGGGGAAGGGGGTGGGGGAGGAGGAGGAGGAGGAGGAGGAGGTGGGGTGGGGGAAGGGGGTGGGGGAGGAGGAGGAGGAGGAGGTGGGGTGGGGGAAGGGGGTGGGGGAGGAGGAGGAGGGAGGAGGTGAGGTGGGGGAAGGGGGTGGGGGAGGAGGAGGAGGAGGAGGTGGGGGAATGATGAGGTGGGGTGGGGGAAGGGGAATGATGAGGTGGGGTGGGGGAAGGGGAATGAGGAGGAGGAGGAGGAGGAGGTGGGGTGGGGGAAGGGGAATGAGGAGGAGGAGGAGGTGGGGTGGGGGAAGGGGAATGAGGAGGAGGAGGAGGAGGAGGAGGTGGGGTGGGGGAAGGGGAATGAGGAGGAGGAGGAGGAGGAGGAGGAGGTGGGGTGGGGGAAGGGGGAGGAGGAGGAGGAGGAGGAGGAGGAGGTGGGGTGGAGGAGGAGGAGGAGGTGGGGTGGAGGAGGAGGAGGGGTGGAGGAGGAGGTGGGGTGGAGGAGGAGGTGGGGTGGAGGAGGAGGAGGAGGAGGAGGAGGAGGAGGAGGAAGGGGAATGAGGAGGAGGAGGAGGAGGAAGGGGAATGAGGAGGAGGAGGAGGAGGAGGTGGGGTGGGGGAAGGGGAATGAGGAGGAGGAGGAGGAGGAGGAGGTGGGGTGGGGGAAGGGGAATGAGGAGGAGGAGGAGGTGGGGTGGGGGAAGGGGAATGAGGAGGAGGAGGAGGAGGAGGAGGTGGGGTGGGGGAAGGGGAATGAGGAGGAGGAGGAGGAGGTGGGGTGGAGGAGGAGGAGGAGGTGGGGTGGAGGAGGAGGAGGTGGGGTGGGGGAAGGGGAATGAGGAGGAGGAGGAGGAGGAGGAGGAGGAGGTGGGGTGGGGGAAGGGGGAGGAGGTGGGGTGGAGGAGGAGGAGGAGGTGGGGTGGAGGAGGAGGAGGAGGTGGGGTGGAGGGGTGGAGGAGGAGGAGGTGGGGTGGAGGAGGAGGTGGGGTGGAGGAGGAGGAGGAGGAGGAGGAGGAGGAGGAGGAGGAGTGAGGAGGAGTGAGGAGGAGGAGGAGGAGGAGGAGGTGGGGTGGGGGAAGGGGAATGAGGAGGAGGAGGGGGGGGGAAGGGGAATGAGGAGGAGGAGGAGGAGGAGGAGGTGGGGTGGGGGAAGGGGAATGAGGAGGAGGAGGAGGAGGAGGAGGTGGGGTGGAGGAGGAGGAGGAGGTGGGGGTGGAGGAGGAGGAGGAGGTGGGGTGGGGGAAGGGGAATGAGGAGGAGGAGGAGGAGGAGGAGGAGGAGGGGTGGGGGAAGGGGAATGAGGAGGAGGAGGAGGAGGAGGAGGAGGAGGAGGAGGAGGTGGGGTGGAGGAGGAGGAGGAGGTGGGGTGAGGAGGAGGAGGAGGAGGAGGAGGAGGAGGTGGGGTGGAGGAGGAAGGAGGAGGTGGGGGAGGAGGAGGAGGAGGAGGTGGGGTGGAGGAGGAGGAGGAGGTGGGGTGGAGGAGGAGGAGGAGGAGGAGGAGGAGGGGTGGGGGAAGGGGAATGAGGAGGAGGAGGAGGAGGAGGAGGAGGAGGGTGGGGGAAGGGGAATGAGGAGGAGGAGGAGGAGGAGGAGGAGGAGGGGTGGGGGAAGGGGAATGAGGAGGAGGAGGAGGGAGGAGGAGGGTGGGGGGAAGGGGAATGAGGAGGAGGAGGAGGAGGAGGAGGAGGTGGGGTGGGGGAGGAGGAGGAGGAGGTGGGGTGGGGAAGGGGAATGATGAGGAGGAGGAGGAGGAGGAGGAGGAGGTGGGGTGGGGGAAGGGGAATGAGGAGGAGGAGGAGGAGGAGGTGGGGTGGGGGAAGGGAATGAGGAGGAGGAGGAGGAGGAGGAGGAGGTGGGGTGGGGGAAGGGGAATGAGGAGGAGGAGGAGGAGGAGGAGGAGGAGGGGGTGGGGGAAGGGGAATGAGGAGGAGGAGGAGGAGGAGGAGGAGGAGGGGTGGGGGAAGGGGAATGAGGAGGAGGAGGAGGAGGAGGTGGGGAAGGGGAATGAGGAGGAGGAGGAGGAGGAGGTGGGGGAAGGGGGAATGAGGAGGAGGAGGAGGAGGAGGAGGAGGAGGTGGGGGAAGGGGAATGAGGAGGAGGAGGAGGAGGAGGAGGGTGGGGGAAGGGGAATGAGGAGGAGGAGGAGGAGGAGGGAGGAGGGGTGGGGGAAGGGGAATGAGGAGGAGGAGGAGGAGGAGGAGGAGGAGGGGTGGGGAAGGGGAATGAGGAGGAGGAGGAGGAGGAGGAGGGGGGAAGGGGAATGAGGAGGAGGAGGAGGAGGAGGAGGAGGAGGAGGAGGAGGAGGGGTGGGGGAAGGGGAATGAGGAGGAGGAGGAGGAGGAGGGGTGGGGGAAGGGGAATGAGGAGGAGGAGGGAGGAGGGGGAGGTGGATGAGGAGGAGGAGAGGAGGAGGAGGTGGGGGAAGGGGATTGAGGAGGAGGAGGAGGAGG